>NW_022437016.1:10380119-10419265 GCF_009761245.1 Sapajus apella | reverse complement strand
AAAAAAAAAAAAAAAAATGAAGTTAAGAAAGGCCTGAAGTAGTGAGTGACATGGGCAGATTTGTATTTTAGATAATACTCTCTGGCTAGGCACAGAAAATGCACAGTATAGGCTGGGCGCAGTGGCTCATGCCTGTAATCCCAGCACTTAGGGAGGCCAAGCTGGGCAGATCATGAGGTCAGAAGCTCAAGACTAGCCTGGCCAATATGGTGAAACCCTGTCTCTACCAAAAACACAAAAAAAATTAGCAAGGCGTGGTGGCACGCGCCTGTAGTCCTGGCTACTTGGGAGACTGAGGCAGGAGAATCACTTGAACTGGGAAGCAGAGGTCGCAGTGAGCCAAGATCATGCCACTGCACTCTAGCCTGGGTGATAGAGCGAGACTCTGTCTCAAAAACAAAAAAAGAAGAAATGCACTGTATAAGTAGGTAAACTTGGAAGCAGGGAGACCAATGAGGAGGCTATTGTAAGTCTAGCTGAGAGAAAACAGTGGCTTGGACTACAGTAGCAGTAGTGGAAATAAACAGACATGGATAAAGATAAGAGATATCTAGCGCTTGGTGATTTACGGGATATGTATATAGAATGAGTGGTGGTAGTCATTGATGTATACTACAGAAATATTTGATGAATAAATGGCTGGACAACCAGGGCTCCATAAGGGTTCTTTCCCCCTAAAGGTATTGGTCAGATGAATGTGTGCCAGAGGACTGCTGAGAAACATGAGACTGAGTTTTGCTCTTGTTGCCCAGGCTAGAGTGCAATGGCACAATCTTGGCTCACTGCATCCTCCGCCTCCTGGGTTCAAGCAATTCTCCTGCCTCAGCCTCCCCAGTAGCTGGAATTACAGGTGCTAACCACCACAACTGGCTCTTTTTTGCATTTTTAGTAGACATGGGTTTTCACCATGTTGTCCAGCCTAGTCTCAAACTCTTGATCTCAGGTGATCCACCTGCCTCAGCCTCCCAAAGTGCAGGGATTACAGGCATGAGCCACCACGCCCGGCCGTTTTTTTCTTATAGGAAAACCCTGCTGGTATTCTTAGGAATGTTTTGCTCATGGCTGGCAGCACACAGCCCTGCTCTCTGGCCACAGGACATGTGCTCCGCAGCTGCTGGTCTTACCAAGATCCATGGTGTGCACATCTGAGAAGCTTCTGTTTGGATTTGCTCCCCCAACAATGAAGACCTTCCCTCTCTTGGCATTACCAACTGGGGGTAAATACGAACAGCTGTGGCCAACTCGAGCACAGGGGCTGTCTCCAGGGAGAGTCAAGGTGTACCTGCCAAAGGGAGGATGTATTCAGGAGGCCTGAGCACAGAATAAATGCAGTAGTGCGTTCTTTCCATTACTCATGAACTATTCAGCGAATGAAGGGTCTTATGCAGACACTTTAAACTGTACCCAGCAAAACAGTGCTTCTCTGATTAATAACAGTACCTCCCCGGATGGGCGTGGTGGCTTACACCTGTAATTCCAGTACTTTGGGAGGCGGAGGGGGGCAGATCATGAGGCAAAGAGATCGAGACCATCTTGGTCAACATGGTGAAACCCGTCTCTACTAAAAATACAAAAATTAGCTGGGCGTGGTAGTATGTGCCTGTAGTCCCAGCTACTCAAGAGGCTGAGGCAGGAGAATTGCTTGCACCTGGGAGGTGGAGGTTGCAGTGAGCCAAGATCACACCACTGCACTCCAGCCTGGCAACAGAGTGAGATTCAGTCTCATAAAAAAATAAAATAAATAATAGTACCTCCCCTTTGCACACAGTCTTTGGTTTTCAATGTTGTCACTGTCTTCATCTCACAGTAATCTGGTAGGGATACACTGGGCTTGTTTGTCCCCATTTGGTGACAGTGAAACTGACCTCCAGAAATGTTCAGTGATGTGTCTTGGCATAGGATGGTGGCTGTGAACATGGTGTGTGAATTCAGACAGATCTGGTTTGAATTCCAGCTGAGGTAGTTCCTAGATGTGTGACCTTTGGGAAGTCATTTAACCTTTCTGAACTTTAGTTTACTCATTTGTGAAATGAGGACAGCAATAGTTCTTAATGCAAAAGATAATTGTGAAGACAAGAAGTCATAACAGGGCAGGGAAGGACTCAATGAATGGTGACTGGAGCTTTATGTGCCACCCCATGGGAACCAACAGCCCCAGGGTTCTTGCCACTAGCCAATGATTCCTCCCCATCAAAAAGTTCTCCAGCATTTACTGATTTAAGAGCTTTTCCAAATTACTCGCAAAACTCAATCTGATGGAAGCCAAAGCTACTCGCTCAGTTGCCCAGGCTGAGTGCAGTGCAATCTTGGTTCAAAACAACCTCCAATTTCTGGGTTCAAGCGATTCTCCTGCCTCAGCCTCCCGAGTAGCTGGGACTATAGGCGTGCGCCACCACGCCCAGCTAAGTTTTATATTTTTAGTACAGACAGGGTTTTACCATGTTGGCCAGGATGGTCTTGATCTCTTGACCTCATGATCCACCTGCCTCGGCCTCCCAAAGTGCTGGGATTACAGGCATGAGCCACTGCACCTAGTCAGAGTCTCTCTCTCTTTTTCTAAGTAGAGATGGGGGTCTTGCTATGTTGGCCAGGTTGGTCCTGTACTCCCGGCCTCAAGTAATCCTTCTGCCCTAGTCTCCCAAAGTGCTAAGATTACAGGGATGTGCCCACCGTGCCCAGCCCATTCCACTCTCCGCAGTGATTCTGAATGCTGACTGAGAAAACACACTTCAAGTTTTGTCATTGGAAAATAAAATTTTGTAGCTATTTTTCAGACCCTGTCTTATTTGACCTCTCAGGAGTTTGGGACCCCTGACCTCTCCCTCCTTCTTGTGCCTTTCTCCCAGCCTGGCTTTCTCACATCCCTCCCTCTGGTTCTGCCCTCACCTTTCTGGATCTCCTTTCTGCTTCCTTCTCCAATTCCTTTCCTGCCAGCCACCTCCTGATGCTCCTTGGGATTCGCTTTTCCTCAGTTTACATTTGCTTACCTAATTAATGTTGTCTGTAGTGATAACTTCAGTTATCACTCATCTACTTATTATGTTGTTTTTTTTTTTAAATTTTTTTCTTTTTTTTAAAAAATAAAGACGGGGTTTCACCATGTTGGTCAGGCTGGTCTTGAACTCCTGACCTCAGGTGATCCGCCTGCCTTGGCCTCCAAAGTGCTTGGATTACAGGCGTGAGCCACCACACCTGGCCACCACTCATCTACTTATTCATCAGTGGTTGCCAAATCTGTTTCCCATTCAGATCTCTATTCTGATGTCACTTAATCTGCACAAATCCCCTTTGAGGGCTGGGCACAGTGGCTCATGCCTGTAATCCCAGCACTTTGGGAGGCTGAGGTGGGCAGATCATGAGGTCAAAAGATCGAGACCATCCTGGCCAACATGGTGAAACCCCGTCTCTCTCTTTTTTATTTTTAAAGACAGGGTTTCGCCATGTTGGACAGGCTGGTTTCGAACTCCTGACCTCAAGTGATCCACCCGCCTTGGCCTCCCAAAGTGCTGGGATTACAGGCGTGAGCCACCGCACTCAGCTGAAGTCCCGTCTCTACTAACATACAAAAATTAGCTGGGCATGGTGGTGCACGCCTGCAGTCCCAGCCACTCGGGAGGCTGAGTCAGGAGAATTGCTTGAACCAGGTAGGCAGAGGATGCCATGAGCTGAGATCACGCCACCGCACTCCAGCCTGGAAACAGAATGAGTCTCTGTCTCAAAAGACAAACAAAAAAACAAAAAACTCTTTGAGGATAAAAGCTGTTATCATCTGAGTATTACAACTGAGGAACTGAGTCATAGAAAGGTTAAGTAATTTACCCAAAAGCACACAGCCATCCAGAGATGGTGGATATGACAAAAAAAAGTCCTTGACTTGATAGCCCTATTGTTTGAGATAGTTACACAATTTCACGACTGTTTCACTTCAATTGTGGTAGAAAGGAGTACAGAATATATAGCATGAGGACATGCATGTCTTAGGAGGGGCTTACCCTGTAAGGAGCCAGGGAGATAGGGTAGTCAGAGGAGGCTTCCTGAAGAAGCATCATTTGGATAGAGATCTGAAGTATGAGTAGAAGTTAGCTGGGCAGGCCAGGCATGGTGGCTCACACCTGTAATCTCAGCACTTTGGGAGGCTGAAGTAGGAGGATTGCTTAAGCCCAGGAGTTTGAGACCAGCCCGGGCAATATAGCAAGGCCCTGTCTCTCTTTTTTTTTTACACAGATTCTCATTCTGCCCAGGCTGGAGTGCAGTGGTGCAATATCGGCTCACTGTAACCTCCCCCTCTTGGGTTCACACAATTCCCCTGCCTCAGCCTCCTGGGTAGCTGGGACTACAGGTGCATGCTACGATGCCCAGCTAATTTTTTATATTTTTAGTAGAGAGGGGGTTTCACCATGTTAGCCAGGATGGGTGAAATCCTGTCTCTCAAAAAAAAAAAAAATTAGCTGGGCATGGTAGAACACACTTATAGTCCCAGTTACTTGGGAGACTGAGAGGGAGGGTTACTTGAGCACAGGAGGTCGAGGCTATAATGAGCCGTGATTGTACCACTGCATTCCAGCCTGGGTGGCTAGCCACAGAGGAAGATCTTGTCTCAAAAATAAAATAAAATAAGCTGGGCAAAGAGAGGGACAAAAGATGGAGGGAAAGAAGTCCAGGCAGAGAGACCAGCATGTGCAGCTCCTGGGTAGAACAGAGCAGAGCACAGTAAAGAAGAGAAAGGTAACAAAGGAACAAATCATGGGAGCTGAGGTTGGGAATACAAACAGAAACATTTAGCAGGGTGCACTGGGCCAGTTTAAGAAGTTTGATTTTTTTAATTTTGTTTTTGAGATGGAGTCTCAATGGTGCTTCTAACCTTTGTTGCCCATGCTGGAGTACAGTGGCGCCATCTTGGCTCACTGCAACATCTGCCTCCCAGGTTCAAGCGATTCTCCTGCCTCAGCCTCTGGAGTGGCTGGGGTTAGAGGCATGCACTACAACACCCCACTAATTTTTGTATTTTTAGTAGAGACGGGGTTTTGCCATGTTGGCCAGGGTAGTCTCAAATTCCTGGCCTCAAGTGATCTGCCAACTTCATCCTCCCAAAGTGCTAGGATTATAGGCATGAGCCATTGCGCCTGGACAGAAGTCTGATTTTTTTTTTTGAGACGGATTCTTGTTCTGTCACTCATGCTGGAGTGCAGAGGCGTGATCTCAGCTCACTGCAAAATCTGCCTCCCGGGTTCAAGCAATTCTCCTGTCTCAGCCTCCCTAATAGCTGGGACTACAGGTGCATGCCACCACACCGGCTAATTTTTGTATTTTAAGTAGAGATGGAGTTTCACCATATTGGTCAGGCTGGTTTCAAACTCCTGACCTCAGGAGATCCACCCACCTTGACCTTCCAAAGTGCTGGAATTACAGGCATGAGCCACTGCACCCGGCTCAGGAATCTGATTTTTATCCCAACACCAACAGGGAGGCACAAAAGGATTTTAAACTAGGAAATGCCATGATTGGCTGTATTCTGGATACAGAGCAAGACAGATGCAGGGAAGCCAGATTGGAGTCTCTCCTTCAAGGTCCGTTTGAAAAACTGAAACCTCTCTACAGCCTTCTGTGGACCCCGCCTCGGAACAGATCACATTTCATCACCATCACCTGCTTAGTCTGTAGTCCCCAGTACACAGAGACTATTACAATTCTGCCTCCAGCAGCCACACAGCAGCTGCCCCCATCCGGCCAATGTTAGTCGTTGAACAAAAGGTTGGTTGAACAAAACAGCCAAGAAACAGCGAAGCCAGTTTAATCCAAATCTAATTTCCTAAAAATCTTAAAAATGAGTGAGAGCGCTGGTCCCGGTCGCAGAAGCAATATGACGAAGGGAACGTCATCGTTTGGGAAGCGTCATAATAAGACGCACACGTTGTGCCGCCGCTATGGCTATAAGGCCTACCACCTTCAGAAGTCTACCTGCGGCAAATGTGGCTACCCAGCCAAGCGCAAGAGAAAGTATAACTGGAGTGCCAAGGCTAAAAGACGAAATACCACCGGGACTGGTCGAATGAGGCACCTAAAAATTGTATACCGCAGATTCAGGCATGGATTCCGTGAAGGAACAACACCTAAACCCAAGAGGGCAGCTGTTGCGGCATCCAGTTCATCTTAAGGATTTCACCGATTAGTCACGCAATAAATGTTCTGGTTTTAAAAATAAAAAAAAATAAAAAAATAAAAAATAAAAAAAAAATGAGAGCTCGGGGAAGACACAGAGGCTGCCAGATGGTCAGTGCCTTACTCTTTCTGGTAAATGGATTTTAATAAAATCAACATCTGCTCTGTTGCAATAATTATTGCCCCCCTATCTTTCCTCTGAAGGCCTTCCCAGACAGTTTGAGTCTAATTATCAGAAATTGCAGACAGTTTCATCTCTACCCTTTTTAGTTGATGATCAAATATGTTAGTAAACTACTCATAAATGAAACAAAAGCTCATGCTTTTCTGTGTTTAGATCCTTCCTTACAGACCATGATGCTTTCCTGGGCTTGTCTCCAGGTTCCAAGATTGGCAGCTGCTTCATGGTGTCCTATGCATAAGAAAGAAAGGTACTTTTTAGACATTTATGGTTATCTTCTTCCTAAAACACAGGACAAATCAGTTCAACCTCCTCTTTAAAACCTTTCCTATTGAATGTACTAATTCCTAGGGCCTGATTAATTTAAATAAGCACCACCAACCTTTCATTTTTATTTATTATGTATGTAGGTATTTATTTGAGTCGGAGTTTCACTTGAGTTGGAGTTTCACCCTTGTTGCCCAGGCTGGAGTATAATAGGACAATCTCAGCTCACTGCAATCTCCACCTCCCAGGTTCAAGCGATTCTCCTGCCTCAGCCTCCTGAGTAGCTGGGATTACAGGCACATACCATCACACTCAGCTGATTTTTGTGATTTTAGTAGAGATGGGGTTTCACCATGTTGGCCAGGATGGTCTCAATCTCTTGACTTCATGATCTGCCTGCCTGGGCCTCTCAAAGTGCTGGGATTACAGGCATAAGCCACTGCACCCAGCCTTATTTTTTGTATTTTTAGTAGGGATAGGCTAGTCGTCTCGAACTCCTGACCTCAGGTGACCTGCCTACCTTAGCCTCCCAAAGTGCTGGGATTACAGGCATGAGCCACTGCGCCCAGCTTTATTTTTTATTTTATTTTTTCTGAGACGAAGTCTCACTCTGTTGCCTAGGCTGGAGTGCAGTAGTATGATCTCGGCTCACTGTAGCCTCTGCCTCCTGGGTTCAAGCAATTCTCCTGCCTCAGCCTCCTAAAGTGCTAGGATTACAGGTGTGAGCCACCAGTCCCAGCCTATTTATTTATTTTTAATTAAAAATAGAAATGGGGCCAGGAACAGTGGCTCACACCTGCAATCCCAACAATTTGGGAGGCTGATGTGGGTGGATCACCTGAGGTCAGGAGTTTGAGACAAGCCTGACCAACATGGTGAAACCCCGTCTCTACTAAAAATACAAAAATTAGCTCACCGTGGTGCTGTGCACCTGTAATTCCAGCTACTCAGGAGCCTAAGGCAGGAGAATCGCTTGAACCGGGAGGCAGAGACTGCAGTGAACTGAGATCTTGTCACCAAACTCCAGCCTGAGCAACAGAGCAAGACTCGTCTAAAAAAAAAAAAAAAAAAAAAGTCCAGGCACAGTAGCTCACACCTGTAATCCCAGAACTTTGGGAGGCCAAGGTGGGTGGATCACCTGAGATCAGGAGTTTGAGACCAGCCTGGCCAACATGGCGAAACCCCATCCCTACTAAAAGTACCACAATTAGCTGGGTATGGTGGCATATGCCTGTAATCCCAGCTACTTGGGAGGCTGAGGTAGAATTGCTTGAACCCGGGAGAGAGAAGTTGCAGTGAGCCGTGATTATACCACTGCACTCCAGCCTGGGCGACAGAGCAAGACTGTGTCTCAAAAAAATAAAATAAAATAAATAATAAAGAGACAGAAATACTGAACTCTAGGATAAATCTGGGCCTCAGCATAGCATAGAAAGTAAAGCCTTCTGGTGTCAGCCTTTTTTTCTGGGAACTCACCTCCACAATCTCTTGCATTGTTGGGCTTTTTGCTGTTCGTGTAATATGTCAGGCCTTTTCATAGTCTTGCAGTCTGTGCTGCTTCCCCTATCTGGAGTGTCGCTTCCCTTCTGGGAAATTTGCAAACTCCTAGTCAACCTTGAAAGCCCAGTTCAAAAGTCCCTTCCTTAGTGAAACCTTAACTGATTTGTCACTTTTCTCTTCCACCCTCTTCCAAGTTACTTCCTTCTCCCACCCACTGGGCTCTGAAGGTATTAAGCCACCACCACTGCAGGAATCACTTGGAATGCCTTTATTTATTTAATGCCCCTAGACTACATTCTAGACTAAATTCCACTAGACTAAGTTCCTAGGGAGCTGGGCCTGTCAGATTCATTCTGAGAGCCTACCAATGGACCTGGCATAGAGTAGAAGTCGGGGAGTGAAGAGTGAATGAAGAAAGAAAATAGATCGAGAGATGAATGGATAAATCCCGCCTGCGGCCTAGGCCACTGACCGCTGTCCCCAAAGTCCAGAGGTCAGTGAGGTTGGCTTCATGTGGGCGGGACCTCCCGCAGCCGCAGCCGCTGCCGCTGCCCGCCCCCCAATCTCATCCCACGTGGCAGTTCTAGGGGATAGGAGACGGGGTCGGGAGAGAACAGGCTGGTTTCTTTCGGTCAAAGCGGATGGGACGGAGCTAGAGAAGGCCCTTCCTAATTCTTTCCACCCGGCTTGGGCCTACTCCCCTATAGGATTCGGACCCCCTGCCAGAGATTGTGATAGACCCTGGATCCGGGGACCCCCGACCCCCACGTGCCAGCCCCGGACCGCATTACCTGCGGCGACTTAGGCCAGTTGCGAGCCGTGACTCCGCCCCGGAGGGGCGGGGCTTAGGTCCGGGCTCCCTACTCCTAGGACCCGGAAGAGCGTGCGGGCCAACCGCTCCCTCCTCCCTGCTACGCCCCAGTGCCCGGTGCTGCCTTCCTGGGCTGGCGGTGGAGGACCAACCCCCCGCCCCACACACAAGACCCGGAGTGTCCGCCAGGCTGTGCATTTCTCGGGAATCACGCGGGCTGGGCCTTCCCTGTATCCCTCCCTCCCCGACGGGATAAATAAGCCGGGGCTGCTTGGAAACGACTTGTGCAATGCCTGGTTCGGGCGTCGGTTTGGGGAACCCAAATTCCTGCGGTAGCTGATCTACTCTATAAGGGACTAACGGGGCCGGGCGCCACCACACTCCAGCCTGGGCAACAGCGCAAAACTCCGTCTCAAAAAAAAAAAAAAAAAAAAAGTGGGCCGGGCATGGTGGCTGACGCCTGTAATCCTAGCACTTTGGGAGGCCAAGGCAGGTGCATTCCCTGGGGTCAGGAGTTCGAGACCAGCCTGCTAACATGGTGAAACCCGTCTCTACTAAAAATCCAAAAAGGAGCTTGGCCTGATGGCGGGTGCCGGTAATCCCAGCTATTCTGGACGCTGAAGCGGTAGAATCGCTTGAACTCTGGGGGGTGGAGGTTGCTGTCAGCCGAAATCCGCCACTTTCGCTCATAAAAGCATAAGAGCGAAACTCAGTCTAAAGGGGAGGAGGGGGCGGGGGTATAACAGTTAACGCTTTCAGTTACAACGATTGTTAACGGTTTCAGAAGGGGAGAGCTGAGCATGCAATCTGCTTGCGCAGTCTTCAGGCCTGCTCAAGATTTGGTGGTTTACATTCCATAATTGCCATTTGTAATTATGGCAGGTGCCTGTAATCCCAGAGACTTGGGAGGCTGAGGCAGGAGAATCACTTGAACCCGGGAATGAAGGTTGCAGTAAGCCAAGGTCGCGCCACTGCACTCGAACCTGGGTGACAGAGCGAGACTCTCAAAGATTTCTTTTTTTTTTTTTTTTTTTGAGACGGAATTTCGCTCTTGTTACCCAGGCTGGAGTGCAATGGCGCGATCTCGGCTCACCGCAACCTCCGCCTCCCGGGTTCAGGCAATTCTCCTGCCTCAGCCTCCTGAGTAGCTGGGATTACAGGCACGCGTCACCATGCCCAGCTAATTTTTTGTATTTTTAGTAGAGACGGGGTTTCACCGTGTTGACCAGGATGGTCTCGATCTCTTGACCTTGTGATCCACCCGCCTCGGCCTCCCAAAGTGCTGGGATTACAGGCTTGAGCCACCGCGCCCGGCTGACTCTCAAAGATTTCTATCACATAGTTGTGGTGGGGAATACATGAGATAATGTAAATAAAAGTGCTCAGCACCCAGCAGCTGGCACAGAGTTCTCTGTCAAGGGTAAAGCTATTCCTGACTATAAATGAACTGTGTCTCTAGACGTGTTCATCCACATTATCTTTGATTTAGTTCATAACCATAGGTTCTCTATGTCTTTGCTGAAAATGGAGAGGTGGCTCTCTTATGTCTACGTTTCAAAGAACTCCAGTCTCTGATTAGAAACAAGAGCTCCTGGAGTATAGCGCTATGGTAGCTTAGTGGAAGAGGTCAAACATACTTGGGTTAAAAATGCAGGCTGCAGGCCAGGTGCGGTGGCTCATGCTTGTAATACCAGCACTTTAGGAGGCTGAGGCAAGTGGATCACTTGAGGTCAGAAGTGAGACCAGCCTGGCCAACATAGTGAAAACCTGTCTCTGGCGGGGCGCGGTGGCTCAAGTCTGTAATCCCAGCACTTTGGGAGGCCAAGGCAGGCGGATCACGAGGTCAAGAGATCAAGACCATTCTGGCCAACATGGTGAAACCCCGTCTCTACTAAAAATACAAAAAAAATTAGCTGGACGTGGTGGCGTGCACCTACAGTCCTTGAACCTGGGAGGCGGAGGTTGCAGTGAGCTGAGATCCCCACTGCGCTCCAGCCTGGTGCCTGGTGACAGAGCGAGACTCCGTCTCAAAAAAAAAAAAAAAAAAAAAAAAAGGAAAACCTGTCTCTACTAAAAATACAAAAATTAGCTGGACATGGTGGTGTGCACCTGTAATCCCAGCTACTTGGGAGGCTAAGGCAGGGGAATTAATTTGAATCTGGGAGGTGGAGGTTGCAGTGAGCCGAGATCGTGCACTCCAGCCTGGGGAACACAGCAAGACTCCGTCTCAAAAATAAAAAATCCAGGGTCCAATACTAACCATCTAACTCTGACAGTTGGCAAGTTACCCACTCTGAACCCTACTTCCTCATCTATAGAATGAGGATAGTAATACCTACTGAGCAGACAGAGCTGTTGAGAGGATGTGCTAATACAGGTGAAAAGCCAAGTTGGTGAAAGGAATCTTTTAGCTACTTGAAACCATAACCAAAATTTATTGACAACAAATGGAATTTAAGGTCTGCATCTCTCCTCACTGCTCAAATGTCTTATTTCAAACATATGGAGTCTTTGTGAGTTTCCACATTATTGGAAAATTCCCCATTGACTGTCTGCCAAAGAGAAGTTTAGAGATATTCAGTCATTCTGCTCTCCTTCAGGAAAGAAAAACAAAACCGGGTTGGCCCCGCCATATGTCCATGTGCATCTCCATGTACATTTCTGCTCAGAGCTGCAGAATGCTCTGATGTCCCCGGTGTTTTCTGGCTAGCTCTGTTTCAAGGTGCCATGTTGGAGTGGCACATCAACAAGAAAAATTGGAAGAGGTTTGTGGGCAAAATAGCAACCTGTTTTCATTGTGGGACCTGTGCATTTATTTATTATTTATTTAGAGATGGAGTCTTGCTCTGTCACACAGGCTGAAGTGCAGTGGTACCATGTCAGTTCACTGCAACCTCCACCTCCTGGGTTCAAGCAATTCTCCTGCCTCAGCCTCCCAAATAGCTGGGATTACAGGCATGGCCACCACGTATGGCTAATTTTTGTACTTTTAGTAGAGACGGCATTTCACCATGGTGGCCAGGCTGGTCTCAAACTCCTAGCCTCAGGTGATCCGCCTGCATCGGCTTTGCAAAATGCTGGGATTACAGGTGTGAGCCACCATGCCTGGTGAACCTATGTTTTTAGACTGGAAATCACATTGGAGAGTGCGAAATGCCTGAGATCCATTTTCTTTTTTTTTTTCACCATTGTCTATAATTTTTATTTTTTTTTCTATTTTCTATTTTTGATTTTATTTATTTATTTTGAGATGGAGTCTTGCTCTATCACCCAGGCTGGGTGCAGTGTCATGATCCTGGGTCACTGCAACCTCCGCTTCCCACGTTCAAGTGATTCTCCTGCCTCAGCCTCCCGAGTAGCTGGGACTACAGGTGCATGTCACCATGCCCGGCTAATTTTGGTATTTTTGGTAGAGACAGGATTTCACCATGTTGGCCAGGCTGGTCTTGAACTCCAAATCTCAGGTGATCCACCCACCTCTGCCTCCAAAAGTGCTCGGATTATAGCTGTAAGCCACTGTGCCTGGCATGAGATCTATTTTTTAAAATGGAAATCGAGGCTTAGAGAATTTAAAATAACTACCTCACACAAATGGTAGAAACAGGAATCCACATCTCTCATTTCTTGCAAGGAAGACTGAGAATGCATTCCAGTCATCAAGCTCTATTACACTGTCTCCATACCAAACCACTGGAAGTGTCTAACACCTCTCCTAAAAGCTTGCCCAGCATTCCAGTGCATGCTTTCTTCTTTCTCTCTGCTGTGGATGTGAAGAATGATGTTCACTCAATGAGGTGGGTCTGCAGGAGGGAGCTTCCTGCTGTCAGATAGTGTGGTAATGTGAGGACTGCCAACCTATTTTCACTGGAACCGCACACCACTTCACTGATGCATCAGCAACAGAAGTAATGAATGCTGGTGAGACCTTCCTTTTAAGCACTTTACAATTGATAAAGAACATTCACATCTATCTCCCTATTTTTCTTCCTTCCCACTTCTGAGAAGCTATGTTGAACAGGATTTATTCCCAATTACTAAGGTTCAGAGATTAAAAGTGAACTGTGGCTGGGCACAGTGGCTCAATCCTGTGATCCCAACACTTTGGGAGGCCAAGGTGGGGCCGATCACCTGAGGTCAGGAATTTGAGACCAGCCTGGCCAACATGATAAAACCCTGTCACTACTAAAAATATAAAAATTAGCCAGATGTGGAGGTGCACACCTGTAATACCAGCTACTTGGGAGGCTGAGGCAGGAGGATTGCTTGAGCCCAGGAGGCGGAGAGTGCAGTTAGCTGAGATCACGCCACTGTACTCCAGCCTGGGCAACAGATGGAGACCTTGTCTCCAAAAAAAAAAAAAAAAAAAAAAAAAAAAAAGGAAAGTGACATATACAAAAAGAGGACTATAATGAAAAAGAGAAAAAGAGTTCTGTGCTCTACCCACAGAGGAATTGTTCTGGATTTCTGTCATAACTTTTTTTTTTTTTTTAGACAGTTCTGCTCTTGTTGCCCAGGCTGGAGTGCAATGGCGCGATCTCAGCTCACTGCAACCTTCACTGAGTTCAAGTGATTCTCCTGTCTCAGCCTCCCAGGTAGCTCAGATTACAGGTATGCACCACCCTGCCTGACTATTTTGTGTATGTGTGTGTGTTTAGTAGAGACGGGGTTTCACCATGTTAGTTAGGCTGGTCGCATACTCCTGACCTCAGGTGATCCACTCGCCTTGGCTTCCCAAAGTGCTGGGATTACAGGTGTGAGCCACCATGCCCTGCCCCCATCATAACTTAAAGGGAAACTTTTACAATGTCTGGAGCCCTTGATGTCCTGCAAATGAAGGAGGATGTCCTTAAGTTCCTTGTAGCAGGAACCCACTTAAGTGGCACCCATCTTGATTTCCAGATGGTACAGTACATCTATAAAAGGAAAAGTGATGGCATCTACATCATAAATCTAAAGAGGACCTGGGAGAAGCTTCTGCTGGTAGCTCGTTTCATTGTTGCCATTGAAAATTCTGCTGATTAGCTGGGTGCGGTGGCTCACGCCTATAATCCCAGCACTTTGGGAGGCCGAGGCAGGTGGATCACGAGGTCAAGAGATCGAGACCATCCTGGTCAACAAGGTGAAACCCCGTCTCTACTAAAAATACAAAAATTAGCTGGGCATGATGGTGCGTGCCTGTAATCCCAGCTACTCAGGAGGCTGAGGCAGGAGAATTGCCTGAACCCAGGAGGCGGACGTTGCGGTGAGCCGAGATCGCGCCATTGCACTCCAGCCTGGGTAACATGAGTGAAACTCTGTCTCAAAAAAAAAAAAAAAAAAAAAAAAGAAAATTCTGCTGATGTCAGTGTTATTATATTCTCCAGGAATACTGGCCAGAGGGTGGTGCTGAAGTTTGTGACTACCACTGGAGCTACTCCAATTGCTGGCCGCTTCACTCCTGGAACCTTCACTAACCAGATCCAGACAGCCTCCCAGGAGCCATGGCTTCTTGTGGTTACTGACCCCAGGGCTGACCACCAGCCTGTCACGGAGGCATCTTATGTTAACCTACCTACCATTGCTCTGTGTAACAGAGATTCTCCTCTGGGCTATGTGGACATTGCCATCCCATGCAACAAGCTCACTCACTCAGTAGGTTTGATGTGGTGGATGCTGGCTTGGGAAGTTCTATGCATGCATGGCACCATTTCCCATGAACACCCATGGGAGGTCACGACTGATCTCTACTTCTACAGAGATCCTGAAGAGATTGAAAAAGAAGAGCAGGCTGCTGCTGAAAAGGCTGTGATCAAGGAGGAGTTTCAGGGCGAATGAACTGCTCCAGCTGGAGTTCACTGTTACCCAGCCTGAGGTTGCTGACTGGTCTGAAGGCGTGCAGGTGTTCTCTGTGCCTGTTCAGCAGTTTCCTACTGAAGACCGGAGCGCTCAGCCTGCCACGGAAGACTGGTCTGCAGCTCCCACTGCTCAGGCCACTGAATGGGTAGGAGCAACCACTGAATGGTCTTAAACTGTTCTTGCATGGGCTCTTAAGCACATGGAAAAAAGGTTAATGGAAAATAAACATTAGTTTATTTTCTTTATTTTTTGAGGTGGAGTCTTGCTTTTTTGCCAGGCTGGAGTGCAGTGGCGCAATCTCGGCTCACTGCAACCTCCACCTCCTGGGTTCAAGCGATTCTCCTATCTCAGCCTCCGGAATAGCTGGGGTTACAGGCATGCGCCACCATGCCCAGCTAATTTTTGTATTTTTAGTAGAGATCGGGTTTTACCATGTTGGCCAGGCTGGTCTTGAATTCCTGGCCTCAAGCGATCTGCCCATCTTGGCCTCACTGGTGGGATTACAGGTTTGATCCACTGCACCCAGCCTCAACAACAACAACAACAACAATTTTAATTACCTTATCCTATGCAACTCTTCATTTGTATCCTTCGTAATATCCTTTATATTAATAATAAACCAATAAATGTAAATAAATATTGTCTCTTCTCAGCAGATTGTAAACCTAATTAGGGCAAGGATCATATTTGTCTTATTCACATCATAGGCTCTATGTAACCTTTTTTTTCATTCTTTGAGATGGAGTCTCACTCTGTAGCACAGGCTGGAGTGCAGTGGCACCATCTCAGCTCACTGCAACCTCTGCCTCAAGCGATTCTCCTGCCTCAGCCTCTGAGTACTTTTCTTTTTTTGAGGCAGAGTTTCACTCTTGTTGTCCAGGCTGGAGTGCAATGGCACAATCTTGGCTCACTGCAACCTCTGCCTCCTGGGTTCAAGTGATTCTCCCGCCTCAGCCTCCTGAGTAGCTGGGATTACATGTGCATGCCACCACACCTGGCTAATTTTTTGTACTTGTAGTAGAGAAAGTGTTTCTCCATGGTGGTCAGGCTGGTCTCAAACTCCCAACCTCAGGTGATCCGCCTGCCTTGGCCTCCCAAAGTGCTTTGATTACGGGCATGAGCCACCACACCTGGACAAGTATTTTGTATTTTTAAATTATTATTATTATTATTATTATTACTATTATTATTGTGCCCTCTCAACCCAGCTTTCTTGACTCCGGGAAGAACTGGGAAGAAAAGGCTGAGTATTTTGTATTTTTAGTAGAGATGGAGTTTTGCCACGTTGGCCAGGCTGGCCTTGAACTCCTGACCTCAGGTGATCTGCCTGCCTTGGCCTCCCAGAGTGCTGAGATGACAGGTGTGAGCCACCGCAGCCAACCAGGAGGCACTATATAACTATTTGTTAAACAAATGAAGAAATGAATGCTTGTGGGCATCATTCATTCTGCAACAAACTTTTAAAAATTAATTCTACTTTGAAACAATTTCATACTTTCAGAAGAGTTACAATAATAATGCAAAGAAGTTCATCCAGATATCTCATTCAGGGTTAGCCAAACGTCCACAAAATACACTGTAGAGAGTAAGAGGATTCATTTCAGGGTCACTTGAGCAACGAATATGTATTGAGCACCTGCTACTATTGGATTACGTAACAGTCTCCTAACTGATTTCTTAGCTACAGCTATTGCACCCCCACCCCAGTCCCATACAGCAGCTTCCTTTTACTAATTTAATTTAGTTTTGAGGATCTCGCTCTGTCCCCCAAGCTGGAGTGCAGTGACACGATCTCAGCTCACTGCAACCTCCACTTCCTGGGCTCAAGCGATTCTCCTGCCTCAGCCTCCAGAGTAGCTGGGACCACAAGCACGCACTACCGCCCCCGGCTAATTTTGGTAGTTTTTGTAGCTACAGATAGGATAGAGATCTTTGTCTATTTTGTTCACTAAGTATTTCAAGCGCCTGCAGCTGTACCTGGTACATCTTTGTTGCTCAATAAAGAGCGGTTGAATAAACTACTGAAGGTATGCGGTACTGTTCTCGGTGCTGGAGTTACAGCAGAAAACTCCCTGCCTTCGTGGGATTCTCACTGGAAAGTATGCTTAGGCTTAAGCCATTTTCCAATCTTGGCCCAACCATTTTGTTCCCTGTGCGATTTGGGGTAAACTACCTAAAGCCTCCAAGTCTCACTTTCCTATCAATCGTTACCAAGATTAAACGGAAAAATAGAATTTGTATCGCATTTAGCATAAGAAATGCTTTAATATTTCTTTCCCTTCCTTTCAGGCTGGAGCCTGACATCTCTGCCACACGCTTAAGCGAGGTTTTCACAGGGACTTGGAAAGGTGCAAACAGGTTACTACGGCCAGGCTTACCCAATTGTTAAGTGAAAGTGACAGAGTGCTTAAAAGGTCTGGAAGGAGAAACCAGTGAGTGGCTAGGACCACCTACTCTGCCGTTTTGCCTCGGAAAAGCCTCGCCCGCTGCCGGGAGGTGAAAGTCTGGAGGAACCGAAGAGCAGGAAAAGAAAGGGGTGTCTGTCCACAACTGAAAACTACAAATCCCAGCATCACCCGCGGCAGACGATTACGGGTCCCATCAGGTTTCGCGGGCTGGACCGAGGGGGGCCTCTTGGGGCCTGCATTCGGGGTTCAGCCAGAGGGGGCGCCGGGCGTACCGAGGTAGTGGGGAGAAGCGGGTCGCGCTTTAACGGCGTTACGCAGACGCCTCTCACGGTCCGGACGTGACGTAGGGAGAGTTCCGGCTTCGGCCTCCGCCGCTGCCGCCGCCGCCGCTTTTACAGCCGCCGCCGCCGTCGCCCCTGCCGCTGTCGCCGCGGCTTGTTATTCCTAAAATGGCGCCGCTAGACCTGGACAAGTATGTGGAGATAGCGCGGCTGTGCAAGTACCTGCCAGAGAACGACCTCAAGGTGAGCCCTGCCGGGGCGGGAGCGCTGCTTACAGGCTCGCCCCTTCCGGCTGTGGGGCGCCCGCCGGCCCGCCCTTCCTCTCTCCCTGGGACCCCCGCCGGGTATCCCGTGTATCCAGTCTCTCCGCAGTGGAGGGCTCGCCCCGATGCCATGCCACCCGGTCCGACCCGGCGTGACGGCAAGGGTTGGGGGAACTAAGTCCCCTAAATGCTGTCCCAGTTGCCTCAGAGGGTATCGCAAGGGATTTCGCGGCCTCCACCCCAGGGTCGCCCCTTTTGGCCTTCGGGCTGCCCCAGGACCCGTAGCTGCAACAGTTTTGCTTAGAAGACTCAGCTTTCCACCCCATCCCAGGATCTCCGGCGGTCGCTGCCGAGCCCCCGCGACAGTGCCCTCCTGATGGGATCGTCCCCGCTGGAGGTGACAGGAGCGCAGAGTGGCCGGCGTCTGACAGGAGATGCCACCGGCTCTTGCAACGCGGCCCCAGTGTGTTTAGGTCTCGGAGGAAGGGGAAGGCGGTGGGTCCGAGTGGTTTGGTAGTGACGAGAGCGAATGTCAGGTCGTCCGTCTTCTCTGCTACTCCTTCAACTCCTCCAAATTGCCTTTCAGGACCGTGGGTTTTCTTCTGCTAATTCAGTGGTGAACCCGTTTCTGGGTATTTTGTTGAGTCTACTGAAGTGAAGAAAGTAGTTTCTTCTTGATAAATACAAATGCTTTCCCTTTAACCCCTTCTTAACTCAAGATTTCGTTTTCTTGGTTTTCTAAAGAAGATGAGTTCCTTGTTGCTCTTGAGTCCAAGTAAATGTATGTATGGGTAAAGGAATGCTTTTGATATACTGCTTTTCTTTTCAATTTATTATTTATTTATTTTATTTTATTTTTCTTTGAGACGAAGTCTCTGCCGCCCAGGCTGAAGTGCAGTGGCATGATCTCAGCTCACTGCAGCCTCCGCCTCTCGCTTTCAAGCGATTCTCCTGCCTCAGCCTCCTGAGCAGCTGAGATTACAGGCACATGCCACCACGGCTGGCTAATTTTTGTATTTTTAGTAGAGATGGGGTTTCACCATGTTGGCCAGGCTGGTCTTGAACTCCTGACCTTGTGATCTGCCCGCCTCGGCCTCCTAAAGTGCCGGGATTACAGATGTGAGCCACCGCGCCCGGCCATTATTATTATTTTTTATTGAAACAATCTCACTCTGTCATCCAGGCTGGAGTGCAGTGGCGCGATCTTGGCTCACTGCATCTCTGCCTCCTGGGTTCGAGTGATTCTCCTGCCACAGCCTCCCGAGTAGGTGGGATTACAGGCGCGTGCCATGACACCGGGCTGTTTTGTATTTTTAGTAGAGACGGGTTTTCGCCATGTTGGCCAGGCTGGTCTCGAACTCCTGACCTCAATTGGTCCGCCCACCTCGGCTTCCCAGAGTGCTGGGATTACAGACGTGAGACCCGCACCCGTCCTAGGTATGCTGCTTTTTTGAAAAGTGTTCATGCATTTGCTGAAACCAGTGCTTAGGTTTCTAACAGTGCTTATCAGCTTGTTCTAGTTATCTTACTCAGTGTATTCTTCAAAAAATATATTACTGTGGATTTTGTTTTGTTTGTTTCTTCTTTGGTACAGGAAGGTTGATGCTTAACATCAGGCGGCAAGTATGCACAATGTTTGAGACCACACATGCTGTTGTGAATGTAACTGAATTGTACTTATATGTTAATTTTATGAGGCATATTATATAGGGGAGTCATTCTTGTGCATTCTCCCGTTTTTAATAGGATAATTTAAAATAAGGATAGAGCCTTAGTTAGTAGCAGTGTAGCATACATACTCATCAGTCCTTCAGACATTTGTTTTGTGGCTTCTTTCTGCTGTGTGTGTTTCTTTTCTTTTTTTTTTTGGAATAAGAATACAACTAGCATTGGGATCCAATTCATGGAAAACTAACCAGACCTCTTAGTAGCATTATTAATCCTGTAGGTGAGGTTGACTATTGCATGTCAGTGAATTGATGTGAAATTTTTTCTTTTTATTTATCTTGTGTAAAGCTTTTTAAAACTTTGTGTTTATGATAAATAAAATTTTTTTTTTTTTTAAATGTAAACGTGTCTTGGCATGGCATAATCCCAGCACTTTGGGAGGCCAAGGTGGGCGGATCATTTGAGGTCAGGAGTTTGAAACCAGCCTGACCAACATGGGAAACCCCATCTCTACTAAAAAATGCAAAAATTAGCCGGGCCTCGTGGTGGGTGCCTGTAATCCCAGCTACCTGGGAGGCTGAGGCAGGGTGAATTGCTTGAACCCAGGAGGTGGAGGTTGCAGTGAGCAGAGATTACACCACTATACTCTAGCCTGGGTGACAGAGTGAGACTCTGTCTCAAAAAAAAAAAAAAAAAAGAGAAAAGAAATTGGGCCCTGAAATCATTTGAAAGATAATCTGGCCAGGTGCTATATCTCATGCCGGTAATCTCGGCACTTTGGGTGGCTGAGGCAGGTGATCACTTGAGGTCAGGAGCTCGAGACCAGTCTGGTCAACATTGTGAAACCCAGTCTGTACTAAAAATACAAAAACAAGCTGCGGGTGGTGGAGGGTGCCTGTAATCCCAGCTACTTGGGAGGCTGAGGCAGGAGAATCGCTTGAACCGGGGAGGTTGCAGTGACCCAAGATCAAGCCAGTGCACTCCAGCCTGTGTGACAGAGGGAGACTCCATCTCAGAAAAAAAAAAAGAATCTGTTGGACTTCTTTGGACCTCTTACTTTGATAAACATTAGATTTCCTTCTTAACGAAATATAGTTTTTAGACCACTTTATTTCCTATTGAACATAACTGCATTATACTTTGCTTGTATTTGTTTTTCTTTTTTTCTTAAAAAATTTTATTTTTTATTTTTATATTTTGGGAGACAGGGTCTCACTCTGTCATCCATGCTGTAGTGTGGTGGCACAATCATGGCTCACCGCCGCCTTGACCTCCTGGGCTGAGGCAGTCCTTCCACCTTAGTTTCCTTAGTAGGTGGGACCACAGACATGTGCCACCATGCCCTTCTAACTTTTATTTATTTTTTTGGTAGAGACAGGGTCTTGCTATGTTACCCAGGAGAGTCTTGACTCCTGGGCTCAAGTGAACCTCCCACCTCACTTCTCAAAATGCTGAGACAACAGGCATGAGCCACCGTACCCAGTCTATATCTATTCTTCATAAACTTAAAAAAATATATTAGGCCGGGCGCGGTGGCTCAAGCCTGTAATCCCAGCACTTTGGGAGGCCGAGGCGGGTGGATCACAAGGTCAAGAGATCGAGACCATCCTGGTCAACATGGTGAAACCCCGTCTCTACTAAAACTACAAAAAATGAGCTGGGCATGGTGGTGCGTGCCTGTAATCCCAGCTACTCAGGAGGCTGAGGCAGGAGAATTGCCTGAACCCAGGAGGCGGAAGTTGCTGTGAGCCGAGATCGCGCCATTGCACTCCAGCCTGGGTAACAAGAGCGAAACTCTGTCTCAAAACAAAACAAAACAAAACAAAACAAAACAAAACAAAACAAAACAAAGTATATTTTGGGCAATCAAGACAAAAAATAAATCTGAAATTTTCTTTATAAGTAGAGACTTTTCTTCTGTCTTGGAAATGTTTTTATCAGATTAATTTGTTTATATTGCTCATGTCTGGTGTATTTAAAGAAATTTAAGCCGGGCGCGGTGGCTCAAGCCTGTAATCCCAGCACTTTGGGAGGCCGAGGCAGGTGGATCACGAGGTCAAGAGATCGAGACCATCCTGGTCAACATGGTGAAACCCCGTCTCTACTAAAAATACAAAACATTAGCTGGGCATGGTGGCGCGTGCCTGTAATCCCAGCTACTCAGGAGGCTGAGGCAGGAGAATTGCCTGAACCCAGGAGACGGAGGTTGCGGTGAGCCGAGATCGCGCCATTGCACCCAACCCGGGAAAAAAAAAAGAAAAACCCCTCCCAAAAAAAAAAAAAAAAAAAAAAAAAAAAAAAGAAGAAATTTAATTTTGTTTCTGTTTCTTTGCATGAATAATTGCCTAAAATTAGTCAGGCCAAAAAAAATAAAAGGAAAATTTTTTTTCTGAGGCTATAAAGGCAAAAAAAAAAAAAAAGAAGATTTTATTAAGAAGAAAAGAAATCATTGAGGTCACTTGATGAACATGATGGAAAAGATTTGTTCTGGTAGAAAATAAGACAGAAATTTACCTATGTTTTAAATTGATTAGAAGATGGAGATACTAGATCAAATAATGAATGCATAGGATGTTCTAGAACTAATCACAGTTTTTGTTTTGCCACGTTGGAAATGGTCACATCACTACTGGATCAAATCTACGTAACTTTGTTTGTTTGTGTTTTTGAGATGGAGTCTTGCTCTGTTGCCCAGGCTGGAGTGCAGGTGCATGTTCTCAGCGCATTGAAACCTCCACCTCCCAGATTCAAGCGATTCTCCTGCCTCAGCCTCCTGAGTAGCTGGGATTACAAGCACCTGCCACCATCTCTGCTAATTTTTGTATTTTTAGTAGAGACGGGATTTCACCATGTTTGCTAGGCTGGGCTTGAACTCGGTGATCCACCCTTCTCAGCCTCCCAAAGTACTGAGATTGCAGATGTGAACCACTGTGCCCAGCATATATAACTGTTTTGAAGGAATAAGAATGTCATATGTGAAAGTGAATGGACCACAGTATAACCTTTCTTATAAAGAGCTCATGTGATTTTATCCACAAGAAAGCTTTCAGAGAGATTAATACAAGGTACAGACTCCATACCTGGCCAAGAGGAAGAATGAATGGTAAGGCAGGTTTGCTGAATACCTATACTTAAGTATTAATATTTTGGGGGAGCAGCGGTTCTATAACTTGGAGATTGTTTAATCTCTTGTACGGGTCTTAAGGGTGACATGTTTACCTGAGGTTTTTTTTTTTTTTTTTTTTTTTTTTGAGACTGAGTCTCACCCTATTGTCCAGGCTGAAGCACAGCAGCGCCATCTTGGCTCACTGCAATCTCCGCCTCCCAGGTTCAGGTGATTCTCCTGCCTCAGCCTCCTAAGTAGCTGGGATTACAGGTGCCTGCTAACATGACAGGCTAATTTTTGTATTTTTACTCTGTTGGCTAGGCTGGTCTCAAACTTCTGACCTCAAATGATCTGCTTGCCTCAGCCTCCCAAGGTGCTGGGATTACAGGCGTGAGCTACCATGCTTGGCCGAGTTGTTTGGTGGTTTTGCATTGAATTTTTCTTTAGGTACACTGAGGACAGCTGAACACGGTACAACGGGGACACACCATGGCTTTGTAAGAGGTTAGAAGAGTGTTTTCTATGTTTGTAAGACCCTTTCTTATATCTTGTCTGTCCTTATGGCCACATTTCATTTGTCTTTTTGGCCACAGAATTATATTCTCTTTTGTCTTATGAAAATTGTGTTATAACAATGTTCTGCAATAGAAATATCATGCTCACAAATGTAAGCTTCAAATTTTCTAGTGGCCATTAATTAATTTATTTATTTGTTGTCTTGAGACAGCATCTCACTTTGTTTCCCAGGATGGAGTACACTAGTGCAGACATGGCTCACTGCAGCCTCAAACTCTTGGGCCCAGGTGATCCTCCTGCCTCATCCCCCTGAGTAGCTAGGACTTTAGGCATGTACCACCATGCTTGGCTAATTTTTTACATTTTTTTTGTAGAGACGGTGTCATGCTTTGTTACCCAGGCTGGTCTCTAACTCCTGGCCTGAAGTAGTCCTACCACCTAGTCCTCCCAGAGTGCTGGGATTACAGATGGAAGGTACCGTGACTGGCCCACATTTAAAAAAAAATATAAAAACAGGCTAGGTGTGGTGGCTGACACCTGTAATCCCAGCACTTTGGGAGGCCAGGCAGGTGGATCACCTGAGGTCAGGAGTTCAAGACCAGCCTGGCCAACATGGCAAAACCCCATTTCTACTAAAAATGTAAAAATTAGCCGGGTGCACGTCTATAATCTCAGCTACTCTGGAGGCTGAGGCAGGAGAATCGCTTGAACCCTGGGCGGCGGAGGTTGCAGTGAGCCAAGATCGTGCCACTGCTCTCCAACCTGGGTGGCAGAGTGAGACTCTGTCTCAAAAAAAAAAATTTATATAGTACAAATACTAAATCATTTAATACTCCTGACACCGTGAATTGAGTACTAATATTTGCCCCATTTTTCAGATAGGTAACCGAAGTTGACACAGAGTTAGTAACTTTCCATAGTCATACAGCTAGTAAGTAAGTGAAACTTGGTGGGATTCAGACCTAGAGAATCTGGCTTCAGGGTTCACATTTACAACTATCATTTAAGCTTCTTTTATAAAACACCTGGTATGCCCTCTATTACCTCCCTTTTGAGCTCTAGCTCAGGTGCCACTTCCTCTATGCACGGCTCCTAGGTTCCACAGTCAGAATTTATTAACAATGATTAGAATTTACTTAGCCACTTATAGTTTTGAGAGCCCCTTCATGTTCATTCTGTCATTTACACAGTCTTTGTGATAGGCAGAACAGATATCAGGGCCAGGACTTGGTGGGGTTCAAGTGATTTTTTTCCATAGTGCCTCAACAGAGTACATATCTGAGTTTATTTGCTGTTTTAAAATTCCCATTCTAGGCCGGGCGTGGTGGCTCATGCCTGTAATCCCAGTTCTTTGGGAGGCGGAGGCGGGCGTATCACCTAAGGTTAGGAGTTCAAGCCTAGCCTGGCCAACATTGTGAAACCTCGTCTCAAAAAATAAATATATAAAATTCCTGTTCTTCTCTTTCTACACTGACATTGCTTTGCCCCATAGCATTTTATTGCCCCATTTTACCACTTAAAGTGTTCTGTCTTTTATGATAGCAAATATGTCTATCTCCATTATTAAACTGGAAGCTTCTTCAAGGCTAGATTCGTTCCTTGTTTTTGTTTGTTTGCTTGTTTTTGTTTTTGAGATGGAGCCTCTGTCCAGGCTGGAGTGCAGTGGTGTGATCTCAGCTTGCTGCAACCTGTGCCCTGCCCTAGGTTCAAGCTATTGTCTCGCGTCAGCCTCCCAAGTAGCTGGGATTACAGGTGCACACCACCATGCCTGGCTAATTTTTGTGCGTGTGTGTGTATATATATATATATATTTGGTAGAGATGGGGTTTCACCATATTGGCCAGACTAGTCTCGAGCTTCTGGCCTCAAGCGATCCACCCACCTCGGCCTCCCAAGGTGCTGGGATTACAGGCGTGAGCCTCTGTGCTTGGCCATTCCTTGTTTGTATTTTCTACAATTTTAGGACACTGCCTTGTATGTGATAATCAGTAAAAGTTTATTGACTCAAACTGTATACTGTTTTATGACAAATACTTGTTTATACTTGTTTCTTCTCTTCTTCTTTTTTTTTCTTTTTTTTTTTTTTGAGATAAGGTCTCAGTCTGTTGCCCAGGCTAGAGTGCAGTGATACAATCATAGCTCACTGCAACCTCAAACTCCTGGGCTCAATTGATTCTTCTGCCTCAGCCTCCAAAGTAGTTGGGAGTACAGTTGCACGATAGTGCAGCTCAGCTAATTAAAAAAAAAAAAATTTAAGGGATAGCATCTTGCTATGCTGTCTAGGCTGATTCCAAATGCTTCAAGTAATTCTTGTGCCTCGGCTTCTGAAAATGCTGAGATTACAGGTGTGAGCCACTGTGCCCAGCCAGCAAATATTTCTTTAAATGATTCCTTGTGTTAAGTACTGTTCCCTGTTGGTGCCAGTCAGATACTTATGTCTTTGAGGGGCTTTCAATATGGTAAGGGAGATAAAGAGGTAAACAAAGGCTGTAATAGAGGCTGCCCAGCGTGTTGGCAAACATAGAAGAAGCACTACGTAACTTTGGAGCCAGAGATGGTTTCATAAAGGAGCAATTAGGCTGAGCAGAGTTCAGCCTTCTGAAAATGAGAAGGAAAGAACATGCAAGCAGAATAAATACCATGTGCAATAGTATAGGGTAATCTGCAAGAATGTGGCTGGTTCGGGGAACTTGAAGTGGTTTAGTGTGGCTGGAGGTGGTATTGGAAAGAAAGATACCAAATCATAAAAGAGGCTGTTAAACTTAGATCATTATCTTTTAGGTGGTACGTGAACACTTTGAAATGTTTTTATGTTTTAGAGAAAAATTATACTTTGATTTGTGATACTGTTTAAAATGTAGCTAACTAAAAATAAAAGTAGATTCAAAGAATTGCAGGGATACGCTGTTGTATATGGTAGGAATATGGCAAAATCATGAAAATGGTATTTGGTGTTTGGGAAACATTGCTATAGACGGAGGAATACTCTTGAGGAATTTTTAAGAAGGACAATGACAGTAGGCTTTTGAAATGTTTATTCTGGCAGCACTGGGGACCATGGATTGAAATGGGCCAAAAATGTCAAAGAAACAGTAGGCCAGGTGATATGAGAGTCTGAGAGATGAGGCAATAAGTGAGTTGTGTTGGAAGGAAATGAGGAAGGTATAGTGGCACCTGTTGACAGATTAGGTCTAGGTTATGAGGAAGAGAGTTTAGTATAATTTCTTAGTTTCTGGCCAGGATTACTTAGTACCATAACTAGATTAAGGAATGCAGGAAATTTGGCTTGGGCCAAGTTAAGTTTGAGATGCTTTCAAGCTAAGATATTGAAATAGAGGTGTCCAGAATACTCTTGGATACTTAGGTCACTTAAATAACAACTACTTGATTGCCAAAGGTTCTCTAAACACTGATCTCATAATATTAAACGCAGGAGAAAGATCTAGTAGACCAACTGGGGACAATTTTGCCCCCCAAGGGATTTTTGGCAGTGTCTAGAGACATTTTTGGTTGTTACAGCTGGGGCAAGGGAGGGCTAGGAAGTTGCTATTGGGTATCTAGTAGGTGTAGATGTCAGAGATGTTGCTGAACATCCACAAGACAGCAAACAGTGCCCTCCAGTGAAGAATCAGTAGTTAGTGCCATGGTTGAGAAACTCTGATCTAGCCTAAGGATACAGATACTACCTTCTGGATTGTAAGGGTGCAAATATCATTGTCATTCCGGATTCCTAACTTCTTTCTCCCAGTGATCTGTATGATAGTAGAGACTTTATGTAAAGGCTATGTGAAATATAATGTTAGCTAGACATTTATTGAGTTAGTTAGCTAGTTGAGATGAGGTTTTGCTATGTTGCCCAAGCTAGTCTTGAGCTCTGGGCCTCTAGCCATCTTCCTGCCTTGGCCTCCCAAAATGCTGATATTACAGGTGTGAGACACCACACCTGGCTGTGAGTTATTTATTTATTTATTTAGAGGTGGCTGTTGTTGCCCAGGCTGGAGTGCAATGGTGTGATATCGGCTCAGTGCAACCTTCGCCTCCCAGATTCAAGCGATTCTCCTGCCTCTCCTGCCTCAGCTTCCCAAGTAGCTGGGATTACAGGCATGCACTGCCATGCCTGGCTAATTTTTGTATTTTTCATAGAGACGAGGTTTCACCATGTTGGCCAGGATGGTCTCCATCTCTCAACCTCGCAATTCACCTGCCTTGGCCTCCCAAAGTGTTGGGATTACAGGCATGAGCTGCTGTGCCCGGCCAAGGCTGGGCCCTTTGAGGCCAGTGTGTGTGTAATTGGTTGACTCACATAGGGTTTATAGTGAGGTTTCATAGACTTCTTATTTTTGTGTGTGTGTGATAGCAGTTTGTAAGCTTCTGCCAAACTAGAGATGAGAGGCAATAGTTTTGGCTTAGAGACATAGCTCTCTAAATTCTCAGTTGGGATCAGCAGACATGGCAGGCAGTCACAGGAAGCAGCCGTAATTTTACTCTAGTTAGCGTGCCTGGGCCCTGGTTGAAGGCTGCTGCTAGGTAGCTTACATGTGTTCTCCAGACACTCAGCCTTTGAGATTGACAGAGTTTCACAGTGATGTTCTTCAGTTTATAGTCCACTGTTAACTTTCAGGCTAGCACATAGTGTATGGGGTAGCAACCAGGGATGATTTGAAGTTTAGGAGGCCTTCGGAGCTAGGAGAACCAGTCACATGTCAGTGAAAATTCTGGCATATTGAAATATGGGAACCATGGGGTCCCTCAGGAATCTGTTTTGGGATTAGTTTCTTTTTTTTTTTTTCTCCCCGAGACAGAGTCTCACTTTGTCACCCAGGCTGGAGTGCAATGGTGCTGTATCGGCTCACTGCAACCTCTGTGTCCTGGGTTCAAGCAATTCTCCTGCCTCAGCCTCCCGAGTAGCTGGGACTACAGGCACATGCCACCACGCCCAGCTAATTTTTTGTATTTTTAGTAGAGACGGGGTTTCACCATGTTGACCAGGATGGTCTCGATCTCTTGACCTCGTGATCCACCCGCCTCGGCCTCCCAAAGTGCTGGGATTACAGGCTTGAGCCACCGCGCCCGGCTAATTTTTGTATGTTTAGTAGAGACAGGGTTTCACCATGTTGGCCAGGATGGTCTTGAACCCTTGACCTCGTGATCCACCCGCCTCTGCCTCCCAAAGTGCTGTGATTACAGGCATGAGCCACTATGCCCAGCTGTGATTAGTTTCAAAATGTTAAATAATTCACTTTGTTCCAAAAGGGGTATAGCATGGTTTACAAAGATGCATTTGGTATAGCAAGATAAATTACAATCAAATAAGAAAAAGGAAACAGAAGATAAAGATAGGAAACCAAAATGGAGCCAGTAAAAGTAAGAAAGAATAGTATGTAAAATAAAAACTGTGATGACCAGGTTACTTCTTAGAAATTAGGCCCTAAGCATTCTAACAGCCTATGGAAAGACGGAAGCTGATCATTCTGAACATACTCAGAGTCTGTGAGTTGGTAAAAACAAACAAGTTTCTCAGGGAAATCACATCTATTCCTGATAGAGGGAGCAGAGAAACGTTCCTCCCCTGGGTCCTACTTGAAGCCTATTGTTTAATCATGGTATCCTATGTACCTTATTTGCAGGCTACACAGTGACAAGCTCTGTAGAGGATGGTTTCCTATAATGTCTCTCAATACAGATTGATGGCATGACATGTAGTGTAGTTTGGGAAAAAGCAATTGAAAAAGGAGGGCAGTATAATGTAGGGTGAGTATAGGCTCTCTAGAGGATAGTCTGGCTTAATTCAGGGTGGAGTTTACAGTCTTTTTTTGTTTGCATAATATTTTAGTAGTTGATCTTTATAGGGGTTTACATAGTGGAGCCCCCAAGTTTACAGGTAGCAAACAATTTCCTAATGGTGGCCAACCTGAGAGGTCAATATTGTAGGAAATAGGGAACTTTTCTCTCCAAGAGGTGTGTTATAGAAAGAATGAAAGATGAGCTTCTGGCTGGATGCAGTGGCTTGAACCTAATCCCAGTGCTTTGGAAGTCCAAGGTGGGAGGATCACTTGAGGCCAGGAGTTTGAGATCAGCTTGGGCAGCATAGTGAGACCCCATTTCTACAAAAAATATTAAAAAAAAATAGCTGGATGTGGTGGTGGATACCTGTAGTCCTAGCTACTTGGGTGGCTGAGGCCAGAAGATCACTTGACCCCAGGGGATCCAGGCTGCAGTGAGCTATGATTGGGCCACTGCACTCCAGCCTGGGCAACAGTGAGACCCCGTCTCAAAAAAAAAAAAAAAAAAAAAGATCACCTGATGAGCTTTTTTTTTTTTTTTGAGCTAGAGTGTGCTCTTTCACCCAGGGTGATCACAGCTCACTGTAGCTTCAACCTCCTAGACTCAGGCAGTCCTCCCACCTCAGTCTCTTGAGTAGCTGGGTCTATGAGTACATGCCACTGTGCTCAGCTCATTTTTTTTTTTTTTTTTTTTTAGATGGAGTCTCGCTCTTGTTGCCCAGGCTGGAGTGAACTGTCACAATCTTGGCACACCACAACCTCTGCCTCAGGTTCAAGCGATTCTCCTGCCTCAGCCTCCTGAGTAGCTGGGATTACAGGCATGCACCACCACGCCTGCCCAATTTTTGTATTTTTAGTAGAGACGGGGTGTCTTTGTGTTGGTCAGGTGGGTCTCCAACTCCTTACCTCAGGAGATCCGCCCACCTCAGCCTCCCAAAGTGCTGTGATTATAGGCATGAGCCACTGCGCCTGGCTGCTAATTAAACAATTTTTTTTGTAGAGGTGAGGTTTCACTATGTTGCCCAGGCTGGTCTCAAATTCCTGGACTCAAGCAATCTGTCTGCCTCCCAAAGTGTTGGGATTGCTGGTGTGAGCCATCACACTCAGCCAGGCCGTTTCTTAAAAGATGTGAAATCTGAAAGGGTGGAGTGTAGATGGGCCTAGTGACTGACAACATGAAGGCCTTATAGGGAACTGACTTGGAAACAAAACAGAAAATGCTTCCCACTCCTGCACAGATTATAGGAAAGCACTTCTACAAGAACCTTAGTGGTAGTGGAATTCTTTGAGAACATTTGATGAGGTTACATGAAAAAATATTGCAGATATTAATTGAGCAGAGCGTTACAGTATACCCAAAGAAGGTAGGTAAGGCCCTATGATAGGTACTTAAAAGCATCATTATATTGTTTTAATTTTAAAATTATATACTATTAGAAAAAAAATTTTGAAGTATTAATTGCTTTTAGATAACCTAAAAATAGCAGCGCTTTGGCCAGACATGGTGGCTCATGCCTGTAATCCCAGCACTTTGGGAGGCCAACGTGGGTAGATTACCTGAGGTCAGGAGTTTGAGACCAGCCTGGCCAATGTGGTGAAACCCTGTCTCCACTAAAAATACAAAAATTAGCTGGATGTGGTGGTGGATGCCTGTAATCTCAGCTACTCGGGAAGCTGAGGCAGGAGAATCTCTTGAACCTGAGAGACGGAGGTTGCAGTGAGCCGAAATCATGCCATTGCACTCTAGCCTGGACAATAAGAATGAAACTTCATTAAATAAATTAATTAAATTAAATAAAAAATTATATTCATGGTCCCCCACCCTCCAGACCAAACCTAAACAAATCAAAATCGTCTGCTCTTCTAAGAAATAGTTGATAAGCCAGATTTCATTAAAGTTAAAAACTTTTGCTTTGTGAAAGACCCTGTCAAGAGAATGAAAAGATGATCCATGTACTGAGAAAAAATATTTGCAATAGACATATCTGATAAAGTATTGTTATCCAAAATATACAGATAACTTTTTTTTTTTTTTTTTGAGATGGAGTTTCACTCTTGTTGCCCAGGCTGGAGTGCAATGGTGCGGTCTCGGCACACCACGACCTCTGCCTTCTGGGTTTAAGCGATTCTCATGCCTCACCTTCCCAAGTAGCTGGGGTTACAGGCATGCACCACCATGCACAGCTAATTTTGTATTTTTAGTAGAGCTGGGGTTTTTCTGTTTTTTTTTTTTTTTTTGAGACGGAGTTTCGCCCTTGTTACCCAGGCTGGAGTGCAATGGCACGATCTCGGCTCACCGCAACCTCCGCCTCCTGGGTTCAGGCAATTCTCCTGCCTCAGCCTCCTGAGCAGCTGGGACTACAGGCACACGCCACCATGCCCGAGCTGGGGTTTTTCTATGTGGGTCAGGCTGGTCTCAAACTCCCGACCTCAGATGATCTGCCTGCCTTGGCCTCCCAATGTGTTGGGATTACAGGCGTGAGCCACCGCGCCCAGCCTACAGAGACCTCTTAAAACTTAAGAAGAAGATGAACAATCCGATTAAAAAATGGACAAAAGGAAATTGCTGTCAGATCATGCCAGTATTTCAGAATAGTTGTGCTCAATTACATTCTCATCACCTAGGTGTGAAAGTGGAAGGCACATCATAATGTGTTTTCCTCAGTTCTCATAATCTTGCATGGACATGAACATGGACATAGTAAAATGGAGTTTCCAGATTAAAAGCAATGGAAGATAGAAGGGATACCTTAGAAACTGTCCAGAAGAACCTGGCTGCAGGAAGGCTAAGGGATCCACGGGTCCTCAATGAAGCTTGGAGATGTGTGGGTGGCTTTGCAAAGAATGTTTTCTTTGTTGATGCATTATTACAAAGATTCAAATGGGGATTTGCTGCCTTTGTGGTAGCTGTACGAGCTGAATATTACCTGAAGTCCCAGAATCAAGATAAGAAATCTGAAGATAATACCCAGAAGTATCATAGTGGTTTCTTAACTTTCTAAAACAAGATTTCTTCACTGTAGTCTACTTGCCTGGTTTGTGTCTTAAAGAGTGTTAATAAGATTGGTCGGGCATGGTGGCTCACGCCTGTAATCCCAGCACTTTGGGAGGCCAAGGCGGGTGGGCCACAAGGTCAGGAGTTCAAGAGTAGCCTGGCTGATATGGTGACACTTCATTTCTACTAAAAATACAAAAATTAGCTGGTCGTGGTGGTGAATGCCTGTAATCCTAGCTACTCGGGATGCTGAGGCAGGAGAATTGCTCGAACATGGGAGGTAGAGGTTGCAGTGAGCCGAGATTGTGCCACTGCACTTTAGCCTGGGTGACAGAACAAGACTGTGTCTCAAAAAAAAAAAAAAAGAATATTAGTAAGATTTAATAAAATAAGTATATATATGCCAAAAAAACGGACAAAAGACACCTCATCAAAGAAGATATAGTAATGATAAATAAGCACATGAAAAGATGCTCTACCTCCTGTGTCATGGGGGAAATGCAAAGTGAAGCAACCGTGAAATACCACTGTATACCTATTAGAATAGCCAAAATCCCCCTGACAGTACCGATGCTGATGAAGATGTGGAGCGACGAGAATTCTCATTCATTGCTGGTGGGAATGCAAAATGGTACAGCCACTTTGGAAGACAGTTTGGCAGTTTCTTACAAAACTAAATATACTGTTACCATGTAATTCAGCATTCCTGCTCTTTGATATTTACCCAAATGAGTTGTAAACTTAAAATCCATACAAAAACCTATACATAGATTTTTATAGCCACTTTATTCATAATTGCCAAAACTTAGAAGGAACCAAGATGTTCTTCACTAGGTGGATGAACAAGCTGTAATACACCCAGACAATGAAATATTATACAATGCTGAGAAGAAATGAGCTATCAACCCATGAAAAGACATGGAAGAACCTTAAATACATATTACTAAATGAAAGAAGACAACCTGAAAAGGCTACGTACATATGATTCCAGCTATATGACATTTTGGGAAAGGCAAAACTATAGAGACAGTGAAAAGATCACTGGTTTTCAGAGGTTCGAGGGAGGTGAGTTTGAATAGGTAAAACTATTCTGTATGATACTATAATGGTAGGTACATGTCATTATACAATTTTCAAAACTCAGAATATACAATAAGAATGACCCTAACGTAAACAAACTGTGGCCTTTGGATGATAATGATGTCAGGGTATGCTCATCATTTGTAACATGCATCACTGAGGTGTGAGATGTTGATGAGGGGAGGCTGTCTGGGAGGAAGGGTAGAGGTAAATGGGAAGTCTGTACATTTTTCTTTCTTTCTTTTTTTTTTTTTTTTCCCCTCTTTATGGAGAATGAGGTTCCTCTTTATTGCCCAAGCAGGTCTTGAACTCCTGGGCTCAAGCAATCCTCCTGCCTCTGCCTCCCTAAGTGCTGGAATTGCAGGCATGAGCCACTGTGCGCAGCAAGGGAACTCTGTACTTTATGCTTAATTTTGTTGTGAAGCTAACACTGCTCTAAAAAATAAAGTCTATTTACAGGAGTAAAAAAAATACAATAAAAAATCTACTTTCCCTGAACTTGTAACTATCTCAGTAAAGATTATTTCCAGACTTCTAATTGTTTAAGCCAGAAACTCCCAAGTCATCTTTGATTCTTTACTTTCTCTTAACACCCTGTATCCAGTTGGTCATAAATCTAGCAGATGCTACATTCAGATAACATCTGGAATCTATTTTCCCTGTTTTCTACTTTTACTACCCTGTCCACGCCAGTTAACTTTTACCTAGGTTATTATAGAAGACACAACTGATCTCGCTGCTTACTCCTTTGTCCCCATTCCAACCCCAGCCCAGCCTCCCCTCCACCACCATCAATCCAGTTTCTTTTTTCTTGTTTTTTGAGAAACGGTCTCACTCTGTGACCCAGGCTGGAGTGCAGTGGCACAAGCTCACTGCAGCCTTGACCTCCCGGTCTCAAGGGATCCTCGCACCTCAGCCTTCCAAGTATCTGATACTACAGGCGTATGCCACCACGCCTAGCTAGTTTTTTTATTTTTGTAGAGACAGATTTTGCCATGTTGCCCAGGCAGGTCTTGAACTCCTGAGCTCAAATGCTCTGCTCGCCTCTGCCTCCCAAAGTGCTAAGATTACAGGCGTGAACCACTGTGCCTGGCCAGTTTGTTTTCAACATAGCCGACTTAGGATCATGTCAGTCTTCTGCTCAAGAACTTGTGATGGCTTCCTATTAAACTCAGTAGAAGCCCAGGTCCTTATTTTCACCACCAGTGACCGAAATAATTCTGTGACACTCTCCTGTTTTTCGTCTCATTCAGTTTACTCTAAACACACCAGCCTTGATGATGTTTCTTAGACAGCAAGCATGCTTCACATCAGGGCTTTTGATGTTTATTTCTCTGCCTTTAATACTGTGTCCTCATAGCCTTGCGTCTTTCTGATTTTTGCTCAAAATTCACTTTATCAGTAAGGCTTCCATACTCTCCCTATTTAAAGTAACAGCACCTACTCCCCACCCCAGCACCGCATCCCTCTTCTAGTGTGTCTGCTTTCTCTGTACCTCCTTGATATCACTATCTAACAAATTACTATTATATATTTTACTTATTTATTGTCTGTCTCATTCTATTAGAATGTAAGCCCCTCAAGAGCAGAGCGTTAAGTCTGTTTTGGTCATTACTATCTACTTTGTGTCTAGAGCAATACCTCATAACATACTAGGCACTCTATAAATGTTGCATTGAACAACTAACTATTCAAGATAGCATAGTGGAAAAGTGGTAGGAAACTTGTATTCTAGATCTGTTGCTAAGATTAAGTAGCATCTCAGTCTTATTATCTGAGTCAAGCAAGAAATTTGGCATAGGTGATTGCTAATACAAAACAGAATTTTGTAATTCTGAAAGAACCTTAGAGAACATCTTTAAGTATAAAGCTTAAGGCTCAAAGTTCAGAAACATTGTTCCACTCACCAGTATCTTTTTCTTTGTTTTGTTTTTTTTGAGACGGCGTCTCACTCTGTCACCAGGCTGGAGTGTGGTGGCGCGATCTTGGCCCACTGCAACCTTTGCCTCCCGGGTTCAAGTGATTGGCCTGCCTCAGCCTACCGAGTAGCTGGGACTACAGGCTGCGCCACCACACCCACCTAAGTTTTGTATTTTTAGTAGAGATGTGGTTTCACCATGTTGACTTGAACCCAGGAGGTGGAGATTGCAGTGAGCTGAGATTGTGCCATTGCACTCCAGCCTGGTGACAGAGTGAGATTCCATCTCAAAAAAAAAAAAAAAAAAAAAAAGAATGGCTGGTGTGCAATGGTGCAGTGTTGACTTACTGCAGCTGCTACCTCCTGGGTTCAAGCAATTATCCGATTATCCTGTCTCAGCCTCCCAAGTAGCTGGGATGATAAGCATGTGTCACCACGCCTGGCTGATTTTTGTATTTTTTTTTTTTTTTGAGACGGAGTTTCGCTCTTGTTACCCAGGCTGGAGTGCAATGGCACGATCTTGGCTCACCGCAACCTCCGCCTCCTGGGTTCAGGCAATTCTCCTGCCTCAGCCTCCTGAGTAGCTGGGATTACAGGCACGCACCACCATGCCCAGCTAATTTTTTGTAGTTTTAGTAGAGGCGGGGTTTCACCATGTTGACCAGGATGGTCTCGATCTCTTGACCTGGTGATCCACCCACCTCGGCCTCACAAAGTGCTGGGATTACAGGCTTGAGCCACCGCGCCCGGCCTGATTTTTGTATTTTTAGTAGAGATGGGGATTTACCATGTTGGCCAGGCTGGTCTCAAACTCCTGACCTCAAGTGATCATCCTGCCTTGGCCTCCCAAAGTGCTGGGATTACAGGTGAGAGCCGCTGTACCCAGCTGGCTCCTCAGTTTTAGATTTGAATTTTATAATTATAGCTAACCTTTTTATTTGAGAACAATCCAAGATCATCACCTCATGATGTTGACATTTCTTCAGTTTTATGTGTGTGTGTGTATTCAGTTCATTGCAGTTTTATTGGTAAGAGCTCGTTTATCCAACACTACAGTCAAGATACAGAACAGTTTAATCACCACAAGAATTCTTCGTGTTATCCTTTTATAGCCACACCCACTTCCTTCCTGCAGCTCCTAACTTCTGGACCCCTGGCAACAACTAATCTGTTCTCCATTTCTATAATTTTCTCATTTCAAGAATGTCATATAAATGAGACCGGGCACAGTAGCTCACGCCTGTAATCCCAGCACTTCAGGAGGCCGAGGCAGGGGCATCACCTGAGGTCAAGAATTTGAGACCAGCCTGGCCAACATGGTGAAACTTCATCTCTACCAAGAATACAAAAATTAGGCCGGGCGCGGTGGCTCAAGCCTGTAATCCCAGCACTGTGGGAGGCCGAAGCGGGTGGATCACGAGGTCGAGAGATCGAGACCATCCTGGTCAACATGGTGAAACCCCGTCTCTACTAAAAATACAAAAAAAATTAGCTGGGCATGGTGGCGCGTGCCTGTAATCCCAGCGACTCAGGAGGCTAGGGCAGGAGAATTGCCTGAACCCAGGAGACGGAGGTTGCGGTGAGTCAAGATCGCGCCATTGCACTCCAGCCTGGGTAACAAGAGTGAAACTCCGTCTCAAAAAAAAAAAAAAAAAAAAAGAATACAAAAATTAGCTGGGTGTGATGGTGTGCGTCGTTAATCCCAGGTACTTGGGAGGGCTGGGGCACAAGACTCACTTGAACTGGGAGGCAGAGTTTGCAGTAAACTGAGATTGTGTCACTGGAGTTCAGACTGGGCAACAGAGCAAGACTCTATCTCAAAAAAAAAAAAAAAAAAAAAAGGACTTAGTGCTTTGGGAGGCTGAGGGGGGCAGATCACCTGAGGTTAGGAGTTCACAACCAGCCTGGTGAAACCCTGTCTCAATTTTAAAAAATGCAAAAATTAGCTGGGCATGGTGACATGCACCTGTAATCCCAGCTACTTGGGAAGCTGAGGCAGGAGAATTGCTTGCACCTGGGAGGTGGAGGTTGCAGTGAGCTGCGATGGAGCCACTGCAGTCCAGCCTGGTCAACAGAGTGTGACTCCGCCTCAAAAAAAACCCCCCAAAACATAAAAAGGAATAAAAGAATGTTATGTAAATGGAATTATAGAGTATATAACCTTTTGGGATAGTTTTTTGTTTGTTTTTTGTTTTTTCACTCAACAACCTGGTAAATCCAGGTTGTTGTGTGGTGGTATTCATTTCTTTTTATTGCTGAGTAGTAATACATGGTGTGGATGAACCAAAATTTGTTTAACCATTCACTCATTGAAGGACATCTGATTTGTTTCTAGTTTTGGGCTATTATGAATATACTGCTAAGAATATTTATATACAGATTTTGAACATGTTTTTATTGCCAAGAATACAATTGCTAGGTCAAATGTTAAGTGTGTGATTTGCAATTTACTTTTTAAAATTAACGGATAAAAACCTTTTACTGGCCAGGCATGGTGTCTCACGTCTGTGATCCTAGCACTTTGGGAGGCCGAGGTGGGTCGATCACCTGAGGTCAGGAGTTCGATATCACCCTGGCCAACATGGTGAAAACCCATCTCTACTAAAAATACAAAATTAACCAGGTGTGGTGGCACACGCCTGTAATCTCAGCTACTTGGGAGGCTGAGACAGGAGAATTGCTTGAACCGAGGAGGTGAAAGTTGCAGTGAGCCTAGATCGTGCCCACTGTACTTCAGCCTGAGCTACAAAGCAAGATTCTGTTTAAAAAAAAAAAAAAAGCCTTTTACTGTTAAAACTATTTCTTCTATTTCTTTCTTACTTTTTTTTTTCTTTTTTGATGAAAAGCATCATTTTACAGTTCCTGTAAAGCTGTCTGTCTCTTAAAACTTAGTTTCTCTGTAGATAGTTTGCCTTGCATTGTGAACTCTGTGACAGCTGGCAGAAATCTAGCCCCCAAATTATCGCAGGGTACTTTCCTATCAAAAAGTGTACTTGGTCTTTCTAAGTATTAGACCTTGTATATGTCTTATTTTGGTATTTTATCTTTAGTTTTTAATGTTTATTACATTTACCTTTTATTTTCTCTTTACAGCGACTTTGTGACTATGTTTGTGACCTCCTCTTAGAAGAGTCAAATGTTCAGCCAGTATCAACACCAGTAACAGTGTGTGGAGATATACATGGACAGGTAAAATTTTGTGAACAGATTTTTAAGTTTTGTACTGCTTGTGATCCATGTGCATTTCTGCTTGTGCTTCAAAATTAAAACAACAGAAACAACAAACACAACTGGTTGGTTGCCTCAGTCTCTGTGGCACTGATGATTCCTGGCTTACTGTTTTGGTGAATAAAAGCAGTGGTCAAATTAGTTATGGAGTTTGTTGATATTACATTTGTGAAGTGTATAATGCAGCATTATTTTTCTGTGGAATGGTGGGGTTGTGGGCTGGTGGAAGATATAAAATAGAAACATATACTGCTCATAAGAACTATGATTAACAGGAGATGTTTTGGTACTTTGAGTTCATTGTTCTACTCATGTTGTATATTGTTGAAAATTTATCATTTTTTTAGTAGAAATGAGAATAACAAAGGTTCAGAAGAATAAAATTGTTGGTCCGTGATGTCATAGCAAATCACTGATAAATGAGCTAGAAAAGATTTAGTTCAGTTTTTCATCTGCTGGGTGTGTGTAAGAATTTCAGAGCAGTAGCTGGGCGCGGTGGCTCAAGCCTGTAATCCCGGCACTTTGGGAGGCCGAGGCGGGTGGATCACAAGGTCAAGAGATCGAGACCATCCTGGTCAACATGGTGAAACCCCGTCTCTACTAAAAATACAAAAAATTAGCTGGGCATGGTGGTGTGTGCCTGTAATCCCAGCTACTCAGGAGGCTGAGGCAGGAGAATCGCCTGAACCCAGGAGGCGGAGGTTGCGGTGAGCCGAGATCGCGCCTTTGCACTCCAGCCTGGGTAACAAGAGTGAAACTCCGTCTCAAAAAAAAAAAAAAAGAATTTCAGAGCAGCAACAGGAAAGTCATACCTCATATTTAGATTCTGTTGTCAGTGTTTAGCTTAATGTATATTTGTAGAATTTTTTCACAGGGAAATGAAAGCTGAACAGATTACTCATAGATTGATATATGCATACAATGTAGTTGGGGCTATAAGACTTAATAATACGGCCGGGCGCGGTGGCTCACGCCTGTAATCCCAGCACTTTGGGAGGCCGAGGAGGGTGGATCACGAGGTCAAGAGATCGAGACCATCCTGGTCAACATGGTGAAACCCCGTCTCTACTAAAAATACAAAAAATTAGCTGGGCATGGTGGCGCGTGCCTGTAATCCCAGCTACTCAGGAGGCTGAGGCAGGAGAAT
>NW_022437016.1:10378038-10380019 GCF_009761245.1 Sapajus apella | reverse complement strand
AAAAAAAAAAAAAAAAAAAAAAAAAAAAGACTTAATAATACATTGCAGACAATGTAGTCTTTATGAATGCCAACAGGACTTACTGTCGACTATGCAGTTTCCCTGCGTTAAATATGACTGTGTAAATTGGCTCTGGTTAGGGGCTGCTCCATGAATAAAGTCCTGTTTTGGCTACTTACTTAACAGGGTGATTTTCTTTTGTTTTTTTTCAAGGTGTTTTCTGGATGGTTGAGATTATTTGAAAAAACCTAACACCTGCATGTTATCAGCTCCTAGATAGAGGCCCCATTATGTCATCTTTGATCTGTTAAAATTACTGAGACTAAAAGATTGAAGAAATAGCCCAAACTCACACACAGCCACTACGGGACAGACTGAGATTTGAAACTCATTTGGGTTTCTGTTGTACATGTTATTTTAAGGCCACCACCAAACTGTGAACAATTGTTTCTTTTGTATATGTTCCTTAAAAACAATTGCTAATCAGAAACATGGGATTTGAGCCTCTAATCATCTATGGCTGATTAAATAAAATGTAAAATGTATCCTTTGGGACTTATCTTCTTCTGGGGCCTGTTCTGGCATTGCAGGATTGGGTTCTGAGTCTGAAGAAACATGTTAGCAAGCATGTTGTGCTGAGAAGTGTTAAAGCTGTGTAATCTAGTGAGCAGTTACAGATTTTAGTGTCAGATACAACTTGGTTTAAATCCTGGCTTGGCTATATATTAGGTATTTAAGAAGCCATTTCAGCTAGCTCACAAATTCATTAAGTGTGGCCTGCAGACCCTTGGGTCCCTAACGTGGTACAGAGGCAATGGAGGGTAAAACTGCTGGTGCCCTAGCAAGGTTCAAAGGAATGACACTAGAATATGCTGATTATCATTGAATTATTCACCAACATGCACACACAGTAAAATAAAATGCCAGTTAAACTTAACTCTTCAATCCTTGAGAATATACATTATTTGAAAAGTTGGCTGAGCATGGTGGCTCATGCCTATAATCCCAGCACTTTGGGACGCTGATGTGGAAGGATTGCTTGAGGCCATGGGTTCAAGACCAGCCTGGGCAACCAAGTGAGACTGTGAGACCCCCCCGCCCCATCTCAACTCCTGACCTCAGGTAATTCACCCGCCTCGGCCTCCCAAAGTGCTGGGATTACAGGTGTGAGCCACCATGCCCGGCCTGAGACCCCCATCTATAAAAAAAAAATTTTTTTTTGAGACAGGGTCTCACTCTGTCACCCAGGCTGGAGTGCAATGGTGTTATCTCACCTCACTGTACCCTCTGCCTCCTGGATTCAAGTGAGTCTTGTGCCTCAGCCTCCTGAGTAGATGGGACTACAGGCGTGTACCACCACACCTGGCTAATTTTTGTATTTTTCATAGAGATGGGATTTCACCGTGTAGGCCAGGCTGGTCTTGAACTCCTGGCCTCTTGTGATCCATCCGCCTCAGCCTCCCAAAGTTCTGGGACTACAGGTGTGAGCCACCACACCTGGCCCCCGTCTCTTAAAAAAAAAAAATTAGCCAGGTTTGGTGGTGTGAGTGTGTAAATTCTAGCCACTCAAGAGTCTAAGGTGGGAGCATTTCTTGAGCCCAGGAGTTTGAGACCGCAGTGAGCTATTAATCGTGCCACTGCACACCAGCCTGGGCAACAGAGTGAGACCCCGTCTAAAAAGAAAAAAAAAGTTGGGCCGGGCGCGGTGGCTCAAGCCTGTAATCCCAGCACTTTGGGAGGCCGAGGCGGGTGGATCACCAGGTCAATAGATCGAGACCATCCTGGTCAACATGGCGAGAAACCCCGTCTCTACTAAAAATACAAAAAATTAGCTGGGCATGGTGGTGCATGCCTGTAATCCCAGCTACTCAGGAGGTTGAGGCAGGAGAATTGCCTGAACCCAGGAGGCGGAGGTTGCGGTGAGCCGAGATCGCGCCATTGCACTCCAGCCTGGGTAACAAGAGCGAAACTCCGTCTCAAA
>NW_022437016.1:10348668-10377938 GCF_009761245.1 Sapajus apella | reverse complement strand
AAAAAAAAAAAAAGAAGAGAAACAGAGTAGATGGTAGATATTATTTGATGATGAGGTAGGTGTCTGGTAATATAGGATGAAAATAGGAAAATAGGGCCTGGTGCGGTGGATAACACCTGTAATCCCAGCGCTTTGGGAGACCGAGGCGGGTGGGTCACCTGAGGTCAGGAGTTCGAGACCTGCCTGGCCAACATGGTGAAACCCTATTTATACTAAAAATGCAATAATTAGCTGGGGTGTGGTGGCGGGTGCCTATAATCCCAGCTACTCAGGAGGCTAGAAGCAGGAAAATCGCTTGTACCCGGGAGGCGGAGGTTGCAGTGAGCAAAGAGCAATGAGCCAAGATCGTGCCATTGCACTCCAGCCTGGGCGACAACAGTGAAACTCCATCTCAAAAAAAAAGAAAAAATGATAGCCCAAGTTCTGAGGAAGTGTTTATTATTAACATATTAATGAATTTTGGAAAAAAATTGTATTACAGAATTCGTACCTATGAGTCACTGATGTCGTCTAATCTACCTATGTGTTTGGTAAATAGAAACTTTAAAAGCTTTTTTTTAAGAACAGTTATCTGTAAACATCAATAGAAAAGTTTAAAGATACTCACTCTTCTACCATATATATATTTTTTAGACAGAGTTTCACTCTTATTGCCCAGGCTGGAGTGCAGTGGTATGATCTCGGCTCACTGCAACCTCCACCTCCCAGGTTCAAGCAATTCTCCTGCCTCAGTCTCTTGAGTAGCTGGGATTACAGGCATGCGCCTTTACACTGGCTAAATTTTTTGTATTTTTAGTAGAGACGGTGTTTCTCTATGTTGATCAGGCTAGTCTCAAACTCCTGACCTCAAGTGATCCGCCTGCCTTGGCCTCTCAAAGTGCTGGGATTACAGGCATGAACCACCATGCCCAGCCTTCTACCATATTTTTATAAAACAACTGACTTAGGCCAGGCGCGGTGGCTCACACCTATAATCCCAGCACTTTGGGAGGCCGAGACGGGTGGATCACGAGGCCAAGAGATCGAGACCATCCTGGTCAACATGGTGAAACCCCCTCTCTACTAAAAATACAAAAATTAGCTGGGCATGGTGGTGCATGCCTGTAGTACCAGCTACTCGGGAGGCTGAGGCAGGAGAATTGCTTGAACCCAGGAGACGGAGGTTGCAGTGAGCCGAGATTGCGCCATTGCACTCCAGCCTGGATAACAAGAGCAAAACTCCGTCTCAAAAAAATAAATAAATAAAAATAAAAAAATAAAACAACTGACTTATAAAACTTTTTAATGTTCACTTCTTGACTTTGTGTATATACATACTCAATTTTTTATATAATAGAATTGTATAGTTATGTTATAAAGTTTTGTGTTCCATTCTTTTTCCTGATGATTTTTGCATTTTGCTACATGGTTTTCGTCATAATTATTATTCATGGCCTTATAAGGTCCTTGAGTTGCTACATTTTACGATATTCACTAGACCGGGCACCGTGGCTCACACCTGTAATCCCAGCACTTTGGGAGGCCGAGGTGGGCAGATCACGAGGTCAGGAGTTCGAGATCACCCTGACCAACGTGATAAACCCCATCTCTACTAAAAATACAAAAATTAGCTGGGTGTGGTGGCACGTGCCTGTAATCCCAGCCACTTGGGAGGCTGAGACAGGAGAATTGCTTGAAGCTGTGAGGCAGAGGTTGCAGTAAGCTGAGATCCCAAGACTGACTCCAGCCTGGGTGACAGAGTGAGACTCCACGTCACAAACAAACAAAAAAGATATTCACTTATGTTAGTCATGAAGGCTGTTTCTTTTGATATTTTAGGTGATGTTATAACACTATTTTTTTTTTTTTTTTTTTTTTTTTTTTTTTTTTTGGAGACAGAGTGTTGCTCTGTCACTCAGGCTGGAGTGCAACGGCACCATCCTGGCTCACTGCAACTTGTACCTCCCAGGTTCAGGTGATTCTCCTGCCTCAGCCCCCCGAGTAGCTGGGACTATAGGCATCTGCCACCATGCCTGGCTGATACTTGTATTTTTAGTAGAGCTGGGGTTTCACCACGTTGGCCAGGCTGGTCTTGAACTTCTGACCTTAGGTGATCCACCCACCTTGGCCTCTCAAAGTGCTGGGATTATAGGTGTGAGCCACTGGGCCTGGCCCACATTTATTTATTTATTTAATTTTTTGAGATGGAGTCTTGCTCTGTCATCCAAGCTGGAGTGTAGTGGTGCATTCTTGGCTCACTGCAACCTCCGCTTCCCAAGTTCAAGTGATTCTCTTGCCTCAGCGTCCAGAGTAGCAGGGATTGATTACAGGTGCCTACCACCATGCCCAGCTAATTTTTGTATTTTTAGTAGAGATGGGGTTTTGCCATGTTGGACCTGGCTGGTCTCAAACTCCTGACTTCAGGTGATTCACCTGCCTCAGCCTCTCAAAATGCTGGGATTAAAAGCATGAGCCACTGTGCCCTGCCCATAACATTGATGGATGGATGGATGGATGGATGGATGGATGGATGGTTGGTTGGATGGATGGATGGATGGATGGAGTCTTACTCCTGCCCAGGCTGGAGTGCAGTGGTGTGATCTTGGCTCATTGCAACCTCTGCCTCCCAGGTTCAAGCGATTCTCCTGTCTCAGCCTCTGGAGTAGCTGGGATTATAGGTGCCTGCCACCAAGTCCAACTGATTTTTTTGTATTTTTAGTAGAGACGAGCTTTCACTACATTGGCCAGGTTGGTTTCGAACTCCTGATCTCAAGTGATCCACATGTCTCAGCCTCCCAAAGTGCTGGGATTATAGGCAAGAGCTACCACACCTGGCCTTAACAGATTTTTTTTTTTTTTGTCTTTTTGGTTTTTTTTTTCCTTTTTGCAGAGTACGGGGTCTCGCTATATTGCCCAGGCAGGTCTCGAACTCCTGGGCTCAAGCTATCTTCCTGCCTCTGCCTCCCTAAGAGCTGGGATTACAGGCATGAGCCACATCACCTGGCTAACACATTTTTTTAATGTTTATATAGCATTTGATTTTTGTTTTCCCTTTATGATACAGTCACAGAAGTGGAATTACTAGGCCAGAGTTTATAAACATTTTACTAAGCTTGAAATGTGTTAAGAGATTGCTTTCTAAGAAGATTATAACTACATATTATGGAAAGGTATACATATGTGTTTTTTTTTCTACTGCTCATACTATTTACATATAGATGATAAAAGTTACACACAACCCATATATACCTCTGTGGAGTGGGAACTATACTCATTTGAGAGAAGGACTCCACATAATAGAAAAGGGCAGCAAATACTTTGAACAAGTAATAATATACTGCTGAACTGAAATCAAACAGTTTTTTTCATTTATTTGTTAATTTTAATTTATATATATATTTTCGAGATGGGGTCTCCCTGTGTTACCCAGGCTGGAGTGCAGTGGTACAATCTTGGCTCACTGCAACCTCTGCCTCCCAGGCTCAGGCAATTCTTGTGCCGCAGCCTCCCAAGTGGCTGGGGTTACAGGCACAGGTCACCATGCCCAGGTAATTTTTGTATTTTTTGTAGAGATGGGGTTTCATCATTTTGGCTAAGCTAGTCTTGAACGCCTGACCTCAAATGATCCACTCACCTTGGCCTCCCAAAGTACTGGGATTATGGGCCTGAGCAGGCTGGCCTGTTAGCTACTTTTAAAAAGATAGATACATTTTATATTAAACTTCCTAAAATTTTTTATTTTTAATTGTCTGACTTTGTAGAAGTATGGAACATTGTTATAAATGTTCTATAAATGTTACTTTATTTCTTTCGGTAGTTAACATTTAACTTTCAGTTTTCTTCACTTTGACTAATATTCCTATATTATTTAAGTGTTCGAAGTTTAAAGGATAATGTTATTTCAAGTGTAAAAGATGAATGTGTTAGAAATTGTTAGTTGTAGTTGGTCCAATGTATTGAAGCCAATTCTCTTAATCCAAATTTTTTTTTTCCCCCAGAAAAACTGTAATGCTTTCTTTGGAAATTAGGGCTAGGATAATCTAGTTGACTGAAATTTGCCAAATGCACAATTTGCCATTTAACGGCATTTCAGTCAAATAGAAATATGAAATATGACTGGGTGTCGTGGCTGACACACTTGTAATTCCAACACTTTGGGAGACCGAGATGGGAGGATTGCCTGAAGCCAGTAGTTTGAGACCAGCCAGTAGTTTGGGACCAGCCAGTAGTTTGAGACCAGCCTGGGCAAAATAGTGAGACCCTGTCTCTGTAAAAATTTGCTGGACGTGGTGATGTGTAATTGTGGTCCTAGCTACTGAGGAGGCCAAGGTAGGAGGATTGCTTGAACACAGGAATTTGAGGCTGTAGTGAGTTATGATTGCACCACTGCACTCCAACCTGGGTGACAGAGCCAGACCCTGTCTTAACAATAACAAAATGAAACAAAAAACCCAGAATATGATGAAATATATAATTTTTTTAAAAAAACTAATTGTTGAGAAGACACTCCATGGCTATGGAGCCTGAGAGTATGCAACTCTAACTGTAGAATGTGGGAAGATCTCTGTATGACACTGTGAAGTGTTATGTAAGTTTATTTTTGAAGAAAAAGAGGTATCCACTGATTTCCTTATCTTTTGTCTCATTAAAATACAGAATTCGGGTGGGCTGTTAGATTAGCTTACTGAGAAATTAGACAACTGATAAAGGATGTCAGAATTCTCAAGAGATAGATGGTGAGATGTATGAAAGAAAATGAGAAAGGGAAGCCTATGAAGTGACTTTTTGGTAACTGTGAGCTTTATTTAGTGCTTTTTTTTAGGCCTGAGAACTGTGTGCTTGGCAGTTTGGCTTACACTTTATTTCTTAAAAATGTAAATATTTGGAGTTCTCTTAATTAACTGCTTCTTTACACATTTCACTCTCAGTTTTGTTATTTTGCTCCTTAACAGGAATTTGTAATCAGCATATATTGCATTTCTTTTATAGTTTTATGACCTTTGTGAACTATTCAGAACTGGAGGTCAGGTTCCTGACACAAACTACATATTTATGGTATGTAAACACCAGTGATATCAAGTGCTTTTTTTTTTTTTTTTTAAGTGCTTGTTTTAAATGGAAAGGATCTGACTTATGAAATGTAAATTGCATTATAATTAATTGCCATGTGACAGTCGCTATTTCAGTATATGAAAAGGTGTGTTTAGTCTGTTTTCATGCTGCTGATAAAGATGTACTCGAGACTGGGCGGTTTACGAAAGAAAGAAGTTTAATGGACTTATATTTCCACATGGCTGGAGAGGCCTCACAATCATGCACAAAGCAAGGAGGAGCAAGTCACATCTTACGTGGATGGTGGCAAGCAAAGAGAGAGAGACTGCAGGGAAACTCCTGTTTTTAAGACCATCAGATCTTTTTTTTTTTTTTTGGAGACGGAGTTTCGCTCTTGTTACCCAGGCTGGAGTGCAATGGCGCGATCTCGGCTCACCGCAACCTCCGCCTCCTGGGTTCAGGCAATTCTCCTGCCCCAGCCTCCTGAGTAGCTGGGATTACAAGCACGCGCCACTATGCCCAGCTAATTTTTTGTATTTTTAGTAGAGACGGGGTTTCACCATGTTGACCAGGATGGTCTCGATCTCTTGACCTCGTGATTCACCTGCCTTGGCCTCCCAAAGTGCTGGGATTACAGGCGTGAGCCACCGCGCCTGGCCTAACCATCAGATCTTATGAGACTTACTATCAGGAGAACAGCACAGGAAAGACTTGCCCCCATGATTCGGTTACTTCCCACTGAGTCCCTCCCACAATGTGTGGGAATTCAAGATGAGATTTGGGTGGGGACACAGCCAAACCTTATCAAGGTGATTGTATACTTTTCCACATTTAACTGTGTCCTCTAATATTGCTTTAGTAAGCCACTGCAGATAGGGTTGGGTTGTAGCTGTCAGTAATGGTTGGGCATAAAAATAACCCAGAACCCCTGGTTTAAGGCATAAATCTTCAATTGACTGTTATTTATTCAAACTTTTTGAGCATTCATTTTTATCTCTTACTAATCTATTAATGAATAAATATACACACATACACATTTGCTATTAATGTATTTGTTTGCTTTTCTTTTGGAATGTAATGTTACTGTTGAACTTTTTCTGGATCCTTCTCTCATTATCTTTCCTTCTGAAAGTTTCTGGGTCACTTTCCTATTTTTTTTTTTTTTTTGGAGGCAGAGTTTTGCTCTGTTGCCAGGCTGGAGTGCAGCACGATCTCAGCTCACTGCAACCTCTGCCTCACAGGTTCAAGTGATTCTCCTGCCTCAGCCTCCCAAGTAGCTGGCGCCACCACACCCAGCTAATTTTTTTATTTTATTTGAGATGGGGTTTCACCATGTTGGCCAGGATGGTCTCGATCTCTTGACCTCATGATCTGCCTGCCTTGGCCTCCCAAAGTGCTGGGGTTACAGGCATAAGCCACTGCACCCAGCCACTTTCCTATTCTTTCAGGTGTTTTCTTATTGGTGTAATATTGGCCCAAGTCAGACATTAATGGGAAGTGTAAATAATATATTATCATATATGGTTGTTAAATGCAAAAGTGAACCTAGAATACTATCATAATTATGGTATTTGCTTTTACAAAACAAAATTTTTTTTTTTTTTTTTTGGGGGGCGGGGACGGAGTTTCGCTCTTGTTACCCAGGCTGGAGTGCAATGGCGCAATCTTGGCTCACCGCAACCTCCGCCTCCCGGGTTCAGGCAATTCTCCTGCCTCAGCCTCCTGAGTAGCTGGGATTACAGGCACGCGCCACCATGCCCAGCTAATTTTTTGTATTTTTAGTAGAGACGGGGTTTCACCGTGTTGACCAGGATGGTCTCGATCTCTTGACCTGGTGATCCACCCGCCTCGGCCTCCCAAAGTGCTGGGATTACAGGCTTGAGCCACCGCGCCCGGCGATCAAAATTTTTTTTTTAAAACTTTTTTTTTTTTTTTTTTTTTTTTTAATAGACGGGGTTTCACTGTGTTGGTCAGGCTGGTCTTGAACTCCCGACCTCAGGTGATCCGCCCACCTTGGCCTCCAAAGTGCTTGGATTACAGGCGTGAACTACTACGCCCGGCCCCAAATTTTTTTTTTTCTTCAAGTAGGCAGCTCTTCTGATACAGTTAAAATGATCCTTAAAATAGAAAATTATTTTAGCTGGACACAATGGTGCACACTTGTAGTCCCAGCTACTTGGGAGGCTGAGATGGGAGGATGTTTAAGCTCAGGAGTTCTAGACCAGTCTGGGCAACATAGTGAGACCCTGTCTCTTAAGAAAAAAATAAGATTGAATTTTAAAAAATTAAATTACTTAAAAAATACTGGTTCACAGATGACCAGATCAACGAATGTAGGTAATAGAGGATTGAAAAAATGGTGTTTTTATCAGGTAACATTCTTGAGAGAATAGCACGGCAGATTATTGTAGGTTTCCCTGGAATAAAAATCTTGTTTCTATGAACATTTAGTAGAAATAGTTTTTTTACTTCTATTTAAATTTTTTGTTAAAATCAGATTTTCAAATGATTCAGTATGTAACTATTGTAGTTATTCTGGGCTCAGTCCATGAATTTGTGTAATTTGATATAATTTGAAAAGAATTTTGAGGCTGTTATATTGTTTGTAACTGTAAACTTTTACTTTACAGGGTGATTTTGTAGACAGAGGTTACTATAGTTTGGAGACCTTCACTTACCTTCTTGCATTAAAGGCTAAATGGCCTGATCGTATTACACTTTTGCGAGGAAATCATGAGAGTAGACAGATAACACAGGTGTATGGATTTTATGGTAAGACCTTCTATTTTTCTGATTCCGAATATTATTTTACTTTCCTCTTTGGAAAACAAAGCTACACGCCATACACGCTTTTTGTGTATTATTTTCCGTATGTCCTCACTCCTTTACTCCTCTGCTCCTCCCAACTAATTGAAAATCTTATGCTGGAGAGAAGACCACTGTTAACTTTTTGTTGTGCATCTTTCTAGATCTGTGCCTCAAAGTGTAGTCCTTAGTTTACCTCGTTGGAATCACCTGGGTTCTCATTAAAAATATAGATTATGGGCTGGGCTTGGTGGCCCACGCCTGTAATCCCAGCACTTTGGGAGGCCGAGGCAGGTGGATCATGAGACCAGAAGATTGAGACCATCCAGGCCAACGTGGTGAAACCCCATCTTTTCTAAAAATACAAAAATTAGCTGGGTGTGGTGGTGTTTGCTTGTAATCCCAGCCGCTCGGGAGGCTGAAGCAGGAGAATCACTTGAACCAGGAGATAGAGATTGCAGTGAGCCAGGATCGTGCTGCCGCACTCTAGCCTGGTGACAGAGCGAGACTCTGTCTCAAAAAAAAAAAAAAAAAGTAGATTGCTGGGCCTAACCAAAGATTTACTAATCGAAATATTTTGGAGTGGGAATCTAGAATCTGCTGAAGGTGAATGTTCTGCACAAATTTGAGAGTCCAATCTCATCTATTTTTTTTTGTGTGTATATGTATTTGTGTTTATATATATATAAACACACACTAAAATGGGGTCATACATGATTTTTTCACCTCACTAATGTTATTTTCATGGCTGCATCATATACCATATGGATGTACCATAATTGATATATCAGTTTGTCCTCTGCTATGGGACATTAGAGTTTTTTTTTTTTTTTTTTTTTTGTTTTTTTTTTTTTTTGAGATGGAGTTTCGCTCTTGTTACCCAGGCTGGAGTGCAATGGCGCGATCTCGGCTCACCGCAACCTCCGCCTCCTGGGTTCAGGCGATTCTCCTGCCTCAGCCTCCTGAGTAGCTGGGATTACAGGCACGCGCCACCATGCCCAGCTAATTTTTTGTGTTTTTAGTAGAGACGGGGTTTCACCATGTTGACCAGGATGGTCTCGATCTCTTGACCTCGTGATCTACCCGCCTCGGCCTCCCAAAGTGCTGGGATTACAGGCTTGAGCCACCGCGCCCGGCCTAGAGTTGTTTTTAAGCTGCTGTTATACATCCTTTTGCATATATCTCTGTGTGCTTACTCCAGAGAATGCTAGGATCTTGGGGATCAGAAGCAGAACTTACTCATAAAAAGCAAAATAGCTGCTTCTCTAAAACTTCTATTTGTTTGAAAGTTAAAAAGAGAGAGAGAGCTTATTAGGAAGCCCCTTGAAGGAAGTATAATTGTTAAGATTATGAATTTGGATTTTCCTTGAGCACAATTCAGGCAGATATTGAGCGATTTGGAAACATTAATTTCAGAACCCTTTGGTTTTAAATTTTATATTTTGAATTATCTTCTGTCATTATAAAGATAGGCTGGGCTGGGCTCAGTGGCTCACCCCTGTAATCCCAGCACTTTGGGAGGCCGAGGCAGGCGGATCATGATGGCAGGAGTTTGAGACCATCCTGGCCAACATGGTAAAACCCTGTCTCTACTAAAAATACAAAAATTAGCTGGGCATGGTAGCGCTTGCCTGTAGTCCCAGCTACTTGGGAGGCTGAGGCAGGAGAATCGCTTGAACCTGAAGGTGGAGGTTGCAGTTTGCCGAGATCGTGCCATTGCACTCTAGCCTGGGTGACAGAGTGAGACTCTGTCTCAAAACACAACAAAACAAGATAGGCTGAACTCTCTTACTCTTCAGTTTGTCTGCCATTATCAATTAGAGAAATTTTGATATTTTATTGTTTTTATATAAGTTAATAATTGTAAAGTTAGATATTTGTCTCCTTTCTACAAGTCACTTTTTATTTTCATTCACAAAATGAACACCATTTGAAATAAAACTTTTGGATTATTTTGCAAAATATGTTGGGTGACATACTATGATGTTAGCTCAGTGAAAACAATGCTAAAATTAATGTTAAGCATACATACACACATACATATACATATAACTAATGCTACATGTATAATGTATAAAATATATATTATTGTATATGACTAATATATGACATGTTTTTACATATGACTTTTTATATATATAATTGTACTCCAGAATTCATCCAGCATTTTGTCAATGTAGGGCAAAAGGAGAAAAAATGGGGAGAGGAAGGAGGACATTCTAATCAAGGTGCCTTCACTGAGGAAAATGACAGCAACACAAAATCTAGTATCGAATTTTCTTGTTCCCAAAGCTCTGTTCATGTAGTGAGTTTTTATGGTTTTGTTTAATAAAATGAAGCTTCACAGCTCCTCAGGAAGAAGAAAATTTTAGCTATCATAGGATTTATATTGATTTTGAGGAATAAAATATCTCTATATGACTTTACAGTGGGCCTTCAGTTCACACTGATAAACACATACAGGGCAGTTACTATTGAACCAAGTTCAAGATCCCTGCCTGCAACCTGTGCTCATTGTTAGGGCTCTCTTATGGCAAGTTCACATAAGAATCTTGCTTCACATAGAGATATAATTGAGAAAATCTTGAAGATTGGCCATAACTTGCAGACTTCTTTCCAATGGCATTTTCATCTGTGCTTAAAGGCAATAGTGGTATGTCAGTTTTTGTTGTTTTTTTTTTCCCCTAAAATTATGGAAAAAGCCAAAGTGCAGAGCTTCCACGGTGTTAACAGAAGTGTGTACCCTATTAACTATGTAGACAATTAGGGTACAGTGGCTCACATCTGTAATCTCAGCACTTTGGGAGGCTGAGGCGGGAGGATCGCTTGAGCTCAGGAGTTCAAGACTAGCCTGGACAACATAGGGAGACTCCTATCTTTACCGGGAATAAAATTATCCAGGTGTGGTGGCACATGCTTGTAGTTGTAGCTGTTCGGGAAGCTGAGGTGGTAGAATCACTTGAGCCCAGGTGGTTGAGGTTGCAGTGAGCTGTGATCACACCACTGCTGATTGTGCTACTGTATTCTAACTTGGGCGACAGAGTGAGACCTTGTCTCAAAAACAAAAACAAAACTATGTAGGCAGCAGAAGGATGTTTAACTAAGAATTTGTAAGAGCCTGACTGGCAGTCTGTCCTTAGTTATGATCTACTGAAGCACAAGTGTTTAGTTGCACAATTTGCAGAAAATCTCAGAAGAGACATCTTACCCCTGAGAAGGTTGAGTTAGAAATTGCTCATGCTCCTATAATTAAGGGTCCTCTAATTCATTTAATTCGATCATCCTGCTAGAATAGTCTCCTTTAATACATTTATTTGTTTACCAGAATTTCCTAATATTAACATAACTGTCAAAACATTTGCTTCAGGTTGTGTGAAATTAGTGTTTAGCTCTTCTGATTATAGCATTTTGGTTAATAATTTTTGCTGCGTCTTAGTCCATTCCAGGAATGAAGAGCAGTACTACAACCTTAGGAAATACAGTCATGTGCCACATAATGACATTTCAGTTGATGATGGGCTGCATATACATCAGTGGTCCTATAAGATATAACAGAGCTGAAAAATTCCTATTGCACAAATACTTAATATGTAACTGTTTCCTTATGTTATTTAGTACACTTATATGCTGCACAAGTGTATAGCGCAGGAGCAATAGGCTATATGATATTGCCTAGGTGTGTAGTAGGCTAGCCATCTAGGTTTATGTAAGGACATGCTATGATGTAAACACGGTGATGCAGTCACCTAACAATGCGTTTTTCAGAATGTATCCCCATGGTTAAGGGACATATAACTATATATAGTTAGTCAGTAGTGTTCTTTCAGCTCTATGTGGAGGCCAGGACTAAATGTGTCATAACTTGCTATCCTAGTTTAAGCTGAATTTCTGTTGTACTAAAGGCTGATGTAGTATTGGATATATTGTTTATTTTAATTGGCAGATTCATTAATTAAAACTCTTCTGTTTCTTTCACAGATGAGTGCCAAACCAAATATGGAAATGCCAATGCCTGGAGATATTGTACCAAAGTTTTCGACATGCTCACTGTAGCAGCTGTAAGTTTCTATTTTTAAAGCCTCGTGTATGTTCCTGCCAGTAACACATTGCATATTTTTATCTAGTTATCATCTCGGTTATATTGATATCTTTAGTATTCATTGATGCATTTAGATATGCCTTAGGTTATATGTTCAACTCTTTGTTATCCTTTTTTGCTAGTTAATAGATGAGCAGATTTTGTGTGTCCATGGTGGTTTATCTCCTGATATCAAAACACTGGATCAAATTCGAACCATCGAACGGAATCAGGAAATTCCTCATAAAGGAGCATTTTGTGATCTGGTTTGGTCAGATCCTGAAGATGTGGATACTTGGGCTATCAGTCCCCGAGGAGCAGGTTGGCTTTTTGGAGCAAAGGTCACAAATGAGGTAAAGCCAACATTTTTGGAAAAGTAATTTGTGGATTGCTAATGGGATGCATAGAGAACTATGGTGGCCCTAGATAACAAACTTGTGGTCTACTTTACTCAAAATATGGTGGCTATGGATATTAAATTTTTAGTTTAAGTATTAATATATGTCTTTCTTTAATGGTTAAATAAGATCACACAGTGAAAACACCTACTCCAGCATCCACTTGGTAATAATGTATAAAATAAATGTTCCTTTTCTGTTTTCGAGATGGAGTCTTGCTCTGTCACCCAGGCTGGAGTGCAATGGTGTGATCTTGGCTCACTGAAACCTCTGCCTCCCAGGTTCAAGCAGTTCTCCTGCCTCAGCCTCCCAAGTAGCTGGGACCCCAGGCATGCGCCACCACGCCCAGCTAAGATTTGTATTTTTAGTAGAGATAGGGTTTCACCCTGTTGGCCCGGCTGGTCTTGAACTCCTGACTTCAGGTTATCCACCTGCCTCGGCCTCCCGAAGTGCTGGGATTACAGGTGTGAGCCACCGCGCCCGGCCTACATCAGTCTTTTTTTTTTTTAACAGAAATCTTAGTTCATTTGAAAGGCCAAATAGATCCAAAGAAGGAAGATGAAGATTAAATACTTAAATTGATCAAAAGGTACTACCATATTACCTAAAACCTACTGCTGCAGTGGCAGTAGGCTAAGGAAGATCAAGCTACAGCAATTCATCTAATGTGAATGTTAGCAATTACATATCAGGAAGCACATTTGCTTTCCGGAAGACCGTGGTACAGGGTTCATTTAGGCCCAAGAGGATATTTGGCCAGGAAAGGATCAAGATGGAAGAAGGTAAAGCCAAATCGAAAGTAATAGGTACAAAAGAGAATCCAACCCATATAGTCAAGCTGATGCTGAATCAGGCTTCTTCCTCCCATAAAGCATTTGCTGCACTGTGCTGCCCTCCCGCTTCAATCACCCCCCTATCCCATGGCTGCTCAAGCCAAGCTGCCTCCTCCTGCCTTACAGGGTGCTCAGCCACTGGGACTAGGTTTGGCATTGTCCAGGCCTTTTGCTGTAATTTAGCATAGACCTTGGGGAGACCTGGTCACATATGGGTTGGCTTTGTTGCTGGTTGTTCCTGATAAAGAAAACCCTGAAGCATTCACGTGCAAAGTAGTCTGAGCTTCTCCAGTCACAGTCAAACACCCCCACACAACATCCTCAAAAGTCTGAAATCTTGCAACAGCCGAGCTGTAAAGTTAAAGCTGCAAGGCTCACAAAATCATGAAGGAAGCCAGGATGAGACAATGCAGGTAGGAAGTCCCAGCAGTTAATCTCAATCTGTCTTTTCCCATTTGGATAAGCTCATTTATACCTGATAACGGGATGTAGAAAGCTACACTGGAGCAAGCTGGGTCTTCTGCTGTATTTGTCATCTAATACCAGGGGAAAACAAGGGGTGGGGTGGATTTTATTCTTAAAAAGCCTCAGAAGTTACTCTGTTATAAAGGGACATGACTGAATAGGTAAGAAACAGATTCTTTTTTTTTTTTTTTTTTTTTTTTTTTTTGGAGACGGAGTTTCGCTCTCGTTACCCAGGCTGGAGTGCCATGGTGAGGTCTCGGCTCACCGCAACCTCCGCCTCCTGGGTTCAGGCAATTCTCCTGCCTCAGCTTCCTGAGTAGCTGGGATTATAGGCACGTGCCACCATGCCCAGCTGATTTTTTGTATTTTTAGTAGAGACGGGGTTTCACCATGTTGACCAGAATGGTCTCGATCTCTTGACCTTGTGATCCACCCGCCTCGGCCTCCCAAAGTGCTGGGATTACAGGCGTGAGCCACTGCGCCCAGCCCAAAGAAACAGATTCTTCATTGTGAGTTTTCTTGATGGCTTCTGCAAGAATCATAGAGATGTCAATCACCTGTTGGAGCAGTGCTTCATCTTGTCCTCCTGGGGTATGGTATTGGTGACTACTACTGCTCTAAAGCATGCGTTGTTGATGCGAGAAATAGCCGGACCAGAGAAGATTCCATGAGTCAAGATAGTATAAACTCTGGTGGCTCCAGCTGAGAGAAGTTTGTCAGCTGCATGGCAGATTGTGCCATAAATGTCAGCCATGTCATCCACAAGGGTGGCCACCTAATCCTTCACATCTCCAACCAGCACCATGCGGTCCACTTCATTGGCCTTTGTGAATCAAGGCAAAGCCCACATTCAGCCTGTCTGCAATGGAGGTCACTCTCTTAGCTCCACCAGCACCAGATGAGACAATAGTGCAATTCTTTCATTCAGAGATATTCTCTTGTCCACTTCAGGATACCTGGTTCTGCATACAAATTGTCCACTGGGACATCAAAAAAGCCCTGAATTTGAGAAGCGTATAGGTCCATGGTGATAATATGATCTGCTCCTGCTACAGATAGCAAATTTACAACAAGCTTGGCTGAGATTGGCACCCAACTCTTAATCTTTCTTATCCTTCTGGGCATAAGGGAAGCATGGGATGACTGCAGTAACCTGGCTGGCTGAAGCAATCTTGCAGGCATTAATCATGATCAGAGGCTCCATTAAATTGTCATTGATTTCGCCACAACCATTCTGAGTGATGTAGGCATCCTCTCCACGTACACTTTCGCCAGTTTCCACACAAGTCTCCTGGTTGCTGAATTTATTAGTCACTACCTTGCCTAACTCCAGGCCCAGGCGGTCAGCAATTTTCTGAGGTAAGTTCCTGGTGGGAGCTGCCGCTGAAGATTTTTTATATTCGGCGTCCTGGCCAACTACGCTAAGCACTCTTCGCTAAGTGATGACAGCTGCTGCAGAGACTGGTACTGAAGTCAGCCCAGAGACTCAATACTAACTGATGTGCATTGCTACTCCGCCATCTTCAAGATAGGCAACACTTTGAACTTCAACTATTTTCAGTTACACACACACACTCGTTTATGCGCGCACACACACACGCATACACATGACCTTATATTGGGAAGCGCTGCAGTGTCATAATGAAGTCAGAAAACTGGGTTCTAATCCCATTAGTGTGTCTTAATTTAGATAAGTTATTTATCTAGCCTGAGCTTTTGTTTCCTTAAGTTGCAAAAGAATAATCTGAGAATTATTGCAATATCTGCATATACTAAACTTTCAGTAAATGATAGATATTGATAGCAATATCTTTATTAAATCAGAAAACACAGAATTTTGTTTCATAGTACCTATTGAATGCTTTTTCTTTCAGAAATTTCTAACTAGTTATTTCTAACGAATTACACAGTAACTGTGCAATTGACTCAAGCCAAAATTGCTCTGTTTACCTAAACTTACTAAATTATTGGGGATAATTAGAGTGAGTTCTATAATCATGATACCTTTAGTAGTAATAGGATTGGTACTTTATTTAAATGATTATTTTCTTATGTATGTAGGCTGATTGTTTTTTAAGTGCTAAATACTTACGGTGCCTTTCTAAATTGCAGTTTGTTCATATCAACAACTTAAAACTCATCTGCAGAGCACATCAACTAGTGCACGAAGGCTATAAATTTATGTTTGATGAGAAGCTGGTGACAGTCTGGTCTGCTCCTAATTACTGCTATCGTTGTGGAAATATTGCTTCGATCATGGTCTTCAAAGATGTAAATACAAGAGAACCAAAGTTATTCCGGGCAGTTCCAGATTCAGAACGTGTTATTCCTCCCAGAACGACAACGCCGTATTTCCTTTGAGGCCTTCGCCCATCCTGCTGACCCATTTTTCTGCCCTATTCTTACCCCAATTTTCTTGTATTACCCTCTACAATATACTTTTTATTGAGCACTTTGCTGCTGAAATGCTGCCTCTTGCCTTTTTTTTTTTTTTAATTTTAAATTATCTAAATTTATTGTTTGTTGTGGTGTCTATAGCAAAGTTTTTCTATCAATTTTCCCCCATCCCATCCATACCCTGGACTCATTTGAGAAGACTTGAGAAATGTCTTAATACTCACAGTGCTGCATGTAGCTCTTGCTTATTTACTCGTCTGGGAAACAGGATGTGTTTCCTTTTTTTAAAAGCCAATTGACAGATTACACCTAAATACTCCTCCTTTTGTATCATTCAGCCTTTTGTTTTAGTTTGGTAAATTTTAAGAAATTTCAGCAGCAAAGTTGTTATTCAGTAGGCACGATGGACTCCAGATGCCTCAAGTTATGTATACCTGTCCCAGATGTAAACTTCATTGTCCTTTGTTGGATGATATTTTAAATGGATATAAAATAAATTGGTCTAAAGGGCTGCCCTCCTTGTTGTGTTTTTAAATTTTAGTTAAAAACTGCTACAGCTTATGACTTTGTACATTAAGATAATTGTATTGATCTTTTTTCAGATTCCTTGTATTTTTTAATAAAATAATCTTAAATAAAACTCAGATAGGTTAAGTGTTAGAAATTTTAAGCAGCTTACATTGTTAGTGTAAAGTTATTTTCTTTTTTCCTAATCAGAGTTCTTGACCCTTTGGTTATTGAGTTTAAAACTTCAATTGAAATTCAATAGTTTTTATTTAAAAAAAAAAATCACTAAACTGTGCCTAAAGAACATAACTGCCATATTAATGTTTTGGTTTTTATCCTCTATAGTAATAGAAAAACATTTAATACTTGTAATGCTGATGTGTTAATTTGATACCAGTTGAGTAGAATGTGATCAATCCAGTTTACAATCTATCATGAGTATCATTAAGTAAAATCTATGTACTTTTCAATAGGAATAATTCTCTTGCTGTAATGTAACACTTGACCTTAACTTTTAGAAAGTGATTTTTTTAACTGCAACTGGAAAGGTTGAAAAGTCAGGACTCTTGTATTTGTGAACTGTAATCTGAAGCAGTTTATTTAAAGTGTAGAAAAAGAAACAAGTTGTCCTTTTTTGTAAGGGTCTGTGATACCATATTTCAGCTTTGTGTAAGTAATTTGAATATCCAAAGGGTTGTGATGATCAGTTCTTAATATGCAACTGTCCACTTAATAAGGACAAGTATTCCAGTATCTCTTGTGACTGTAGTCATAAATGATGTTGGAATGTACCATTTTGTGAAATAGTTGGTATCCCTTTACTATAATTAATTTTTGTCATTCCAGGAAATACTTGTGAAGCCAGCCAATTAATAAAGCACTTTAGCATCCGTTCAGGTAGTTTTGAAAACCAACTTTTCCCCTTCAGGATAAGAACTTCCAGGTTACCTAAAAATGCAATAAAAATCTTTTTAGTCTAAGCTTCTTGGCATATAATTTTTCATCAGGGTTTTCTTTTATTAAATGAGCACAAAACTGTTTTGATTTTATTTTTTTCCTTCAAACCACAAGCTCCTTACATAGTTTTTAATTATATAGAGATATGAAAGAGGTGGCTAAGACATTTACTGCACACACTTGAACTAATGTTGGGTCAGTAGCTTCGTGTTATCACCCTGACCCCAGTGTAATTCAGGTGGAAAGGTATTTTTATCTTACAGGGATATGTAGCTATGTATTTTACTAATTGTGAAACACTGGAAATTAATGATGCAGACAACTTGGTGCAGTCTTTGAACAACTCTCTGCAGTATTTTTTTTTTCCTGTTACCGTAAATTGTATTTAAGTGCTTGCTTTCCACTTAAATTGTACCAATAGGACCGGTAACTCCCAGCCCTCCCTTCCTGTTGGGACACTCCTTAGCTTAGATTGATGTAGTTTTTGTTATCCCTATAATGTGACTTTTATTTTTAAGTCCTTGTGTACTACATTTGTTTGTCACTAGTTGGGCACGTGCCAATAATATTCTCTCCATTCCTTAACTGCCATCTCTGTTTTGTCTGATTTCTCTTCAACTTAATAATGGCTTTTTGCATGGAAAAAATAGTTTTTACTATTAGACGTGTAAAGGGAAGAGAGAGCGAATGTATTGGACTTTGTGAGCCTACAAGGAATATTTTGGATGCCTCTAATAAATAAGGGCTATGTACTATATAGAGTAATCATGTGGTGGAAGATACTTGCAAGTCATAGATTTACGGGCAGGAGGATTTGTTACTCCCTGTATCTAGGCTGAATGTAAAATCCCTTATGTTGTATCAATGGGGGCAAGAACTATTTTTATTTGCCTATGATATACTTGGTTTCTAATAAAGTGCCCTAGGCTCTAGTGAGAACTGTCTACTTTGAATTGCCATTTACTCCCTTTCCTCATATGGCCGATATGCTTTTGGCCAGCTTTTTATAAGTTAATGTGTTACCCCAAAAAGTTTCACTACTTTATGTTCATTTGGATGTGACCCTAAAATGCCCGGATCAGCAGTACATCTCATGTGCAACCTGCATCAGCTCCTGTTCTGTCTGGATGTCTAGAACTGTTGGAAGATTTTGACGTCTTAAGCCCTAGGTTTTGCTTTGGAAATAAGGTTTGAAATATTGTTCATTGCATTAAGATTTGTGTGTGTTTGCTTTGTAAGCCCAGCACCAGGTTTTGCAAAATGCCTGTATTGTGAAAGCAAATCAGGACTCTTTCTGAGCCTCTTTCATTGTCAGAAATAGAATCGGTTTCTATCAGTTTCCAGGAAATTATGTATCTGGAGTCGAAGAGATTTAACAGCAAGAATACAGATTTTTAAAATGTAATTGTTTTTTAAATGCTAACCTTTGTAAAGCACCTTCAGTTCTTTGGATGAAAGGTGCTCTATTCCCTCAGTGTAAATTAATAAAAAGATTCTAGGAGGTTTGTCAAAAAATTTAATGCATAGTCTGTAGTATGTCCTGATGAGAAGTTAGCATTTTATATAAGAAATTAAAAAAATGCTTATTCCTCCATGTGGTTGCTTGACTGGTAAACAACAGTGAAACTTTTGTTTTGCATTTGACTTTGCTAAGTGTTCCAGTTCTTTAAAGGCAATGTTTATTGTTACAACCTCGATCCAGTGCCCAGAACTATGCTTCATGAGATCATCACAACTCTTTCAAATGTGTATTTACAGTGTGCAGTAATGCTGATGAAATACGCAGTAGTAAACCACCAAAAAGAAACATTTGGAAAGTCCCCTAGCATGATGCCAGACACACTAGATGCTTGGGGAAGGTTGGTTCTGTATTCCCCTCCTGTTAGTTTTCTATTTCCCTGTCAATCTATTGGTGAATTTGTGCCTTTCTTACCCTCATGAGAGTAGGCTTATGCTGGCTCAGATCATTCAAATGTTTTCTTAATTCAAAAATGCATGACATTTATAGATTTCTTTTGTGTTGTCAACAAAAATACGTTAAGTATATTCCACTCAATCCCGAGGCACCCACTATGCTCAGCAGCACTTTGCTTTTGTATTTAAATGGTGGGTTATAAAAGACTGCATGGGCCGGGCACAGTGGTTCACACCTGTAATCCCAACACTGGGAGGCCAAGGCAGGCAGATCACAAGGTCAAGAGATCAAGACTGTGCTGGCCAACGTGGTGAAACCCCGTCTCTACTAGAAATAGAAAAATTAGCTGGCTATGGTGGCATGTGCCTGTAGTTCCAGCTACTCAGGAGGCTGAGGCAGGAGAATCACTTGAACCCGGGAGGTGGAGGTTACAGTGAGCTAAGATTGAATCACTGTGCTCCAGCCTGGTGACAGAGACTCCGTCTCAAAAAAATAAAAAGTCCTCATGGAGGCATTATGGAATAGCACAGGCTTTGGGATCAGATCTAGGTGAAAATCCAGCTCTGCCATGCAGTAATAGCAGCTAACCTGTATTCAGCATATGTAGCTAAATTGTTGCATTCTCTATTTTGTGATGCCCTTGCTATGGGCCTATGACTATATTACCTTTATTATTTTTAGTTTTTATTTTTTCTTAGTAGAGATGGGGTCTTCCTATGTTGCCCAGGCTAGTCTTGAAGTCCTGGGCTGAAGAAATCTCTCATCTTGGTCTCTTAGAGCACTGGGATTACAAGCATAAGCCACTATGCCCAGCTCAAACTTAAAAAAAAAGAAATTTTGTTCATCTTTCTGTAGAACCTTTTTTCTTCTTTTTCCCCCCAGATGAGGAAATAGGCTTAGAAAGGATAGGTGACTTGTCTAAGGTTGCACAGGAAAGCTGGAACTTGAATCCCTGGAGGGCACACCAGAGTATATCTTTAGCCCTCTATTTTAAGCAGTATTGGTTATTGTAGCTGTGTGACCCTGAATAAACTGAATTTTCTGAATCTTAAATTTCTGTGTCTAAAATAAGAGACTATCAGGGTTAATCTCAGTATCAAAAATAGGACATACAAAGCACCCAGTATCTGGCCCAAAGCTGCCTTTTTTTAAGGGCTCATACGCGTACACCACTTGTTCAAATTCATTGTAGTTGGGAAGAATAATCCAAGGCAATCTATAATTGCTAACATAGTGTAGATTTTTTACGTACAATAAATTTGGAGAAGGAAATGTTTGACGTAGGATTGAGTAATTGGGGAAGATAAAAGAGGAAGTGTGAATTAAACGTGGACTGGAATGATAGGATTTGTATGTCTTACAGAGTAAAAACAAGCAGAGATCATTTGGACACAATATGAAGACTCGATACTTTTTGGGAAGGCATAAGAAATGAATAGCTTCTGTTGACATCTGCCACATAGCAGTGAGGATTGGTCAATTATGGAAGACGCTAAAAAGCAGGCAGTGGATTTTTTTGTTTGTTTGTTTTTGAGACGGAGGGGCTCTTGTTGCTCAAGCAGGAGTGCAATGGTGCAATCTTGGCTCATTGCAACCTCCGCCTCAGCCTCCCTAGTAGCTGGGATTACAGGAATGTGCTATGATGCTCAGCTAGTTTTGTATTCTTAGTAGAGATGGGGTTTCTCTATGTTGGTCAGGCTGGTCTCAAATTCCCGACCTCAGGTGATCCTCCCACCTCGGCCTCCCAAAGTGCTGGGTTTACAGGTGTGAGCCACCACGTCTGGCCTGGATTTTTAATAAGGAATGTAATAAATGTATTTCAATATTACTTCCCTAGTGAATTTATGATCCCCCTGCATCTGACACAAATTAATCTAGAGTTCTTTCCTCTCTCTGGCTTGATAATATGGGTGGAAACTTGGTTGAGATTGAGGTGATTTGTGGTTCTGTGACTATAGGATTACATACAATACTAATTTGGGGGACCAACAGATTTGACAATTTTTTCCTTGTCAAAGCAATTTTTCAAATCCCACTGCAATTTACCATCAGTATTACTTCATAAATGGAAAGTCATTTTACCCTTAAAAATGTAGGAAGGGGCCGGGCGCGGTGGCTCAAGCCTGTAATCCCAGCACTTTGGGAGGCTGAGGCGGGTGGATCACGAGGTCAAGAGATCAAGACCATCCTGGTCAACATGGTGAAACCCCGTCTCTACTAAAAATACAAAAAATTAGCCGGGCATGGTGGCGCATGCCTCTAGTCCCAGCTGCTCAGGAGGCTGAGGCAGGAGAATTGCCTGAACCCAGGAGGCGGAGGTTGCGGTGAGCCGAGATCCCCCCATTGCACCCCAGCCTGGAAAAAAAGAGCAAACCCCCATCAAAAAAAAAAAAAAAAAAAAAAAAAAAAATGTAGGAAGGACCATCTCTGAAGGAAAGACAGATCTTTACACCAAATACATTTGGTTTTGTGAAAAACGAATCTAATTTTTGCCATTTATGGAGATCGATGAGAGATTCTCCCCACCCCAATGTTGACATGTAATAATCGAGGCTGTCATATTATTGAGGCATAAAAGATGTTCTAATAAAATGGAAGTGGCTTAACAGAAAGTTTTATGCCTCCTCCCAACTCTGAACAGATGCTAAGAATTTACCAAACAAGTGCACACAGGAGTAGAGATTTAGAGAGGCCTTCCCACCTTCAAGAATTTTATAATATGTTAACGAGCTGAGTCTTATTTTCAAGGATGGCTTTGTTAAAGCAGAAGACGAAAGCTAATTATGCTTATGACAGGGAGTTTTGCATGCTTGTCTGTCAAAAATACAGTAAAACTTTAAAATTGATTAATTGGTGTAGAACTTGTAATGGTCACAGAATCAGGATGGTTAGCTCACACTCAGGGATCAAATTTGTTCAGGCCTTTCAAAATGGAACACGTTGCTTTTAGTATGGCATCGGTTCTGTTTGCAGTGTTGATTTTTCTTTCATTGTAATAAAAAAAAAAATCTCTTTCTTAAAAGCCGGCACCGAAGCTAGTGATCTTTTCTGCAGAGGTTTGAGCAGCCAAACCATGCATTATTTTGGTAGATTCTTACAGTTTCTGGCTGGATCCTATTTAAGGGGTAGCTGTGAGCTGTGAGACAATTTCAGCAAGATGTAGGGACAGGGATCGCATTCGAGGTGGCTTAAAGGAAGCACGTTTGTGAGAGTTGCTTCACTGTCGCACTTGCTAGAGGAAATTGGGATATTTCAGGCTTGCTTTCGGTCCTGGAGCGGTGCAGAGGTATGGGGGCGCCAGCAGGTGTGTGGGATGCAGGACGTACAGCCAGGAAAACCTGGGGCAGGTGTCTGGTGCCGGGGGTGCAGTTCCTACTTTCCGGCGGATGGTGGCGCCCGGGTCTCCTCGGGCCCTGCTAGCAATCTGTAAGGCACCTCCGCCGCCACCTGCAGTCTCAACCAAACCTCTGGGTGGGCAGCGCGGGATGTGACGGCCCGAGAGTCCAATCAACTACCAGGTTTCCGTCCACATTACGGCTCTAGCCAATAGAAGCCAAGGAGAGGCGCGGAGGAGGCGGGCCCCGCGGCAAGCCTTGCAGAGGCGCGAGGACCTCCTCCCGCCTCTCCGCCTACTCCAGCCTCCGCCGCCTCAGCTTCCCGAGCGAGCCCTGCGGCCGCCGGAGCAGCTCCCGCGGCGGAGCAGGAGCCGGATGGTCAGAGGAGCCCGGCAGCCCCAGCAGCCGCGGAGTCGCCTGGCCCCCAGGTGGGGCGGGGGCTGGGTGGAGGCCGGGGTTGGGGATGGGGCGGGGGCCAGGGAGAGCGGGCCCAGGGGCAGCGGCTCGGGGCCGCGGAGCATTCGGGGCGCAGAGACCGGAGGGGCGGGGGGTGCAGACTGGGGGGACCCCGGGGGCGCCTGGAGGCGGCGGCGCGGGCTGGGCGCGATTGCATCCTTGAGGCCAGGTGAGAGGGGCGTGTGAGGGAAGCGGCCCCGAGGGGTGAGGCTGGGGGCGCTGGGCCGGGAGGGGCAAGGCACGCGTGCCCCCGGAGGGGCCACGGAATGCGGGGGTCACCGGGCCCGGAGAAAGCGGGGCGCGGAGGGTCGTGCACAATCGGGAGCGGGTGGTCACTGGAAAGGGGAGGCTGGGGAGGCTTGCGGGGGTGACGAGGCAGACAATGAGTAGGTGGAGGTGGGTGATTTTGGGGAGCTGGGCTGTGACGAACAGCGGGCTGAGGATGGGGTGAGGGACCAAGAGGGTTTGAGCTCAGGGGGAATTGGGGGAACAGTAAGTCCCAGGAGTGCTTGGTTTTGGTAAATAGGGGAAACAGGGCATAAGACATTTGTAAGGTCAGGTCTGGGATAGCGAGCCTGTGGTCCTAGAGGGTGGTCCATGTAGTTCTTGACTGGCACGGTAGCGCAGGGAGATGTTTTCTTGTATGTTACTTTTAGTTACTGTCTCATTTGTTTGGTCTGTAGACTGACTGGCACAGTGGAGAAACCGCCTCGAAAACGGAGAAGCAGGTAAGGCACTGCCTTCCTATTTTGCCTCATGTTTTTCTTTTTGCTTGGCTGCACCTGTGCCGTACTGCATACTTGTACCCTGTCAGTAGATGAAGTTTCTTATTTATCCCCTTTTTAAATGACTATAACCACATGCATGATTTTTCTTTTGAGGACTTCAAATTACCACCTCTACCGTTGATTTTTTTTTTTTTTTTTTTTTTGGGGTTTGCAAGATAATGTGGGAGGCATGGATAATTGAGAAATCCTACTTTTTTACTTCATGATGTTGTGTAAGGATCTCAGCATGACTTTTTTTTTTTTTTTTTTTTTTTTACCGTAGCCATAATTTCAGTTTCTCCAGCATCTCTGTTTATAAAGCTAACGCTGGCTGGGGTGGCTCATTCCTTCAATCCCAGCACTTTGGGAAGCTGAGGCAGGAGGATCATTTGAGACTGAGAGTTCAAGACCAGTCTGGGCAACAGAGCAAGGCCCTGTTTCTACAAAAAATTTAAAAACTAACCGGTCCCATAAATATATACCTACTATGTACCCACAAAAACAAAAAATTATATATAAAAAAAAAACAAAACCAACTAGCTGAGCAGGTGTTGTGGACCTGTAGTCAGCTTCTCAGAAAGCTGAGCTGGGAAGATCGCTTGAGCCCAGGAAGTCAAGGCTGCAGTCATGCAGTGAGCGGTGATCATGCCATTACTCCAATGTGGGCAACACACCCAAGACCCTACCTCAAAAAATAAAAGAAACTAATTTTATTAAGCATATACTGTGTGTCAAGTACTGTGTGCAAATGCTCTGTGTATTTTCTCCTGGAATCCTCAAAGCAACCTGAGAGAATATGTAGTATTGTCACTATTTTACAGAAGAGGGAACTGTGGCACAGAGAGGCCAAATATTTACCCAAAATAATGCATCTAGTAAAAGATAGAATCAGGATTTGAATCCAGACAGTCTGACTGCAGAGCTTAAGCTCTTAACTGTTTTACCATAATGCTGCTGATAGACAGTTGAACGTAGGTTTTCTTACTGCTTTATCTTTTCGTTGGACACAGTGTATAGTTAACTCAAATGGTTGAACCTTAGAAAAATAGAAACAAAGAGTTTAAGTAATCCACAAACAAGTGAATTGCTCTTTGAGTAATGAAGAAAATATGTATTTATCACACAAACATTTTTAACTGCATTCCTTGTGAGAGGTACTACATAGCAATTCTGTGTAGTCATTAGATGATTCCTTTTTCACAGATGTTGGCATTGGCCTAGCGAATGTAAGCTACTGTAGTTATGTGACAGTAGGACTACTTTCATAGTTAATATCTGGCAAGTTATTGATGTTTATACACAGGAAACCTCAACAGTAAATAGATACGAAATGCTGTTGGTGGAAGTGCGAAGAGTTCCTTTTTCACATTTTAGGCCTGTACTGTCCAATCCAGTAGCCATATGCAGCTTGAGCACTCAAAATGCATCTAGCATGACTGAGGAGCTACATTTCAAATTTTATTTAATTATTAAATTAACTTGACAAACTGCTATTTGATCACCTATTGGAAAATGTTCAAGTATGTTTTGAACAACTTGGGTATGTGAATCTGTATTTTTCATCTGTCATTTTATGAAATCTAAATATAAGTTTCCAGTGAGAATTTGGTGTCTGAAATAAGTATAAAATACACGCTCGATTTCAAGTTAGTACAAAAATTGAATAAAATTGATGACATAGTGAAATAATACTTTAGGTATATTGGATTAAATAATATTTTTTTCTTTTTTTTTTCGAGACAGGGTCTGGCTCTGTCACCCAGGCTGTAGTGCAGTGGTGCAATCTCAGCGTACTGTAACTTCCACCTTCTGGGCTCAAGCCACCCAGCCAGCTCAGCCTCTGACTACAGGCGCCTGACACCTCACCCAGCTCTTTTTTTGTTTTGTAGAGTCAGGGTTTGGCCATGTTGCCCAGGCTGGTCTCAAACTCCTGGGCTCAAACAAGCCTATCACCTTGGCCTCCCAAAGTGCTAGAATTACAAGTGTGAGCTGCCATGCCTGGTGGTAAATAAAATTATTATTAAAATTATTTTCACTTATTTCTTTTCTTTTTGAGACAAAGTCTTACTTTGTTGCCCAGGCGGGAGTGCAGTGGCATGATCTCGACTCACTGCAATCTCTGCCTCCTGGGTTCAAGCAATTCTCTTGCCTCAGCCTCCCAAGTAGCTGGGATTACAGGTGCCAGCTATCATGTCTGGCTAATTTTTGTGTTTTTAATAGAGGCGGGGTTTCATCATGTTGGCCAGGCTGGTCTTGAACTCCTGGCTTCAAGTGATCTGCCTGCCTAGGCCTCCCAAAGTGCTGGGATTACAGGTGTGAGCCACCGGACCCGGCCTTCATTTATTGCTTTTCACTGTTTATTTTTCCTTCTGAGACAGGGCCTGGCTCTGTTGTCCAGGCTGGAATGCAGTGGTGCAATCACAGCTTACTGCAGCCATGTCCTGGCTGGCTCAAGCAGTCCTTCTCCCTCAGCCTCCCAAGTATCTGGGCCTACAGATGTACACCATGTCAGGCTAATTTTATTATGTGTAAGAGACATAATTTTTTTTTGTAAGAGACAAGGTCTCACTGTGTTGCTCAGGCTGGTCTCAATCCCCTATGCTCAAGTGATGCGCCACCTTTGGCATCCCGAAGTGGTAGGATTACGGGCGTGAGACACCATACCCAGCCTTTCTTTTTACTTTTTCTAATGTGGCTACTAGAAAATCAAAAGTTATATACATTTAACTTGCATTGTATTTCTTTGCATTGTATTTCTTTTGAGTAGCTCTGGTTTAACTCTCATTACCTCACTGCCAGGCTCTTCAGTATTCCTTCCCCATATTGTACAAGTCGATCTTGTAATTCTCTTGTTTAGGATCCTTCTGAGGTTCCTCATTACTTATTCAACATCATTCAGACTTTTAACCTAATCATATAAAAAGGTTGCCTTTATTTTACTCCTTTATACTTTCCCAGCCCCGGTGAATACTTTGGCTATATAAATTTTCAGTGATGGAACTATTAAATGTCTACTTTTAAATGATTTAACTTTCTGGTGAACCTTTAAGATGAAGTAATTGCTGAATGTAACTCTGTGCTCCATTTGCCATTCCCAGAACTTATGTTCCATCTTTGCTTTGGTTTTTGTTTTTGTTTTTGGATTTTTTTTTGAGACACGGTTTCACTCGAGTCTAGGCTGGAGCACAGTGGTATGATCATGGCTCCCTGCAGCCTTGACTTCTCAGGCTCAGGTGATCTTCCCACTTCAGCCTCACAAGTAGCTGGAACTACAGACGTGCATCACTATGCCCAGCTAATTGTTGTATATTTTGTAGAGGTGGGGTTTTACCATGTTGGCCAGGCTGGTCTTGAACTCTTGGGCTCAAGCAGTCCATCTGCTTCAGACTCCCAAAGTGTTGGGATTACAGGCATGAGCCATTGTATCTGGCCTGCTCTAGGTTTTTGTACGTGATTTCCTTTTCTCTCTGGAATATTTCTCCTTGCTCCTTGACAAGCCCTTTCCTTTAAGACTTCTCAGTGAGGGCTTCCCTCCACCCTCCCTCTGCGCCACGTTATTGGGTCCCATGGTGGCCTGTACGTACACTTATATGAAATGGTCTGGGCTGAATTTGAATTCAGCTCTGTCAGATGTGGTTTGTAAGATCATGTGTAAGTTAATAAGCCTGTCTCTGCCTCAGTTTCCTCATCCGTATAGTAGAAATAATAGTCCGGCTGGACGTGGTGGCTCACGCCTGTTATCTCAGCACTTTGGGAGGCCTAGGTGGGTGGATAACCTGAGGTGGGGAGTTAGAGATCAGGCTGACCAACATGGAGAAACCCTGTCTCTACTAAAAATACAAAATTAGCCAGGTGTAGTGGTGCATGCCTATAATCCCAGCTGCTCGGGAGGCTGAGGCAAGAGAATTGCTTGAACCCAGGAGGTGGAGGTTGCAGTGAGCTGAGATCATGCCATTGCACTCCAGCCTGGGCAACGAGCAAAACTCCGTCTCAAAAAAATAAAATAAAAATAATAGTGTGACCTCCTTAAAGTTGTAAAGTGCTTAGAATAGTGCCTGGCAATAGAAAGTACACAATACGTTTTAGGTTAAAAAGCACACATCAAATATCTTTTATTTCCCATGTCTTTTCAAAATGAATGGATTAAAAATAAAGGCCAAGAAGAAATGAAAGAAGCAGAATAAAGCCAGTGGCAAAATTAGTGCATAGACCAGAAAGTCCTGCATTATTGCTAATGGTTGCTTTGGTGTCTGGCTTTTGAGTTTTCGGCAGTAAAGTGAAGAAGAAAATAAAGTTCCATTTTCAGATTCATGGTATCTCTAAAATCAAACATGTGTTGTGAGTTTTCAAAGATTGCTTCTTGTCCAGGCACAGTGGCTCATGTCTGTAATCCCAGCACTTTGGGAGTCTGAGGCAGATGGATCACGTGAGGTCAGAAGTTTGAGACCAGCCTGGCTAACATAATGAAACCTCCTCTCTACTAAAAATACAAAAATTAGCGAGGCATGGTGGCACATGCCTGTAATCCCAGCTACTTGGGAGATTGAGGCTGGAGAATTGCTTGAACCCGGGAGCTGGAGGTTGTAGTAAACCGAGATTGTGCCACTGCACTGGGCAACAGAGCGAGACTCCGTCTCAAATAAATAAATACAGATTGCTCTTATATTTCTCAATCCAAGTTGAGTTATTGCCAGTGAACAGTCTTGACAGGGCCAAAGCAATGTGATTTTGGTATATGGCTCTCTGATGGTTTGGCTTGATTTAGAGGTAAAGAATGATGCTTATACTGTGGGTACTATGTGTATTTTGTTCACTGTTTATCCCCAGCAGATAGAATAGCATCTGGCATGTAGAGAATAGTTTATTGAATTTTTAAGTGAATGAGTCCTTAAGCAGTTCTCCATGAATATGAGTAAGCATCAGGTTGCAATGAGTTTATTTGCTCAGTTCAGAATCATGAGGCCACATATTCTGCATGTCTGATTCAGGTCAGATCCTGATCAAGTCAGGATTTTGACCCAAATGGAAAACCAGCATACATATTTAAAGGTCCTATGGGCAGGACCAAGATTTTCCTCAGAAAACAGTGCTGGGATTGCTCTAAAACTAGAAAACAAAATGTACAGTTAAGACCCCGAAGATGAATTATAGAATAAGGATGTAACGGTCCCAGCCAGATGTTTTAAAAAATAGGTATTAGTGGCTGGGCATGGTGGCTCACACCTGTAATCCCAGCACTTTGGGAGGGTGAGGCTGGCAGATCATGAGGTCAAGAGTTGGAGATCAGCCTGGCCAACATGGTGAAACCCCGTCTCTACTAAAAGTA
>NW_022437016.1:10329676-10348568 GCF_009761245.1 Sapajus apella | reverse complement strand
AAAAAAAAAAAAAAAAAAAAAAAAAAGATATTAGTATCAGTTTTATACTGTGGCCTTAGAAATTCTGAACATCAAATGATATAACTTACTGTTTTTTTTTTTTGAGACGGAGTTTCGCTCTTGTTACCCAGGCTGGAGTGCAATGGCGCAATCTCGGCTCACCGCAACCTCCGCCTCCTGGGTTCAGGCAATTCTCCTGCCTCAGCCTCCTGAGTAGCTGGGATTACAGGCACGCACCACCATGCCCAGCTAATTTTTTGTATTTTTAGTAGAGACGGGGTTTCACCATGTTGACCAGGATGGTCTCGATCTCTTGACCTGGTGATCCACCCGCCTCGGCCTCCCAAAGTGCTGGGATTACAGGCTTGAGCCACTGCACCCGGCCTTATAACTTACTGTTAAACACTTCAAGATAAATTAACTGAGGCAGATGAATTGCTTGAGCCCAAGAGTTTGAGACCAGCCTGGGCAACATGGTGAAACCTTATCTCTACAAAAAATATAAAAATTAGTTAGGTATAGTGGTACACACCTGTAGTCCTAGTTACTTGAGAGGCTGAGATGGGAGGATCACCTGAGTCTAGGAGGTGGAGGCTGCAGTGAGCCATGATCGTGCCACTGCACTCCAGCCTGGGCAACAGAGTGAGACCTTATCTGAAAAATAAAACGTAAAATAATTGTTGAATGTAGCTTTGAGTAACTGATTAAGGGGTCTGCTATGTAGAGTTGTTGACAATTATATTACATATGTAGTACATTTTAGAAAACAGTTGACAGAATTATGATTTTTTTTTTTTTTTAAGACTGAGTTTTGCTTGTTGCCCAGGCTGGAGTGCAGTGGCATAATCTCGGCTCGCCACAACCTCTGCCTCCTGGGTTCAAGCGATTCTCCTGCCTCAGCCTCCCGATTAGCTGGGATTATAGACATGCACCACCATACCCAGCTAATTTTGTATTTTTAGTAGAGATAGGGTTTCTCCATGTTGGTCAGGCTGGTCTTGAATTCCCGACCTCTCTTGATCTGCCCACCTCAGCCTCCCAAAGTGCTGGGATTACAGGTGTGAGCCACCACGCCCGGCCCAGAATTAGTTTTTAAAATTTTTATTTATTTTTCAGATGGAGTCTTACCCTGTTGCCCAGACTGGAGTGCAATGGTGCTATCTCAGCTCACTGCAACCTTTGCCTCCTGGGTTCGAGTGATTCTTTTGCCTCAGCCTCCCGAATAGCTGGGATTATAGGCACATACTACCATGCCCAGCTAATTTTTTGTAGAGACAGGATTTCCCCAAAGTGGCTAGACTGGTCTCAAACTCCTGGCCTCTCTGTCTGCCTTGGCTTCCCAAAGTGCTGGGATTATAAGAATGAGCCACCATGCCTGGCCTAAAATTATGATTTTTATTTTAGGATATTGATGTTAAATAATTCTTTTTGATAGATGTTAGTTAGTGGCTGAGTTATCTTTTGAGAACATTTCTAGTGCAGACCAAACTGTATGACAGTTGAAGAAAAACGAAGGCTGTTGGAGATAAGAACCTCATGCACTATTATTATTTCTTTGTGTCTTTTTCCCCTCAATAAAACTTATTTCCTTATCATAGTTCATCTTTGTACCCTTAGTAATGAGGAGGAGCTCAGTAAAACTGGTGAACCAGTAAATGAATTGGTGGCAAGAGGAGTTAGTATGGGATGGGTTGGTGGTCCAAAATAATGTGATACTATTTAATGCCCCTGATAAACTGGACTGGATTGAAAGGAGTTTTAAGATTAGAAAATTTGGTCTCTATGTGCTTTTGGAAAATTCTGAAGAATCCAATATGTCTGCTAATAATGTTTGGGTTATGAGTTAGAGAACCCTTTCTGGTCCTATTAGGAATAAGACCCATTTGTTTGGATAGGATTCACATTGATAAAAGCTTTACTGTATGTTTTGGAGGCTTGTTGTTTTTTTTTCTTTTTTTTGGTTATGTATTGAAAGCAAAGGGATTTGGGCAGTTTGTTGGTGTTTGTAATTTAAGAAACATCTGAATGCTTTCTAGTTCTGGGTTCTAGGGATATAGCTATAAGTGAGATGGCCCTTGCTGGGGAAAATCTCATGTATTAATGGGAAGACAGACACTACATATGAGATTGTGTAATGACTTTCTATATGCATACAAAGGTTTACACAGTATATACAAAGGGTTTATAGAAATTCTGCATACCAGTAGTGAGGGCAGTTTCTGCAGTCATTTATCTAAGCCCAAAATGTTTAGAAGGTTAATTTGGTTGTAGTATGACAATTGAAATGACAGAGATGACAGCCTAGATGTAGACTGACTAGTAATGAGGTCTTAGGTAAGCTAAATTCAGGACCTGAACCAAGACAGTGTCAGGAATGAAAAGAAAGATATTTTTAAGAGCTTGGGCTGTGGTGTCATACTAAGCGGTGGTTCTCAACTAAGGGGGATTTTGCCTCCTAGGGGACATTTGACGATGCCTGGAGACATTTTGTGTTGTTAAAACTTGGAGCACCTAGTGGGTATAGGCCAGGCATGCTGCTGGACATCCTAAGATGCATGGGACAGCATCCTAACCTAAGAGGTCCCCAGCTCAAAATGTCATTCATGCTAAGGCTGAGAAATCCTAGATTCGAGTTTGAATCCTAGCTCTTCTAAATGTCCTCACCAATACTCGGTCTTGTCACCCTCTCTTTTTTAAACAGGTCTGTAGAGGTATACATTGGCATACAATGAGCTGTACATATTTGAAGTGTACAGTTTGATACGTTTTGAAATACATGTGTACCCTTGAAACCACCACCATCGTTTGCTATTCTGTGGGTGTATAGTGGTACGTGTCATTGTGGTTTTCATTTGCCTTTCCCTGATGACTAATGATGTTGAGTATCTTTTTATGTGCTAATTTGCCATTCATATAACTTAGTGAAGTGTCCAAGTCCAAATCTTTTGCTCACTTTTTGTCAGTTTGTCTCTTACATAGCTTTGTAACAGTTCTTTATGTATTCTAAAGACAAAATTTTAAAAAACAAATTCTTTTTTTTTTTTTTTTTTTGAGACGAAGTCTTGCACTATCACCCAGGCTGGCGTGCAGTGGCGCGATCTTGTCTCACTGCAACCTCCACCTCCCAGTTTCAAGTGATTCTCCTGCCTCAGCCTCTGGAGTACCTGGGATTACAGGTGCCTGCCGCCACGCCTGGTGAATTTTTGTATTTTTAGTAGAGCTGGGGTTTCACCATGTTGCCTAACTCCTAACCTCAAGTGATCCACCCACCTCGGCCTCCCAAAGAGCTGGGATTACAGGCTTGAGCCACCGTGCCCGGCTACAAATTCTTTGTTAGGTATTTGTTTTGCAGATATTTTCTCCCATATATGGCTTGCCTTTTAATTTTCTCCCCAGTATTTTGAGATGCTTGTAGCTTGAATAATAGGTTGGATGGGAATGCTTTTAATTGAGACAGCAGACACAGAAGCAAGAGCAAGTTTGGAAGGGTAAGAGCATGAGTTTCTTTTGGCTATAGGGGGCGTAAGGTGCTTCAATGAACTGTCTCTAACCACGCAGTTAAAAATATGGGTGTTTTGCGGAGAAGCAAGATTAGGGATTTAGGTATAGATTTTAAAGCACTCAGCAAACACTTAGTGATTCAAGTTATGAAAATGAATGGAATGACTGGGTGTGGTGGCTCACACCTATAATCCCAGCACTTTGGGAGGCCAAGGTGGGCAGATCTCAAGGTCAGGAGTTTAAGAAGACCAACCTGGCTATCATGGTGAAACCCCATCTCTACTAAAAATTAGCCACGCGGTGTGGTGGTATGTACCAGTAATCCCAGCTACTCAGGAGGCTGAGGCAGGAGAATTGCTTGAACTCAGGAGGCAGAGGTTGCAGCGAGCCGAGATCGTGCCATTGCACCCCAGCCTGGGCAATAGAGCAAGACTTTTGTCTCAAAAGAAAAGAAAATGAATGAATAACCTAGGGAGAGCATGTTGAGTGAAATGCAAATAAATAGAATATTACAGTAACACAGTGTACAAGTAGACCAAAATGCTTTTGTTATTTGGGTCTTATCTCTTTCTCTGCAGTGTTATCTGTCCACTGCAGGATATTTCTGCAGGTAGTGTTTATCTCTAGGAGTTTAGATCTCCGTACTCTTTGCTGAGAAACAGGTTCTCAAGGTAGTTTCATGGAAAACTGGAACATTTTTCTAATCTACACTGAAACATAGGACTTACAGAGCTCGTGGCAGGTTTGCCTCAGCAACATCCCTACAGCAAATGCAGTGGTTTTGGTAAAGCCATTTCTTGTAGCATGTGTCAGTGAAAACCTAGGGCATAATGCTAAACTTCGATTCTGTGAAAGCAGACTGCAGGGCCAAGATAGCATGGTCAAAGTAAGCAATGTTTTCACGGTTATATTTTATTCAAGAATAAAACCTAGAAGAGTCAAGCAGTGATTTTCAAGGGCGTTCAAAAAGAGCTCACAGGTCCCTTGGGACTCATTCAAGGGCTTCCTGGAGGGTGGAGTATCAGGAGTTGCCAGAGGGAGGTTAACAAGCCTACCCTCAGGCTCTACTCCTATGTTTCATGTATGTATGTGTATTTTTATTTTTTTGAGATAGTCTTGCTCTGTCGCCCAGGCTGAAGTGCAATGGTATGATCTCGGCTCACTGCAACCTCCGCCTCCCGGGTTCAAGTGATTCTCCCACCTCAGCCTCCTGAGTAGCTGGGATTACAGGTGCCTGGCATCATGCCCAGTTAATTTTTTTGTGCGTATTTTTGTAGAGATGGGGTTTCACCATGTTGGCCAGGCTGGACTTAAACTCCTGACCTCATGGTCTGCCCACCTCAGCCTCCCAAAATGCTGGGATTACAAGCGTGAGCTACCGTGCCCAGCTGGTATGTTTATTTTTAATTTGGAAAATTTCAGATACAAACCAGCTTAGAATACTGCGGTCAGCCTGAATTATTCTTCACCAGTTTCAGCAACTTTCAGCTCAATCATGTTTTATCCATACATCCCCAACTTCACCTAAAACATGTTCCATATATCATATTATTCATCTGTAACTATTTCAGTATGTATTGTTGAAAGGTAAGCCTTCTTTTAGAATATATAAACCTACTACCACTAACAGTAACTTGAAAATTAACTGTATTCCTGCCTGGGTGTGGGGGCTCACACTGTAATGCCAATACTTTGGGAAGTCAAGGTGGGAGAATCACTTGGACCAGAAGTTCTAAACCACCCTGGGCAACATAGCCAGACCTCATCTCTATTAAAAATTTAAAAAATTAGCTGTGTGTGGTAGTGTGCGCCTGTAGTCTTGCCTGCTCAAGAGGCTGAGTCAGGAGGATGGCTTGAGCCAAGGAGTTTGAGGCTGCAGTAAGCTATCATAGTACCATTGCACTCCAGCCAGGCTGACAGAGCAAGACTGTCTCCCTCCTCAAGAAAAAAATTTAAAAATCAATATTCCCTTAATATCAGTGTTTAGATTTGCACAATTGGATAATATACATATTTTTTTTTGACACAGAGTCTCGCTCTTGTTGCCTAGACTGGAGTGCAGTGGCATGATCTCAGCCTACTGCAACCTCCACATCCCTGGCTCAAGTGATTCTCCTGCCTCAGCCTCCCGAGTAGCTGGGATTACAGGCACATGACACCATGCCTGGCTAATTTTTGTATTTTTAGTAGGGATGGGCTTTCGCCCCTACTAAAGGGTCAGGCTGGTCTTGACCTCCCAATCTCAGGTGATCCGCCTGCCTTGGCCTCCCAAAATGCTGGGATTACAGGCATGAGCCACCACATCCAGTGCTAATAATTTTTTTAAAAAAATGTTTGCTGGCCGGGCGCGGTGGCTCAAGCCTGTAATCCCAGCACTTTGGGAGGGCCGAGGTGGGTGGATCACCAGGTCAAGAGATCGAGACCATCCTGGTCAACATGGTGAAACCCCGTCTCTACTAAAAATACAAAAAATTAGCTGGGCATGGTGGCACGTGCCTGTAATCCCAGCTACTCAGGAGGCTGAGGCAGGAGAATTGCCTGAACCTGGGAGGCGGAGGTTGTGGTGAGCTGAGATCGCACCATTGCACCCCAGCCTGGGTAACAAGAGTGAAACTCCGTCTCAAAAAAAAAAAAAAAAATGTTTGCTAATTGGATGTGGTGGCTTGCACCTATAGTCCCAGGTATTTGGGAGGCTGAGGTAGGAGGATCACTTGAGCCCAGGAGTGGGTTAATGCTCATGCGCAATATAGTGAGACCTCCCTAAAAAAAAAAAAAATCTTTTCAAACCAGGATCCAGATAAGGTTGATAACTTGCAATTAGTTCAGTAGCTCTTAAATCTCTTTTAATCTGTAGTTTTTCCACTCCTTTTTATTTTTCCTGTACTATTTGGTTTTTGAAGAAAGCATGTTCATTATTAAGAGTTTTTCAGTCTTGGCTGGGTGTAATGGCTCACACCTGTAATCCCAGCACTTTGGGAGGCCAAGGTGGGCAGATCACGAGGTCAGGAGATCAAGACCATCCTGGCTAACATGGTGAAACCTTGTCTCTATTAAAAAAAAAAGAAAGAAAAAAAAAAAAGAAAATTAGCTGGGCTTGGTGGCACCTGCCCATAGTCCTAGCTACTTGGGAGGCTGAGGCAGGGGAATCGATCTAACTTGGCAGGCAGAGGTTGTAGTGAGTTGAGAGTGGGCTATTGCACTCCAGCCTGGCAACGCAGTGAGACTCCGTCTCAAAAAAAAAAGAAGTTTTCCAGTCTGATTTTTTTTTGAATTTTGAGAGATATGATATAGAACAGTTCCTCCACTCCCTAAAATTTTCTTCTGTCTCCCCTGACCAATTGGCAACCACTGAACAGTTTTTCCACAGTCCGCATTTTGCTGACTCCATGATCCCATGGTATTATTTAGCATGTTTCTCTATTCCGTTTGCCTTGTAAATTGAAAGAGTTAATTTGTTTTTTTGTTTTAAGAATGCTTCAGGCCAGGCGCGGTGGCTCACACCTGTAATCCTGGCACTTTGGGAGGCTGAGGCGATCGGATCATGAGGTCAAGAGATCGAGACCATCCTGGCCAACGTGGTGAAACGTCGTCTCTACTAAAAAAAATACAAATATTAGCTGATCGTGGTGGCGCACGCCTGTAGTCCCAGCTACTCAGGAGGCTGAGGCAGGAGAATTGCTTGAACCTGGGAGGCGGAGGTTACAGTGAGCCGAGATTGTGCCACTGCACTCCCGCCTGGCGCCTAGCGACAAAGCAAGAGTCTGTCTCAGGAAAAAAAAAAAAGAGAAAAGAAAAAAGAATGCTTCAGCCAGGCACAGTGGCTCACGCCTATAATTTCAGCACTTTGGGAGCCCGAGGTGGGCAGATCACCTGAAGTCAGGAGTTCAAGACCAACCTGGCCAACATGGCAAAACCCCATCTCTACTAAAAATACAAAAATTAGCCGGGTGTGGTGGCAGGCACCTGTAATCCCAGCTACAGTGTATTTATTTTATTTATTTATTTGTTTGTTTGAAACAGAGCCTTGCTCTGTTACCCAGGCTAGAGTGCCGTGGAGCGAACTCGGCTCACTGCAACCTCCACCTCTGTGGTTCAAGTGGTTCTCCTGCCTCAGCCAACTGAGTAGTTGGGATTACAGGCATGTACCACCACTCCTGGCTTTTTATTTTTAGTAGAGATGGGGTTTCACCATGTTAACCAAGCTGGTCTCGAACTCCTGACCTCAACTGATTTGCCCGCCTCAGCCTCTCAAAGTGCTAGAATTACAGGCATGAGTGCCACTGTGTGTGGCTCATTGCTTCTTCATTATTAGCTGGAATACTTCCAGAAAGTGATGTTTCCCTTACTGACTTAAACATTTTTTTGAAACTTCTCTATTTATTTATTTAGAGATGGAGTTTTGCTCTTGTTGCCCAGGCCGGAGTGCAATGGCATGATCTCCGTTCACTGCAACCTCTGCCTCCAGGGTTCAAGTAATTCTCCTGCTTCGGCCTCTGGAGTATCTGGGATTAGAGGTGTGCACCACCATGCTCAGCAAATTTTTGTATTTTTAGATGGGGTTTTGCCATGTTGGCCAGGCTGATCTTGAACTCCTGACCTCAGGTGATCGACCTGTCGCAGCCTCCCAAAGTGCTGGAATTACAGGTGTGAGTCACTGCGCCCGGCCTGAATTTTATTTTTAAAATGAGTACACGGTGATGCTGGGTGCGGTGACTCACACCTGCAATCCAGCACTTTGAGAGGCTGAGGCAAATTGATCGCTTGAGGCCGGAAGTTTGAGACCCACCTGGCTAACGTGGTAAAACCCTGTCTCTACTAAAAATACAGAAATTAGCCAGGAGTGGTGGTGCATGCCTGTAATTCCACCTATTTGGGAGGCTGAAGGAAGAGAATCGTTGGAACTCGGGAAGTGGAGGTTGCAGTGAGCAAAGCTCTCGTCACTGTACTCCGACCTGGGCAACAGAGCGAGGCTCACTCTCAAACAAAAAAATAAATAAACACACAGTGAAATTGATGTTTGTGGCTACAGTTCCATGAAATTGAACACATCTGTAGACTCATATAACCACTGCTACAACAGTTTAGAACAGTGAGAGTTTTCGACATTTCTATTTCCTCAAAAAAACTCACTGTGTAGTCCCATTGCAATCATAATATTCTCTCTGCACCCCAGCCTCTTGGCAGATGATCTGTTCTCCTTCCCTTCATTGACTATTTGGTACAGTTTGTAAAAGGAAAAGCAGACAAATGCTTGTTTTTTCCTCCTCCTTCACCAGTTTTCAGAATGAGTGAATTCTTCTAGCATGCTCCAAAGGAGACTGGATTTTTTTTCCTTTGAGTTAGAGTCTTGCTCTGTTGCCCAGGCTGGAATGCAGTGGTGTGATCTCAGCTCACTGCAACCTCTGCTGCCTGGGTTCAAACGATTCTCCTGCCTCAGCCCGTAGCTGGAATTACAGGCACCTGCCACCATACCTGGCTAACTTTTTTGTATTTTTAGTAGAGATGGGGTTTCACCATCTTGGCCAGGCTGGTCTTGAACTCCTGACCTCGTGATCCACCCGCTTCAGCCTCCCAAAGTGCTGGGATTATAGGCGTGAGCCACTGTGGCCTGTGACTAGCTTTTTTGTTTCTTTTTGGTCTATTTTTTTTTTGAGACGGAGTTTCACTCATGTTACCCAGGCTGGAGTGCAATGGCGCGATCTCGGCTCACCGCAACCTCCGCCTCCTGGGTTCAGGCAATTCTCCTGCCTCAGCCTCCTGAGTAGCTGGGACTACAGGCATGCGCCACCATGCCCAGCTGATTTTTTTTTTTTTGTATTTTTAGTAGAGACGGGGTTTCACCATGTTGACCAGGATGGTCTCGATCTCTTGACCTTGTGATCCACCCGCCTCGGCCTCCCAAAGTGCTGGGATTACAGGCTTGAGCCACCGCGCCCGGCCCTCTTTTTGGTCTATTAACAATGTTATTAACTCATGGATTTAAACATATTCACTAAGGTTCCACTATAATTATTTATCTTGTTGTTGTTCATATTGACCTAGCTTTGACCAGCTTAAATTGGCTCCTGAGTCTTTTTGACAGACTCCAGTAGACTGTGATTAGCTTCCTTGCTTCTTGGTTCAGTAAGATATTCCAGACCGGGCTTTATGTTTTCTGCTCAGTCCTGGAATTGGCCATTTCTTCTTGAAGTTCTTCTTTCTTCTTTCTTTTTCTCCTCCTTCTCCTTCTTCTCCTTCTTTTTCTCCTTCCTTCCTTCTTCTTCCTTCTTCCTCCCTTCCTCTTCCTTCTTCTTCCCTTCCTCTTCCTCTTCCTTTTTTTTTTGAGAAGTCCGTTAAGCTGAGAAAGAAATGTTAACATCACTCTGCTTCTATCTGGTTTATAACTTGAGATTGTATTAATATTTGTTGTGTAGGATTTGTTTGAAAGAGATTATCATATAACCTCAATGTAGTTTTGAAAGCAGCAAATCTAGAAGAATGGATTATATACTATTTTCTTAAATAATTCTCCATAGGGCCGGGCGCAGTGGCTCACGCCTGTAATCCCAGCACTTTGGGAGGCCGAGGCGGGTGGATCATGAGGTCAAGAGATCGAGACCATCCCGGTCAACATGGTGAAACCCCGTCTCTACTAAAAATACAAAAAATTAGCTGGCCATGGTAGCATGTGCCTGCAATCCTAGCTACTCAGGAGGCTGAGGCAGGAGAATTGCCTGAACCCAGGAGGCGGAGGTTGAGGTGAGCCGAGATCGCGCCATTGCACTCCAGCCTGGGTAACGAGCGAAACTCCGTCTCAAAAAAAAAAAAAAAAAATTCTCCATAAATGTAATTTATCTTATTCTCTTTGGGTATTTAATAAAAACCTCTTCAGGTTTTTGATAAAACTTGAGTAGCACACAGCTGGGAGTTATATATTTATTTAATGATATCTTGAAATAAAGGTAATTTATGATTATGGCTGGGTCTATTGAGAGATGAAGTGACCAGCTGATAGAAATTAATTTTTTCTTTTCTTTTCTTTCTTTCTTTCTTTTTTTTTTGAGACAGAGACTCACACTGTCGCCTGGGCTGAAGTGTGGTGTGATTTTGGCTCACTGCAACCTCTGCCTCCCGGGTTCACCAGATTCTCCTGTCTCAGCCTCCCTAATAGCTGGGATTACAGGTGTACACCACCACACCTGGCTAATTTTTTTTTTTTTTTTTTTTTTTTTTGTATTTTTAGTAGAGACAGGGTTTCACTATGTTGGCCAGACTGGTCTAGAACTCCTGACCTCATGATCCACCCACCTTGGCCTCCTAAAGTGCTGGGATAAGAGACGTGAGCCACTGTGCCTGGCCGAATTTTTTCTTTTTTATAGAAATTTCAGATCCCTAACCTAAATGAATGGCTTTACCATAAGGCCAGGAATTTCCTGGAGAAAGATGAGAACTCAGTTGGATAGACATGGATTTATAATTAATTGTTTAATATTCTATTCCTGGAGAAAATAGACCCAGGCTGATCACAAATTTCCCAAAATTTATGTGTATAAATTATATATGTATATTTTATTTTTTTGAATTTGATTTTTATTTTTTTGGAGACAGAGTCTAGCTCTGTCTCCCAGGTTGGAGTGCAGTGGTGCAATCTCGGCTCACTGCAGTCTCTGCCTCCTGGATTCAAGCGATTCTCCTGTCTCAGTCTCCTGAGTAGCTGGGATCATAGGCACTTGCCCCATGCCCGGCAAATTTTTTTATTTTTAGTAGAGATGGGGTTTTACCATGTTGGTGAGGCTGGTCTCAAACCCCTGACCTAAGGTGATCCACCTGCCTCAGCCTCCCAAAGTGCTGGGATTACAGGTGTGAGCCACCGTGCCCAGCCAAATTACTTGTATATATTTTAGATATGGGGTATTGCTCTGTTGCCCAGGCTGGAGGGCAGTGCCACAATCACACCTCACAACACCTTGAATGCCTGGGCTCAAGCAATCCTCCCACCTCAACCTCCTGAGTAGCTGGTACCACGTGCCACTGTGCCCGGCAGGTGTTTTATTTTTAAAAATTGTTTTTAGAGATGGGGGTCTCACCTTGTTATCCAGGCTGGTCACAAATTTCTGGCTTCAAGCAATCCTCCTGTCCCAGGCTCCCAAAGTTCTGGAATTACAGATGTGAGCCACTGCACCTGGCCTGGAAACTTTTTTTTTTTGAGATGGAGTCTCACTCTTTTGGCCAGGCTAGAGTGCAGTGACACGATCTCAGCCCACTGAGACCTCCATCTCCTGGGTTCAAGCGATTCTCCTGTCTTAGCCTCCCTAGTAGCTGGACTACAGGAGTGCACCACTACGTCTGGCCAGTTTTTGTATTTTTAATAGAGACAGGCTTGTGCCATGTTGTCCAGCCTGGTCTCGGACTCCTGACCTCCGGTGATCCACCCCCCTCAGCCTCCCAAAGTGCTGGGATTACAGGCATGAGCCACCTTGTTCAGCTGGAAAAGTCTTAAATGGAGCCACTTGTTTAGAGCTTTCTTTGAAACCACCAAGATTACTTATTTGCAAAATATATCTATAGGTTAGTATGTTAATTGACTGTAGCACGTATGGATCTTACTTCTCACAATCAGGTAAGCAAAAAGTATTTTCATTCCTTTAAATGAAATAAAAATCTGTCCTGGGGACTAGGTATGGTGGCTCAAGCCTATACCTCAACACTTTGGGAGCCTGAGGTGGGAGGATGGTTTGAGTTCAGGAGTTCCAGACTAGCCTGGGCAATGAAACAATAACCCATCTTATTTAAAAAAAAATCTGCCCTGGAACCTTCTGGGAAGTTCATGTGAGACTCTGATAGGCTTTTGAGGAACCAGGAGAAGGGTTTTGAGGCTGTCCTGGATGTGACTGAGCACATTGTCTGAGAGGATATGAGGCCTTGAAGCCTGGGGATTCTGATGTCCAGTCTTCAGCTTTTCTTGGTATAATGCATGCTTATTTCTCATTAGGATTTGTGCACTGCCAGGAAGTGGGGTTACAGCTTCCCTCTTTTTGTGGGTCCCGAAGGAATTCCTTCCCTTCTCAGATAAATTATTCCCATTTTTCTTCTTGTTTCTAACCTAATTCCCAACCCCCACCAAAGATACTCATTGTTACACCCTTCCCTCAGCATAATGTCCTTAAGGAGTTCATATTTTCAGAAAACACACATAAACCTCCCTTGAGGCAAAGCAACAAACAGGACTATCATCTTGGGGATTGGGAAGTACCATGATAATAAAACATCCATTGATGTCTTAATAACTTATCTGGCTACTTATGTTTTCATCAGTAATTCTAGTCCCTGTAGTGGGACTTAATGGTCTATCCACAAATGATTTGATTCTCCTTTCTTTGAAAGATGGAGCTGAATTCTCTACCCTTGAGCGTGGGCTGGACTTAGTGATGCACTTCTAGTGAATAGAACACAGGAGAAGTGATGAGATGTCACTTCCCAGATTGGGTTTTAAAAAGACTGGCTTCTGCTTTGCATGTGTTCTCTCTCTCTCTCTCACACACACACACACACACACACATCCAACTCATTCTGAGGGCGGCTGGCTTCATGGTATGAGGCAGCTCTGCACAGAGGGAAGGCAGTTGCCATGTTGTGAAGACAGACACCCAGGCAGCCTACAGGGAGGGCCATGTGGTAAGGAAGTGAGGCCTGCCAGCAGCCACAACAGCAAGCTTGGATGTAGGTCTTCTGAGGGCTGCTGGCAGCCACGAGTGGCTCAGAAGAGTGAGCTTGGACAGGGATCCTCCTACTCTAGTTGAGCCTTGAGGATGACTATAATCCAAGCCAACAGCTTGACTCATTGTCCTGGCTTCACAAGGGCTGAGTTATGTGAATCTGTGATTTCCCTTGGAGAGTCTCTTTTCTTCCAGCACTGGCTTCATTGTACCTAAGAGGCTCAGTGTCCAGCTAAGATTTCTCTTACTCTCTATAGGTTTCCGTTGGACAGAGAGAGAGAGAGAGAGAGAGAGAGAGAGAGAGACAGAGGGAGAGAGAGAGTGTGAGTGTGTGTGTGTGTGTGTGTGTGTGAGTGAGAGAATAAGAGTGTGTATGTGTGTACATGCACACACATGAGAGTGAGAATATGTGTATGTGTTTTGGAGGCAGCTATCTTTTTTTTTTTTTTTGAGACAGAATCTTACTCTGTTGCCCAGGCCAGAATTCAGTGGTGTGATCTTGGCTCACTGCAACCTCCACCTCCCGGGTTCAAGTGGTTCTCCTGCCTCAACCTCCTGAGTAGCTGAGATTACAGGTGCCCGCCACCACACCTGGCTAATTGTTTTGTATTTTTAGTAGAGATGGGGTTTTGCCATGTTGGCCAGGCTAGTCTTGAACTCCTGACCTCAGGTGATTCTCCCACCTTGGCCTTAAGCAGCTGTCTTTTGATTAAAGGCATCAATGGGCAGTTTAGTTTTATTTTTCATTTTAATTTTATTATTTTTGAGATGGAGTCTTGCTCTGTCTCCCAGGCTGAAGTGCAGTGGCGTGATCTTGGCTCACTGCAACCTCAACCTCCCGATTTAAGTGATTCTCCTGCCTCAAGCCTCCTGAGTATCTGGGACTACAGGTGTGTGCCACCATGCCTGGATAATTTTTGTATTTTTTTTTAGAGATGGGGTTTCGTCATGTTGACCAGGCTGGTCTGGAAATCCTGACCTCAGGTGAGGCCCACCTCAGCCTCCCAAAGGGCTCAGATTATAGGCGTGTGCCCCCATGCCTGGCCCAGTCACTCTTAGGCAGTGATGTGTGCCTGTCCTGATAGCTGAGTCTCCAACCATTTAGTCTTCATTTCAGTGTCATTGCTGTCCCTTGTCTCTTGCCCCACAGATTGGGAGGTCGTCCTCTGCTCATGTTTGCCTTGTTAAGGGAAGAGCCGTAAGGTAGTTGTCCAGCGAAGAGTCAGTTTTCTTCTGCCTGTTCTCTTGTCAACCCCTTCGTGGCTGTCTAAGAAGAGAGGGCAAAAGAGAGCCAAGTCAGTTATGATGGTTCATTTTACCTGTCAACTTGTAGGCCACATGGTACCCAGACATTTGGTCAAACATTACTTTAGGTGTGTCTGTGAGGAGGTTTCTGGATGAAATTAATATTTGAAGTGATTGACTGAGTGAAACAGATTACGCTTCTGAATGTGGGTAAGCCTTATATTTTGAAGACCTGGCTAGAACAAAAAGACTGAGCAAGTGGGAGCTTCTCCTGCTTGTCTCCTTGAGCTGGGACATCAGTGTTTTCCTGACTTTGGACTTGAACCAAAACTTTGGCTCTTGAGCCTGCTAGCTCTTGTACTGGAACTTGCACCATTGATTCCTTTGGTTCTCAGGCCTTCAGACTTGCACTGGAACTAGACCATAGGCTCTCCTGGGTCTCTAGCTTGCTGACTGCCACTCTAGGGACTTTTCAGCCTCCGTAATTGCATGAGCCAATTCCTTATAATAAATACCTTTTTAAATATATGTACTTCTCTCTCTCTTTTTTCTTTTTTGAGATAGAATTTCACTCTTGTTACCCAGGCTGGAGTGCAATGGTGCGATCTTGGCTCACCGCAACCTCCGCCTCCTGGGTTCAAGCAATTCTCCTGCCTCAGCTTCCTGAGTAGCTGGGACTACAGGCATGCGCCACCGTGCCCAGCTAACTTTTGTATTTTTAGTAGAGACGGGGTTTCACCATGTTGACCAGGATGGTCTCGATCTCTTGACCTTGTGATCCACCCGCCTCAGCCTCCCAAAGTGCTGGGATTATAGGCGTGAGCCACCGCGCCTGGCCTCTCTCTCTTTTCTCCCTCCCTCTCTACCTCTCTACTTCTCTACCTCTACCTCTGTCTCTCTCCTGTTAATTCTGCTTTTTTGGAGCCCTGACTAATGTATAAACCTAGTCTTTTATTGCCTTACTTTGGTCTCATCTCAGATTTTCCAAAGTGCTTCTAATCCTCTGAGAACTTCTGCCTTACTGGCTTGGTTCTCTGCATTGATGCAGTCTGTCATGAAATGGCTATCTTCATGACAAAACAAGCAAAAGGAGAGGTGCTTGGGTTTTTATAACCTTGGCGGCTGTTTTGGAAACATTTTACTCTGAGGCTAGGCACCACTGTTTGTATTCTTGTTTTGCAGTTGTGTTTCTTTCTCCTAAGTTCTCTCTCCATATATTCTCTTGGCCTGGAAGGCATGTGTGCCTGTTTGACAGTGTCCTGGAAATTCTTCCCTAGATGGGGAGTGCATGTTGAAGGTGCTCATACACGGTTTCCTAAAATCCTGCAAAGTGGCAGTCAGGACCTTTAAAATACCGTGATAATTTCCAAACTATGGAGTTATCATGTATAGATTTTCAGAGAACTGCTATAAAGAAATATTTGAGATTTAGAATTGTTGACATAGCTTTTCCTTTCTTTTCTTTTTTTTTGAAACAGAGTCTCACTCTGTTGCCCAGGAGTGTAGTGGGGCACCATCTCGGCTCACTGCAACCTCCGCCTCCCGAGTTCAAAACCGTTTTTAAAATATTTATTTATTTATTTATTTATTTGAGATGGAGTTTCGCTCTTGTTACCCAGGCTGGAGTGCAATGGCGCGATCTCGGCTCACCGCAACCTCCGCCTCCTGGGTTCAGGCAATTCTCCTGCCTCAGCCTCCTGAGTAGCTGGGATTACAGGCACGCGCCACCATGCCCAGCTAATGTTTTGTATTTTTAGTAGAGACGGGGTTTCACCATGTTGACCAGGATGGTCTTGATCTCTTGACCTGGTGATCCACCTGCCTCGGCCTCCCAAAGTGCTGGGATTACGGGCGTGAGCCACCGCGCCCAGCCTTATTTATTTATTTTTGAAACAGGATCTCACTCGAGTCATCCAAGCTGCAGTGCAATGGTGCAATCTTGGCTCACTGGAACCTTGACTTACTGGGATGGAGTGATCCTCCTACCGTAGCCTCCCAAGTATCCGGGACCACAGGCATGTACCACCACGCCCAGATACTTTTTGTATTTTTAGTAGAGACAGGGTTTCACCATGTTGCCCAGGCTGGTCTCGAACTCCTGGGCTCAAGCAATCTACCTGCCTTGGCCTCCCAAAGTGCTGGGATTATAGGTGTGAGCCACTGCACAGTGCACAACCAGTTTTGAATCATTAAGATATAAGTTAAAAAGAAGAGGAGAATGTTTTAAATAATTTATAAGACAATTATAGAATCTGTGTTGAGAGATTACTCAGTCTAATTGAAAGCACAGTAGGAGAAATTTTAGTGTAATCACATTCCTGAAAATGAAGTCCTTAAACATTTCTCATTTCTTTTCAAATGTAGTTCACTCACATATTTACCAATGACCTACATGTAGTATTTAGTATTTCCTGAGAATTGTATCCCAATTGCATGCCCCATGTACATACCATTGTGTATGAATGCCCTTGTGACAAAATACAAATAACATTTAATAGAGGTGTTAGTGAATTTGTGATGCTTCTGTCATTGTTTTTTCTCAATAACTAGATGATAAAATCACAACAATTGTCGTATGGATGTTTATAGGAATTTTGCTGTTTTTTTTTTTTTTTTTTTTTTTTTTTTGAGACTGAGTCTTGCTCTGTTACCCAGGCTGGAGTGCAGTGGCATGATCTTGGCTCACTGCAACCTCTGCCTCCCAGGTTTGAGCAATTATCATGCCTCAGCCTCCCAAGTGGCTGGGACTACAGGGGGTGTGCCACCACGCCTAGCTAATTTTTGTATTCTTTTAGTAGAGATGGGGTTTCACCATGTTGGCCAGGCTGTTCTCAAACTCCTGACCTCAAGTGATCTACCTGTCTTGGTCTCTCAAAGTGTTGGGATTACAGGTTGAGCCACCATTATCTTGCTTGGATTTTTATTCTTGAAAAGAGGTTCTTATGCTTATGTGCCACTCCACTCCAGCCTGGCAACAGAGTGAGACTCTGGCTCAAAAAAAAAAAAAAAAAATCTCTGGAGCCAGTTCTATCCATTTCCAAAGTGGAAAAGGACTTTGGCTTAAGGGTGGAGTCTTTGCATAAGGATGTGTTCAAAGAGAATGTAGTACAGTATGCTGGTGATACCCCCAGAGCTTTGGCAGGTTTCTATTCATACCTTTTCTTTATCTTTTTTTTAAAAAAAATTCCTACATGCCTCAGAGGTTTGATTCATCTTTTTTTCAGAATCTTGCATGTCATCTATTGTTCTCTCCATCCATAAACCCTCTATTGAAACAGGATGCAGATGCCTTAGCTTTTTCTTTACCTTGTTAACTCTCAAAGTATTTGACACTCTTTCACTTTTAAGGATTTTTGCTGCTATTAACAACAGAGAATGAAATTAATGAATAAAAATTTGCACAATATAAAATTTTATTCAAAATGAGAATTTCTTATTCTTCATTGAAATGGAAATGAAAAAACTCAGTTTTCTAGTAGTTGCTAGAATAATGGCAGTAGACTAAGTGATGCCAAGAGTTTTTTCCAATTCTGTGTTTAATTTTTAGTGGTGGATTACTCAGTTTTTCTTATTTTATCACTTTTTTTCTGGGAAGTGCCTAAGTGTCCTTTCTCCTATTTTTCTTTTTCTTTTTTCTTTTTTTTGAGATGAAGTCTCGCTTTGTCACCCAGGCTGGAGTGCAGTAGCATGATCTTGGCTCACTGTAGCCCCCACCTCCTGGTTCAAGCAATCCTCCTGCCTTAGCCTCCTGAGTAGCTGGAACTACAGGCATATGCCACCATGCTGGGCTAATTTTTTATTTTTGTTTGTTTGTTTGTTTATTTATTTATTTATTTATTTGAGACCGAGTCTCACTCTGTTGTGCAGGCTGGAGTGCAGTGGCATAATCTCAGTTTACTGCAACCCCTACCTCCTAGGTTCAAGTGATTCTTCTGCCTCAGCCTCCCAAGTAGCTGGGATTATAGGTGCCTGTCACCATGTCTGGCTAATTTTTGTATTTTTAGTAGAGATGGGGTTTCTCCATGTTGGCCAGGCTGGTCTCGACCTCCTGACCTCCGGTGATTCACCAGCTTTGGCCTCCCAGAGTGTTGGGATTACAGGCATGAGCCACTGCGCTCAGCTGTTCCTCCTATTTTTCTTTTTTTTTTTTTGAGACGGAGTTTCGCTCTTGTTACCCAGGCTGGAGTGCAATGGCGTGATCTCGGCTCACCGCAACCTCCGCCTCCTGGGTTCAGGCAATTCTCCTGTCTCAGCCTCCTGAGTAGCTGGGATTACAGGCACGCGCCACCATGCCCAGCTAATCCCAGCTAATTTTTTGTATTTTTAGTAGAGACGGGGTTTCACCATGTTGACCAGGATGGTCTCGATCTCTTGACCTCGTGATCCACCCGCCTCGGCCTCCCAAAGTGCTGGGATTACAGGCTTGAGCCACCGCGCCCGGCCGAGAATGC
>NW_022437016.1:10303266-10329576 GCF_009761245.1 Sapajus apella | reverse complement strand
TTGTCTTTTTTTTTTTTTTTTTTTTTGAGACGGCGTTTCACTCTTGTTAGCCAAGCTGGAGTGCAATGGTGTGATCTCGGCTCACCGCAACCTCCGCCTCCTGGGTTCAGGCAATTATCCTGCCTCAGACTCCTGAGAAGCTGGGATTACAGGCACGTGCCACCATGCCCAGCTAATTTTTTGTATTTTTAGTAGAGACGGGGTTTCACCATGTTGACCAGAATGGTCTCAATCTCTTGACCTCGTGATCCACCCGCCTTGGCCTCCCAAAGTGCTGGGATTGTAGGCGTGAGCCACTGCGCTCGGCAGGTTACTGTCTTTAATCTCTTTATTCCTTACCTTTTACAGGAAAACTCTACTTAATGAAACCAATAAACACTATTAGCAAAAAGTCAACTTAGGTGTATTTTGACATACAACCATTTTATTGGTATGACAGATTGTTTATCCCAAATATATCTACAATAATACCTTTCATTTCACGTGTTCTACCTACAACGTCATCTTCACAGTCCTCCCATCTAGTGATGAGGTCTGTGTCTCAATTTCTTAACCAGAGCAGACTTTTGTAAATGCCTCTACCAGTTGAGCATGGTTCAAATAACACGTCGCGTTTAGGGCTAGTTTGTAAAAATGCCACGCGCTTCTAACTTTCTCTCTTGAGAATCACTTTTGGAACTAGTTACTATGCGAGGAGCCCAAGCAACTAGGAGTGGCCTGTGTAAGAGGGAAGCTCCTGACTCTCAGCCTAGCTGAGCTCCCAGCTGACATCCAGGATCAACTTCCTAGCCATGTGAGTCAGCAGATCCTAATCCTTCAGATCCCCGTCACAGTGCCCTAATGGGTGCTCACGTAGTGTTTATATGTAGAGCAGAGATGAGTTGTTCCTAACAAACTCTACCCAAATTGCAGATTCATGAGCACAATGAAAGATTGTTTTAAGTCACTAAGTTATATGGCAGTGGATAACTGGATTGGTATTCCATTTTTGCCAGAGTTTAGAGTAGAGATCATACTATATGTCGAACTGCTTCAACTGTAAGAAAAAGATATGTTTTTACCTTTAGGAGCACTGTTAGTTTTATAAGAGAAGAAAAATGGATTGTATGTTCTCTTCCTTTATAGATTGTTATTTCACTTTCATTTTACATATTTATTTATTTTTTTTACTAAAGAGCATTACAAAACAAGAAATCAAATATTGGACAATAATATTTCTGCCTAGATAACTCCATTCTTATGTACTTCTAGTTTAGAAGGTTGTGTGCATGTTAATAAGCAGTGACTTTGGGTGATTCGAACCACATGTGTGACCGTGGAAGGCAGCATCCTCTTTGTAAATCACTTTCTTTTTTTTTTTGAGATGGAGTTTCGCTCTTGTTGCCCAGGCTAGAGTGCAATGGTGCAATTTCGGCTCACTGCAGCCTCCGCCTCCCAGGTTCAAGTGATTCTCCTGCCTCAGCCTCACAAGTAACTGGGATTATAGGGATACACCACTGTGTCGGACTAATTTTATATTTTTAGAAGAGACAGGGTTTTGCCATGTTGACCAGGATGGTTTTTTTTTTTTTTTTTTTTTTTTGAGACGGAGTTTCGCTCTTGTTACCCAGGCTGGAGTGCAATGGCGCGATCTCGGCTCACCGCAACCTCCGCCTCCTGGGTTCAGGCAATTCTCCTGCCTCAGCCTCCTGAGTAGCTGGGACTACAGGCGTGCGCCACCATGCCCAGCTAATTTTTGTATTTTTAGTAGAGACAGGGTTTCACCATGTTGACCAGGATGGTCTCGATCTCTTGACCTCGTGATCCACCCACCTCGGCCTCCCAAAGTGCTGGGATTACAGGCTTGAGCCACCGCGCCCGGCGACCAGGATGGTTTTGAACCCTTGACCTCAGGTGATCCACCTGCCTTGGCCTCCCAAAGTGCTGGGATTATAGGCGTGAGCCACCGCACCTGGCCATAAATCAATTTCTTTATCTATAAAATGGTATCTATTTCATAGGTTTGCTTTGAGACTTCAATGATACTGCCACAAAATATTGGCTGTTCATTACTACTGCTTTTTTTTTTTCCTAATAGAGATGGGGTCTTGATGTTGTCATGTTGCCCAGGCTAGTCTTTAATTTGTGGGCTTAATACAATTCTCCTGCCTTGGCCTTTCAGAGTGCTGGGATTTCAGGTGTGCATGCCCAGCCTGGACTTCTTGATAGTAAGTGATACTGATAGATTAGGCAGTGATACAATAGCAAAGACATGGAACCAATCTAAATGCCCACCAATGATAGACTGGTTAAAGAAAATGTGGTACATATACACCATGGAATACTATGCATTCATAAAAAGGAATGAGAATACATCCTTTGCAGGGACATAGATGAAGCTGGAAGCCATCATCCTTAGCGAACTAACACAGGAACAGAAAACCGAACACCACATGTTCTTACTCATAAGTGGGAGCTGAACAATGAGAACACATGGACACAGGAAGGAGCAACACGCATGAGGCCATTTGGGGGTGGGGGTGACGAGGGGAGGGAGAGCATCAGGACACAAATAGCTAATGCATACGGGGCTTAAAACCTAGGTGACGGGTTAATAGGTGTAGCAGATCACCATGGAACATGTAAACCTGTTAACAGATCTGAACGTTCTGCACATGTGTTCCACTACTGAAAGTAAAATTAAAAAAAGATTAGGCAATGGCGTCTCAAATATATTACTTGTTGTCACTATGTTTTATTTATTATTTATTTATTTATTTTTCAAGACTGGCTGTCTGTCTCCCAGGCTGGAATGCAGTGGCAGGATTATAGCTTACTATATTCCTGAACTCTTGGGATCAAGAGATCTCTTCTCTCTGCCTTCCAAGTAGCTGGGACTATAGGTGCATGCCACCATGCCCAGCTAATATTTTAATTTTTTTAGAGTTGGGGACTTGCTATGTTTCTAAGGCCGGTCTTGAACTCTTGGCCTCAAATGATCCTCTTGTGTTGGCCTCCCAAAGTGTTGGAATTACAGATGTGAGCCACTGTGCTTGGCTCCAGTATGTTTATTTTTTAACAAGCCCTTTAAATGTATTGATTAATATTTTACATATAATGAAATGTATAGATTTTAAGTGTTAAGTTCACTATATGTTTTTTAAATCAATTTTTAATTGTTTAGTATTTAGCTGATTGCAGGTAGCCAGCACCACCTGCTAAACAAAATGGAAGGAGGGGCTCAAGAGAGGATAACTTTTTTCCCACAGTGCTAGTGCTTATTAGCGGATAAGGTTTATATTTATTACCTCACTAGAAGACGGGGGAATTATTCACATTTACAAAGAGAAACTGAGACTTAGGTAATTAAAGTGATTTACCCAAAGTAACACAGCTAGGAAGTGGCACACTTAAGACAAAACACCATTTTGTTTTGCTCTGTAAAATTTTTGCTATGACTGACTAGTGATATTGACATTATTAAGAAAAACAAAGCTTGGTAGAGATAATTTCCTGTGAGGGTTTATTAAAGTCTCATAAAAGAAATGAAAGCCCATGATAAGGAGGTCTTCTGGTTTCAAATGCTTCAAAGTTCCTCAAGCTGCTGCTGCTGTTTTTTTTTTTTTTTCCCTTTTTTGAGATGGAGTCTTGCTCTGTCACCCAAGCTGGAGTGCAGTGGTGTGATATCAGCCCACTGCAGCCTTCGTCTCCTGGGCTCAAGTGATTCTCCTGTTTCAGTTGCCCGAGTAGCTGGGACTACAGGTGTGCACTATCATGCCCAGCTAATTTCTGTATTTTTAGCAGTGGCAGGATTTCATCACGTTGGCCAGGCTGGTCTCAAACACCTGACCTCAGGTGATTCACCCACTTCGGCCAAAGTGCCAGGATTACAGGCATGAGCCACCACACTGGCCAAAGTTCCTCAGGTTTCTAAAACTGAGATAGTATAATTTTATCAGGCATTCCTCTATAATGATTCAGGTAATCAGGTAAAACGAGTTGTTTTGGGTAACCTATGTACATTTTTACTTTTCAGTACAAAAGAATATAAAGACTAGTAAGAATGAAAATAATTTTGTTTCTAGGCAGTTCATGCTATTGCATGTCTCTTGTATATAAGAATTAGAGGCTGAAATGTAAGTGATATTATTTTATTGGATAATAGACAAGCCACATACTTCAGAGGAAATGATGGATAAGTAGTTATTGAAGTGTTACTGAGTGATAAAACCTCTTCAGGTGTGTAGGAATGTATTCTTTGAATCAGCATAGAATTCCTGCAAGCCTCAGATTTTTCTTCATTCTCTCATGTTTCAGATTCCTTTATCCTTTGCAGCATGTCAGATACATTAATGTATTTGAAAATTGGCATCAGGTAAAGAATATATATGATAAGTGAAAGGGTAAATGAGAGTTCAGACATTCTTTCTTTTCTTTCTTTCTTTCTTTTTTTTTTTTTTTGTGACAGAGTTTTGCTCTTGTTGCCCAGGCTGGAGTGCAATGGTATGATCTTGGCTTACCGCAACCTCCGGCTCCTGGGTTCAAGCGATTCTCCTACCTCAGCCTCTTGAATAGCTGGGATTACAGCCATGCACCACCAGGCCTAACTAATTTTGTATTTTTAGTAGAGACAAGGTTTCTTCATGTTGGTCAGGCTGGTCTCAAACCCCTGACCTTGTGATCCTCCCACCTTGGCCTCCCAAAGTGATGGAATTAGAGTGTGAGCCACTGTACCAGCTTTTTTTTTTTTTTTTTTTTTTTTTTTTTTTGAGACAGAGTCTTGCTCTGTCACCAGGCTGGAGTGCAGTGGCATGATCTCGGCTCACTGCAACCTCTTGTCTCCCGAATTCAAGTGATTCCCCTGTCTAAGCCTCCTGAGCTTGGGACTACAGTTGTACACCACCACACCTGGCTAATTTTTTGCATTTTAACAGAGATGGGGTTTCACCATGGCCAGGATGGTGTTGATGTCCTGACCTCATGATCCACCTGTCTCGGCCTGCCAAAGTGCTGGGATTATAGGTGTGAGCCACTGTGCCCAGCCGCCTTTTTAATTTTTAATTAAAAAAAATTTTTTTTTTTGAGACAGAGTCTTGCTCTGTTGCCTAGGCTGGAATGCAGTGGCATGATCTCGGCTCACTGCAACCTCTGCTTCCTGGGTTCAAGCAATTCTCCTGTCTCAGCCTCCTGAGTAGCTGGGATTACAGGCACCGCCACCATGCCCAGCCAATTTTTGTATTTATAGTAGAGACGGGGTTTTGCTATGTTGGCCAGGCTGGTCTCAAACTCCTGACCTCAGGTGATCCACCTGCCACAGCTTCCCAAACTGCTGGGATTACAGGTGTGAGCCACCATGCCCGACCAGACATTCTTTATTTTGCATAAATTATTTTTAAAATTTTTATTTCATGGAAAATGCCAGCTCAGATAATGGGATAATTAGGACAGATTTTCAAGAGAAAACAGTGATTTGTTCAACAGATATTTTTAAAGCATCTAATAGGTCAGGTACTTTTTTTTTTTTTAATCTTCTGAGGGCTTTTGATGGAGAGTCTGCTTGACATTCCTTTTTTTTTTTTGAGATGGAGTCTCACTCTGTAGCCAGGCTGGAATGCAGTGGTACATCTCAGCTCACCGCAACCTTCAACTCCTGGGTTCAAACAGTTCTGCTGCCTCAGCCTCCTGAGTACCTAGGACTACAGGCATGAGCCACCATGCCCAGCTAATTTTTGTATTTTTAGTAGAGATGGGATTTTACCATGTTGGCCAGCATGGTCTCAATCTCTTGACATCAGGTAATCCACCTGCCTTAGCCTCCCAAAATGCTGGGATTACAGGTGTGAGCCACTGCGCCTGGCCTGACAGTCTTAAAGTTACTGAAAGCAGAAAATGGTTTTCTCTGAATACATTATTGGTGGTTTTTGTCTCTTCGATTTTTTCCCTAGTTCTTATAAACTGGTAAAAATCTAGAGCTTTTATATATAAAATAATAAAATTTTACTTGTAATAAAAAATTTAAATGTTTTAAAATAAATACAGTGACTATTTCATATTACAGTATGTCCTGGTATCCCTTTCTCTGTTCTACTTCTTTCTGAGATGAAGTCTTGCTCTGTCACTAAGCTGGAGTGCAGTGGTGCGATCTTGGCTCACTGCATCCTCCACCGCCCGGGTTCAAGTGATTCTCCTGCCTCAGCCTCCCAAGTAGCTGGTACTACAGGTGTGCACCACCATGCCTGGCTGATTTTTTTTTTTTTTTTTTTTGTATTTTTAGTAGAGAGGGGATTTCACCATGTTGGCCAAGATGGTCTCAATCTTCTGACCTCCTGATCCACCTGCCTTGGCCTCCCAAAGTGCTGGGATTACAGGCATGAGCCACGGCACTCAGCCTCTACTTATTTTTTAAAATAAATAACAGTGTGTGTATATATTATTTTTCCCATGTTTAATCATTCTGGATTTTGCTTTGTGTCATTTTCCCTCTGCTAAAATATAAGCTGTGTAGGGACTGGGATTTTTTTTTTTTTTATTGATAAAGCACAGAAAAATGTGGAATTTAGTAGGCGTTCAACAAATTCTTTGTTGAACAAATAATACTTTTAATATTTTAAAGTTAATTCTAGGCCAGGTGCAGTGGCTCATGCCTGTAATCCCAGCACTTTGGGAGGCCAAGGCGGACGGATCACCTGAGGTCAGGAGTTTGAGACCAGCCTGACCAACATGGCAAAACCCCATCTCTACTAAAAATACAAAAATTAGCCATATGTGGTGGTGCATGCCTGTAATCCTGGCTACTCTGGATACTGAGGAAGGAGGATCTCTTGAACCTGGGAGGTGGAGGTTGCAGTGAGCCGAGATTGTGCCATTGCACTCCAGCCTGGGCAACAAAGCAAGGCTCTATCTTAAAAAAAAAAATGGAAAAAGTTAATTCTAGGCCAGGCTCGGTCGCTCATGCCTGTAATCCCAGCACTTTGGAAAGCTAAGTTGGATGGATCAGGAGGTTAGAGATCGAGACCATCCTGGCCAACATGGTGAAACCCTGTCTCTACTAAAAATACAAAAAAATTAGCTGGGCATGGTGGCGCATGCCTGTAGTCCCAGCTACTCGGGAGGCCGAGGCAGGAGAATTGCTTGAACCCAGGAGGCAGAGATTGCAGTGAGGTAAGATTATGCCACTGCACTACAGCCTGGGCGACAGTGTGAGACTCCATCTCAAAAGAAAAAAAAAGCTTAATATATACACAAAAAGCATATATAACATATGTATACTTTATTATTTTTTTTTAAATTAATTTATTTTTTTGAGACGAAGTCTCACTGTCACCCAGGCTGGAGTGCACTGGCATGATCTTGGCTCACTGCAACCTCCGCCTCCTCAGTTCAAGCGATTCTTCTGCCTCAGTCTCCTTAGTAGCTGGGATTGCAGGCATGTGCCATCACGCCTGGCTAATTTTTTTTTTTTTTTTCCCAGTAGAGATGGGATTTTACCATGTTGGCCAGGCTGCACTCGGCCAATATATGTATACTTTAAAGAAGAATTATAGGCTGGGCTTGGTGGCTCATGCCTGTAATCTCAGCACTTTGGGAGGCTGAGGCAGGCAGATTACCAGAGGTCAAGAGCTTGATACCAGCCTGACCAACATGATGAAGCCCCGTCTCTACTGAAAAAATTCAAAATTAGCCAGGCATGGTAGCACATGCTTGTAATCCCAGCTACTCAGGAGGCTGAGGCAGGAGAATTGCTTGAACCCATGAGGTGGAGGTTGTAGTGAGTCAAGATAGTGCCATTGCACTCCAGCCTGGACAACAAGAGGGAAACGCCATCTCAAAAAAAAAAAAGAAGAAGAATTACAAGTAAATGTCGTTGTTCCCACTGGTCAGCTTAGAAAAATAGTATGGTATCAATTCTTTGAAAGTTCCTCATATTCCTCTTTTCTGTGGCATTTGCCTCCTTCCCTCAAGTATTGGAAGAATGAATTAGTTTTATTCATTTGCATTTTTTCATGATTTTACAACGTGGATATAATTAAATATAGTATTTAAATGACTGGATATGACTATAACTATAAATCGATTTTTTAGTTTTAGGTTTGTTAAATTTTATATACATGAATTGACACTGTATGTATTCAGTTTGCTTTATTCATTCAATATTAGGAGTTTGAGATTCATTTGTATTGATGCATATTGATATACTCCATTTATTTACACTGTTACATGGTGTTCAGTAACATCTGTATGTCACTATTTTGTCTGTGGGCGGTTGGTTTGTTTCTAAATTACAAACAATGCAACTACAAACATTTAAAAAGTATATTCTGGTGTACATGTGCTTCAAGAGTTTCTTTAGGCTGGGTACAGAAGCTCAGGCCTATAATCCCAGCACTTTGGGAAGCTGATGTGGTTGGATCACCTCAGGTTAGGAGTTCAAGACCAGCCTGGCCAACATGGCAAAACCCTGTCGCTACTAAACATACAAAAATTAGCTGGGCGTGGTGGCGCATGCCTGTAATCCCAGCTACTTGGGGGACTGAGGCAGGAGAATCTCTTGAAGCTGAGAGGTTGAGGTTGCAGTGAGCCGAGATCGCACCACTGCACTCCAGCCTGGGCAACACAGCAAGACTCCATCTCAAAAAAAAAAAAAAAAAAAAAAAAAAAAAGCTGGGTGTGGTGACACATACCTGTAGTGCCAGCTACTTAGGAGGGCCAAGGTGAGAGGATTGTTTGAGCCAAGGAGTTCAAGGCTGCTTTGAGCTGTGATTATGCCATTGTGCTACAGCCTAGGCAACAGAGCAAGACCCTGTCTCTGGGAAAAAAACAAGGACATCCTTCAGGTTATATATCTAAAGAAATTCTGAGTCATATAAAACGGGCATTTGTCAATTAAATATGGACAGTTGTTTTCTTAAATGGTTGTACCAGTTTACACCGCCATCAGCTACTTCAGTGAGAATTGCAGTTTCCTTCCTTGCCAGCCCTTCGTATTTTAAATATTTAGCTATTATAGTAGGCGTATAATATGTTTTGTTTTTAAGGAAAATTTATTTTATTCTTCAGTAACTGTAGTTACTAGTGGAGTGTATGTTAGGTATTGTACAACTTCTCAAACCTTAGAATCATTGTACACCATCAACTCATTCCCTGTACCAGGGGATTTTCACATAGCATTTGTTTTTTATGCCAGCGACTACTAAAAATCAGCTTCACAAAGATAGGACACTATTGAAAGGAATGTTGAGTGACCTGTTAAAGTTGAACTACCTAGAACTTGTAGTTTGCATAGTATCCGACAGATGTCACTGTATTTCCCTTGAAAATTTAAAGTATTTTGCAACATCCTTGTGAATTTGCTGTGGTACCCCAAGGCACCTGAGCACACAGTTTGGGAACCATTGCCTTAGCATGTTAATCATGGTTACCTCCAGAGATTGAAATTTTGGATAATTAAAAAAAATTTATACTTTCTGGATTTTCAACGTCTTTTATAATGATCATATAACACAAGAGGTGATATGATTATATATATTATACATTATGATTATACATATTACATTTACTTTTTAAAATTTTTAAGTAAAATTCATACTTTTTTCTACTTTCTTTAGTCTTTACTTCATATCCTTTTTCTGTTGCACTCAGGATACCACATTACAGTTAGTCATCGCATTTCCTCGGGATCCTCTTGCTAGTTACAGTTTCTCAGACTTCTCTTATATTTGATGACTTTGAAAATTTTGAGGGGGCAAAAAAATTTTGAGGGGCATTGGTCAAATATTTTGTAGAATGTCTCTCAACTGGGATTTGTATGGTGTTTTTCTCATGATTAGATTGGATTTTTAGGTTCTGCATGATTTATTTCTATTGACAGGAAACTTGATTACATTACATTACATTAGGGTTTGTCACATTTCTTCATTGTTAAGTTACTACTTTATTCACCCTTTTCATACTGTACTCTTTGGAAGGAAGTCACTGCACAGTGCACACTTAAAGAGTGAAGCTTGTGTTCCACTTCCTTGAAGATAAAATACCTACATAAATTAAGTTTTTCTTTTTTTTTTTTTTTGAGACGGAGTTTCGCTCTTGTTACCCAGGCTGGAGTGCAATGGCGCGATCTCGGCTCACCGCAACCTCCGCCTCCTGGGTTCAGGCAATTCTCCTGCCTCAGCCTCCTGAGTGGCTGGGATTACAGGCACGCACGCGCCACCATGCCCAGCTAATTTTTTGTAGCTTTAGTAGAGATGGGGTTTCACCATGTTGACCAGGATGGTCTCGATCTCTTGACCTCGTGATCCACCTGCCTGGGCCTCCCAAAGTGCTGGGATTACAGGCGTGAGCCACTGCGCCCGGCCAGTTTTTCTTCATTTAATATTTGTCTGTATATTCAATCATATATTTGTATAATTGGACTCATGGATGTTTGTTTCATACTTTGGGTTATAATCTAGTACTACTTTATTTTGTTGCTCAAATTGTTCCAGCATTGGTCACTGGGAGCTCTTTTAGTTGGCTGATAAGTCCCTTTGACATACCACTATCATTATGGGTTTGTATTATTTTATTTTTTAAGCATTTCCTTCCTTTTCTGCCTCTACAAGATTCCCCAGGTTCATCTTGTATATTTCGTCAGCCATAGAATCAGATACTTCTCCAAGGATCCCTGATTCCTTTTATTGGAGAATAGCATTATAAGCCAAGAACTGGGTGTTAGGTGTGTTTGTTGCTACCGGGGCACACTGTGGTTTTAATTTGCATTCCTGTGATGATTGATGACTCCAGACACCATTGTATATGTTTATTGGTTATTTATGTATCCTGTTTGTCATGTGAAAAGCCTAAGACTTTTTCCCATCAGCAGTGTTGCATAGGTATTACAGAGACTGTATGGCTCACAATGTTTAAAGTATGTATTATCTGGCCTGTTAGAAGAAGTTTCCTCACCCCTATAGTTATAATCACTATTTTAATGTCAGTTCTGTTCTCGGTTGGTTTTGATTGGTTGATTTTTCTCATATTTTATTGCTTCTTTCCATGTTTAGTTATCTTTGAGTAGATGGTAGACATTTTAAAGATACTTGATTTTTTTTTTCTTTTTAATAAATTTCTTGAGACTTTTATTGGTATGCAGTTAAATTATTTGGAAATATTTCTGTTCTTTATGGTCATACTTTTAAGCTTTGTTAGATGGATCAGAGCACCGTTTAGGGCTGTCATCCCTAGGGCATATAACTCTACTATTGTGACATGACCCTTCTGAATACCAGGGAATTATAAGGTTTTTCAAGTCTGGCTGGTGGGAGCAGTCACTGTTACTGTCTGTGTGTGAGTTCCAGGGACTGTTCCCTCTAATCCTCTCAGATGGTTCTTTCCTCTGTCTTTGATAGTTTTCTTCTACACATGGGCTGATTAGTACTTGATGGAATACTTGAGAGAAACTCTCCCCAGATCTCTAGTATTTTCTCTCTGTGAAGCTTTCTCCTCTACAGCATTCTGTCCTGTGCACTGTAGATGCCTTAGTCTCTCTAGACACTCAGCTCCATCTTTTCAACTCAGGGCTTCTGCCTGAGTTCCCCTTCCCTGTGCTACATCCTAGAAATGCTCTCAAGGCAGTCAGCTGGGGTAGTTGTAGGGCCTCCCCTCTTTTGTCCTCAGAGATCACTGTCCTTGTTGCCTAATGTCCAATGTCTTGAAAACTGCTATTTAGTCCAGGAATGTCCACCCTTTTGGCTTCCCTGGGCTACACTGGAAGAACAGTTGTCTTGGGCCACATGTAAAATACACTAACACTAATGATAGCTGATGAGCTAAAAAAAAAAAAAAATCACAAAAAGATCTCATAATGTTTTAAGAAAGTTTATGAATTTGTGTTGGGCCACATTCAAAGCTGTCCTGAGTTGCATGTGGCTCGTGGGCCATGGGTTGGACAGCTTGATTTACTCTATTTCATCTGCTTTCTTTCCTGTTTTCTTTTCTTTTCCAGATAGGAGGGTAAATCTAGTCCCCATTACTATACCTTAGTAGAAGTAAAAGTCTTTTTTTTTTTTTTTTTTTTTTTTTGAGATGGAGTCTCGCTCTGTAGCCCAGGCTGGAGTGCAATGGCACGATCTCGGCTCACTGCAACCTCCGCCTCCTGGGTTCAGGCAATTCTCCTGCCCCAGCCTCCTGAGTCACTGGGATTACAGGCACGCGCCACCATGCCCAGCTAATTTTTTGTATTTTTAGTAGAGACGGGGTTTCACCATGTTGACCAGGATGGTCTCAATCTCTTGACCTCGTGATCCACCCGCCTCGGCCTCCCACAGTGCTGGGATTACAGGCTTGAGCCACCACGCCCGGCCGAAGTAAAAGTCTTTTAAGTGGCCGGGCGTGGTGGCTCATGCTTGTAACCCCAGTACTCTGGGAGGCTGAGGCGGGCAGATCACCTGAGGTCGGGAGTTCAAGACCAGCCTAACCAACATGGTGAAACCCCGTCTTTATATATATATATATATGTATATATATATACATGAAGTCTTTTAAGTCTTCTTTAAAAAAAGCTGAATGGATGTTTAATTTTACCAAATGATTTTTCTGTATCTATTGAGAAGATCATATGATTTTTTTTCTTTCTCTTTTTTCCTCCTAATGTGTTGAATTAGTTTGATTTTTTTTTTTTTTGGATGTTAAACCAACCTTAAATTTCTGTAATAAACCCAACTTAGTCACGATCCTTTTTTAATATATTGCCAATTCAATTTACTCATGTATGTTTTAGGATTTTTGCATCTCTATTTTGTATATAATACTGCCTTTCTTCAGGTTTTGACATCAAGATTTTCCTTATAAATGGTTATCCAAGGGTATAAAGTGGGTTGGGAAATGTTCCTTCTTTTTCTCTAGAAAAGTTTGCATAATATTGATGTTGGTTTTTAAAGAGAAAAGGTTTACTTGGCTCACGGTTCCACAGGCTGTTCAGGAAGCATGGCAGCATCTGCTTCTGGGGAGGCCTCAGGGAGCTTTTACTCCAGGCCTCTTATATGGCAGGAGCAGGATTGTATTAGTCCATTCTCATATGATTGTGAAGAAATACCTGAATTAAAAAAATAAAAAAGAAATACCTGAGACTGGGTAAATTTATAAAGAAAAGAGGTTTAATTGGCTCATGGTTCTGCAGGCAGAACAAGAAGTACAGCAGCTTCTGCTTCTGAGGAGGCCTCAGGAAACTTACAATCATGGTGGAAGGTGAAGGAGAAGCAGGCAGGTCTTAATGGCCGGAGCAGGAGCAAGAGAGTTGGGAGGCAACCATTTCTCATGAGAACTGACTATTGCCAAGTTAAATCATGAGAAACCACCCCTATAATCCAATCACCTCCCACCAGACCCCACCTCCAACAATGGAGATCACCATTTGACATGAAATTTGGCCAGGGACACAGATGCAAACCATATCAGTCGCCCAGACTGCTCTTGAACTCCTGGCCTCAAGTGATTCTCCCACCTCAGCCTCTTGAATAGCTGGGACTATAAGTGTGTGCCACCATCCCCAGCTAATTTTTAAAATTTTCTTTTAGAGACATAGTCTCAGTATGATGATTTTATTTGAACCGCTGTTTAATTACAGATCTACTTCTTCAATAGATACAGGACTGTTTAGGTTTTCCATTTGCACTTGTTTCAGTTTTGGTCAGCTGTGTTTTTCTAGGAAGACGAAAGATCTGTTCAAGGTCATACATCTTATAATATGAGTAAACTTTCCAATCTTTAGCTTTTTCAAATGATGTCATACCAATATAATATGTACGTTTAAATTTGTAAACTTTTTCATCTTCTCTACTAGAGTATCAACTAGTGGGCAGATTCTATGTTTACTAAAACTTTCTATCATCTGAGTCTTAAGGGCTATAGGTATTTGAATTAAATTAAAGCATGCTTGGAGCCAGGCATGGTGGCTCATGTCTGTAACCCAGCACTTTGGGATGCCGAGGTGGGTGGTCACTTGAGGTCAGGAGTTTGAGACTAGCCTGGCCATCTTGGCGAAACGCAATCTCTACTAAAAATACAAAAATTAGCTAGGCATGGTGGTGTGCGCCTGTGATCCCAGCAACTCTGGAGGCTGTGTTTGAACCCGGGAGGTGGAGGTTGCGTGAGCCAACATCACACAACTGCACTCTAGCCTGGGCAACAGAGTGAGTCAAAATAAATAAATAAATAAATAAAATAAATACCTTGATTTAAGTAGTTGCTTCCATAGTTCACTTGGGCTTTGTCAGTCAATAACATATACATTTTACTTCTGTAGTAATAGGTTATTAATGAGGGAAAAATATGTTAGGGTATGTATTAAATAAAAAGGTGGGAATAGTGAATTGAAAGTATAGTTCTTTAAATTATTTACTCATTTTAAAATTTATTTTTAGAGATGGGGTCTTGCTCTGTTGCTGAGGCTGGAGTGCAGTGGCACAATCATAACTCACTGCAGTCAGGCTCACTCCCCAGCTCAGACCTTCCTCCTGCCTCAGCTTCCTGAGTAGCTAGGACTGCAGGCACATGCCACCACACCTGGCTGATATTTAAAATTTTCTTTGAGACAGAGTGTCACTATGTTGCCCAGGCTCCTCTTGAATTCCTGGCTTCAAGTTATCCTCCCACTTCAGTCTCCCGAACAGCTAGGATTACAAGCATGAGCTATCTTGCCTGGCTCTGATTCTTAAACGTTGGGAGTTCCATTTATATTGTACTTATTTTTCTCAATTACAGTTAATTTTGTTTTTATTTCCTGAAACCTAGTAGAATATGTATTTGCTTATAATTCAAGGGCATTTGAAAGAAAGAAAAATAACTCAAGGCCAGGCATAGTAGCTCACACCTGTAATCCCAGCACTTTAGGAGGCTGAAGCAGGAGGATCGCTTGAGCCCAGGAGCTCAAGACCAGCATGGGCAACATAGTGAGACTCTGACTCTACAAAACACCAAAAAAAAAAAAAAAAAAAAAAAAAATTAACCAGAAATGGTGGCACATGCCTAGCTACAGTGGGAGAATTGCTTGAGCCCAGGAGGTCAAGGCTGCAGTAAGCGGTGATTTTACCTCTGCACTACAGCCTTGGCAAAACAGTAAGACCCTGTCTCAAGAAAAAAAAAAAAAAAGGAAAAGAAAAATAACACTTTCAGCATATGATTTAGCAAAACCATTTTGATTTTTCTTTAAGAGAGATTGTAACTTGAATCATTCTAGCAGGGAGAATTTAATGAATATTTAACATTTCAATGCAATAAAATATGTCCATATTGTTATACAAGACTTAATGTAAGATTCACATGTTTGGGAAGAATGTGGGTTTGAATGGTGAGGGTTCAGTTGAAGATCTATTTCTATAAAGTACATAATTTGTTGCCAAAGAAAATATTACCTAGCAGTGGGTTACATGTGCCAAGAGAGGCCAGAGAAGTCTTACAGTAGAAATTGTACAGAGGAACTGTCAAACTAGATCCCTGATGATGTCAGATGGGAAATAAAGCTCTTGATGCTAAAATATTTTACTAGATGACTAGGGCATTGGAAATGAATCTTCCAATGCTTGTGTTTTTCATCTTGCTTTTATTTGAAGACAATCAGAATGATTTACACTTACAAATTTAAACTGTTTAAGGTATTTAGTCCGAAATTTAAGAAACTTTCCAAGATCATATTGGCTAAATATTGACTTAACTATATCTTTGTCTTAAAAAGTGTTTATCCTCTGAGATTAAGATTTGGAAACTTAAAAGGAGAGAGGCTTTAGGTTCTTGGAGATAAAATATAGTAATGTAAAGAATTTCCTTCTCTATGCCAAAAGTGGAAATGTAGAAAATATGTATAAGTAATTGTGCCAAAGTATTTATCTGTGGTTCTCTTTATTCTTAAAATACATTGCCTGTTTCTGCTATACACATTCAGATACATTGTACAGAATTACAGAGATTTGAACCTGAAGGACTTTAAAGAACATTCAAATTTCTTTATTTTGTGGGGAAGGGAAATGAGACATGTAACAGTAAACTGATAAGAACAAATATTACACTTGATCTTAGCCAAAAGGCCAAGAAGCGATAGGTAATATAAAAATACAAATAGTTTTCCCAGTGTCATGAAGGGAATAGGAGCAGACTTAGGTCTTGGAGAAATAGAACATTTTCTAATTTACTGTTGTAGTAGTGAGTTATTTGAATTTTTATTTTTTATTTTAGAGACATTGTCTCACTGTATCACCCAGGCTGGAATGCAGTGGTAGCAATCTTCCTGCCTCAGCCTCCTGAGTAGCTGGGACTACAGGGACATGTCACCATGCCCAGCTAATTCTTTAGTTTTTTGTAAAGATGGGGGCTCACTATGTTGCCCAGGTTGGAGTTGAATTTTTAGAGGTATGTGATGGCTTTGTTTTTGTTGTTGTTTTTAAATTTTTATTATTTATTTAAAAAATAAAGATGGGGTTTCACCATGATGGCCAGGCTGGTCTTGGACTCCTGATCTCAGGTGATCCACCCACCTCGGCCTCCCAAAGTGCTAGGATTACAGGCATGAGCCACCACGCCTGGCTGTCTTTGGGTTTTTTTTTTTTTTTTTTTTTAATCACCAGATGATTTATGAAAGTTGATGGATCAGTTGGCTGTCAGCAAAAGTGAAAAACTGTCAAGCCCCTTTGAAGACTGTTACTATTAAGGAAACAAAACAGTGTTGACACCAATGTTTTTTTTTGAAACAGGATCTTACTCTGTCACACAGACTGAAGGGCAATGGTGTGATCTCGGCTCACTGCAGCCTCTACCTCACAGGTTTAAGTAATTCTCTTGCCTCAGCCTCCTGAACAGTTGGGATTGCAGGTGCCCACTGCCACACCTGGCTTATTTTGTGTTTTTAGTAGAGACATGGTTTCACCATGTTGGCCACACTGGTCTTGAACTCCTGACCTCAAGTGATCTGCCTGCCTTGGCCTTCCAAAGTGCTGGGATTACAGGTGTGAGCCACCACACCCAGCCTAGGCTAGATTTTTGAGGGAGAGGCCATCTTTTTTTTTGTTTTTCTTTTTCTTTTTTTGCCACAGGGTCTCACTCACCCAGGCTGGAGAGCAGTGGCACAGTCTTGGCTCACTGCAGCCACTGCCTTCTGGGCTCAAGCTATTCTCCCACCTCAGCCTCCCGAGTAGCTGGGACCACAGGCACCTGCCAGCACGTCCAGCTAAATTTTTTTGTTTTTGTAGAGATGAGGTTTTGCTATGTTGCCCAGGCTGGTCTTGAACTCCTGAGCTCAAATGATCCTACCCGCCTCAGCCTCCTAAAGTGCTGGAATTACAGGTGTGAGCCACCATGACTGGCCTTAACTTTTTGACTTAAGTTTGAAGATGGTTATTGGTTTGAAATATATATAGTGCTTATAAGAGTTTTCACTTAGGTAGTTTAAAACAATGATTATAAGATTAGAATGTGGCAAAATAAAATTTTGTCCCTTTAATACAAATTCATTGTCAAGTCATTCACTAAATAATGATTGGGTAAAGAACTATTTTGGTCACAAATATCCTACCTCATTATTATGCTTAGAAATATACTCTCTCTTTTGGGAAACAACATGATTTACTTTAAAAAAAGTATTTCATGGTTTTGCCTGATTAGGTGAGGTCAATATTTTGCCTTACTGTAGATATTTGCTATTTTTGGTGAACATTTCTTTTTAAAAATGGTTGAGCTATGACCCAGGTTTTTGAAATTGTACCAACACATTACCAGTGTAGCTTTATACAAATATGTCCCCACATTTGTCAGTTTGCACTTATTGCTAGTCTGTACCATATTTAATGTGATAGTGGAGGTCAGAGGTATACTTATATAATTATGCACTTTTCAGTTTCCTTTAATCATTAGTAAAAGTGATCAACGTAGTTTTATATGATTTGACCCAGGAGTTTATGTCATTTGAAGTAATGCTAAAGCCCTCCTAACTTTGCAAAGATGCATTCTCAAGTTGTTAATTTGGGAAGTTATTTTACTTGCAGCCAATTAGATAAATGTTTCTGTCAACTCCATCCAGTGACTTCTTCAAGAAAAAAAGCTTAAAGTGATTCTAGCTTTCTGTTGTAACAGTGCAAAGAGTTTTTCTTCTTTCCTTTTTTTTTTTTTTTTTTTTTTGAGGCAGGGTCTTGTTCTGTCACCCGGGCTAGAATGCAGTGGCATGATTACATTTTACTGTAGCTTCAACCTCCCAGATTCAAGCAATCCTCCTGTATCAGCCTCCCGAGTAGCTGGGACCACAGACGTACACCACCATGCTTAGCCAATTTTTGTATTTTTAGTAGAGATTGGGTTTCACCGTGTTGTTCAGTTGGTGTTGAACTCACTCCTGGGCTGAAGTGATCCGCACACCTGGAATCCCAAGGTTTTGAGAGGCTGCCCACCTTGGCCTCCCAAAGCCTTGGGATTCCAGGTGTGAGCCACTGCACTAGTCCTTTTTTTTTTTTTTTTTTTTTTTTAAAAGTAAAATACAGCTGGGCGCGGTGGCTCACGCCTGTAATCCTAGCACTTTGGGAGGCTGAGGTGGGTGGATCACCTGAGGTCAGGAGTTCAAGACCAGCCTGGCCATCATGGAGAAACCCCGTCTTTAAAAAAAAAAGTAAAACACATTGTCAGAAATCGCTTCATTTTGCATCATTTGTGCAATATTAGTTTTGTTTGTTTTTTCCTTAATGTCTTGAGATCCAGGAAAGATGATCTGAAACACAGAATTAGAAACACAGAATTAGACTAAAATCTTTTAGGGAGATTGTGAAGTATTTAGATTTAAAGTCTAGAGTTAATAAGTAATGGCAAAGATGTAACTACAAACTTCACAGTGTCAATGACTTAGGATGCATTCATGACTCTTCTCCATTAAGATTTCAAATTAACTTTTAAAAACTAGGTACCTCCATGAAACATGTATGCATCTTACTGGACACTCCTTTGTCATTTTCCCACTTCTGCCAGATGGGTTTTAATATAATAGGAAGAATTGTTATGATGTCAGCTCCATTGTAGTTTGAACTGGAATGATTCTGTTTTCTTGTCAACTTGAAGAGTCCAGCTGAATCACTTTCTAGTGATTGCCTTTGTTTTTTTATTAAGTGTTCATTTCTACTTGTAATAATCCTGTTAGGATGCACGTTAACCAACTATATGTGAAGGCCTGGCTATATGGAGCATAAAATTAGATATGCTTCTTTCCTTTGGCTCACAGTCTAAATTTAGTAGGCGACAGTTTCCTTTCCTAGATGTCATTAAAAATAGAAGATACCCATCTGTCTGGAATGGGTTAGATACACTTCTGCCTACAGGCTGAGAGATGAATTATATAACACTAACTTCCTTTTAGCCCCAAGTTTCTTAGAAAAATAATGTTTCTCTTTTAATAAAGAGGCCAAGAGTATATAGTTTGAATGTTAACCTTAAATTATCCCATAAGTTTGTGAAACTCTGGAAGACCTAAGAAAATTGAATTTTGAGGAGAAATCACAAAGATAAGGTGAAACAGTATCACTTAAGAAATTGGCTTTGAAGTAAACTCTTTTTCCAGTCCTAGATTTACAGTTTACTAGCTGTGTAAGAAAGTTGTTTAACTTCTCTGAGATTGTAACTTCATTAATGTAGTTGGAATAGTAAGGACTGCTTGTTGAGGAGCAAATTAAATGAGTGAATATTTATAAAGTACTTTTTTGGGTACTTGGGATGTAAAAGACATTTCTAGTAGTGGTTATTGTTGATGTTAATATTATATCTGGTTCTTTTATTAAAAATCTGCCATCTTGCTGTTAAAAATCTTAATTTAGAGCTCAGGATATAATATGAGGTCAGAATTAAATAGGGAATTCCTAGGAGTATTTGGAGTCCTGGAAGTCATTTAGAAGAGGACTGAAAATCATCCCCAAAGGACTACCTGTGTTAGAGGATGCAGAAGAAACGAACACAGACTGCGAAAAAGCCATCAATGAGGTGAAAGGAGAACCAAGAGAATAATGTCATGAGATTCAAGAAAGACATTGCTTACTGGGTCAAAAAGTTTCTTCAGAAGTTCATTTAAAAATATTTTCAGCTGGGCGCGGTGGCTCACACCTGTAATCCCAGCACTTTGGGAGGCCAAGGCGGGCAGATCACAAGGTCAAGAGTTCGAGACCATCCTGGCCAACATGGTGAAACCCTGTCTCTACTAAAATACAAAAATTAGCTGGGCATGGTGGTGAGCGCCTGTAGTCTCAGCTACTTGGGAAGGCGAGGCAGGAGAATTGCTTGAACCCAGGAGGTGGAGGTTGCAGTAAGCCGAGATCACGCCACTGCACTCTAGCCTGGTGCCTAGTGACAGAGCCAGACTCTGTCTCAAAAAAAAAAAAATTAAAAAAAAATTTTTTTCAGCACTAGGTGATACCAGGCAGGGAAAGGCTCTGAGGAAACCATTGAATGGGGCAAATAAGAGGTCCTCGTCTTTGAGAGAGTAGAAAAATGGCTGTAGACCTAGACTTGATTAGGCAGAGAAGGAAGCGTGCAGTGAGGAAAAGTAGAGGGCAGGCGCGTAAGATGGAACCTCATGAAAATTTAGTTGTATGGAGAAAGAGAGAGAGATGAGTTAAGGAACAGGAGAAAGGGTTTGGATAGGGCCGGGCCTGGTGCCTCATGCCTGTAATCCCAGCACTTTGGGAGTCCTAGGCGGGTGGATCACCTAAGGTCAGGAGTTAGAGACCAGCCTGGCCAACATGGGGAAACCCCACATCTACTAAAAATATAAGGATTAGCTGGGCGTGGTGGCACACACCTGTAATCCCAGCTACTTGGGAGGCTGAGGCAGGAGAATCGCTTGAACCTGGGAGGCAGAGGTTGCAGTGAGCCGAGATCGCACCACTGCATTCCAGCCTGGGTGACAGAGCGAGACTCCATCTCAGAAAAGAAAAAACAAAAAAACAGTGTTTAGATTTGTTTGTTTCATTTTGCTAAGAGAAGAAATTGGCATGTTTGAAGGCTGAGGGAGAAGTGAAACTTACTGGTCAGGGAGTAGCTGATGGTCAAGTTGTGGTTGGAGGCAAGTGGGACTGGAATCCAGTGTACCAGTGGTGGCTGGAGGAGCAGCTGTTCTTTGTGAAAGAGGAGGATTGAGGGAGGGTAAGTTAGATTGAGGCTGGAGGGGAAAATGAGGAAATTTATGTCTAATGGCCTCTTATCTGTTTAATTAGGGAAATGTTAATGAACTCATTATTGGGATAATTAGGATAGATGAATAGATCCTTTTCTACTGCTAAATAAATAAAAGTAGACTTAGGAAAAAGGAATATCATCATTTTCCTATGGAAGCATATATTATTATGACATTAGACCAATAGTTCTCAACTAGGGGTGATTTTGTCCCTCAGGGGACATTTAGTAATGTCTGGAGACAGTTATTTTTGTCACCGATGTGAGGTGTGTTACTGGTATCTAGTGTGTGGAGGCCAGGAATGCTGCAAAACATCCTGCAGCGCACAGGATTGCGCCCACATCAAGGTCTCAGGTGTCCATAGCGTTGGAGTTGAGAACCTTGCCCTAGACCAGTATGTGCCTACAACATACACTTCAACAAAAGCTAAGAAGTTCACATAACAGCTTGATGTATCTATCCCCTTGTGGGAAGTCACAGTATATGTTAGTTTTTTAAAGTCTGAAAAATCCTCAAAAGAAAATCTAAACTGTTTAGCTGACTGACATTTTCCCTGCTCTTTCATAGCAACTGTTAACAAACACACTGAGAAATATATTTAGAGGGAAAGGATGTACTTTAGTCTCTTGGCTGATCAGTACTATGTATTCATCCCTGTATTTCTAGTGTCTGATACAGTTTCTGGCACATTTTGTGGTATGAAATTGACTCCAGCCTACACCATTCCCCTGAACTCTAGACTCAAAGTTTCAGCTGTCTGTTCTGCATTTTTGCTCAGATGTCCAGTAGCTTCTTACCCCTAACACGCCCAAAGTGGAGCTCCCAGTAGACCCTCAGACCTGTGGTACTTGCAGTCTCTTCTTAGTCAGTGGCTGTTCCATCCTTCCAGTTGCTCAGACCTAAGGCCTTGGAGTCATTCTTCACCTTGTTTTATCCTCTATATCCAGTCCATCAGTTAAGTCTCAGCTCTATTTCTAGGAAATATTCAGCATTTAACTATTTACCACTCTCTCCACTGATTTAAGCTGTGGCTTGAGTTGTTAGAGCAGGCTTATAACTGGCTTCCCTGCTTCCATTCTTGTCTCCCAATACAGTAGCCAGTGTGATCCTTTTAAAATGTCAATCAAATCATATCACTCCTTGCTCAAAACGCTCCAGTGGCTCCTCATTTCCCTCAGCATACAAGCTGAAGGCCTTTTGGTGGCCTACATGGCTGTGTGCGAACTGGTTCTTCATTATCTCTCTGACCTCATCCCTTCCTCATCAACCTAAGGCCGGTTCTGCTTCAGTCTCAGTTGGGTTTTTGTTGTTGTTAAGAGACGGGGTCTCACTGTGTCGCCCTGGCTGGATTCAAACTCCTGGACTCAAGCAGCTCCCCTTCTTTAGCCTCCTGAGTAGCTGGGACTGTAGGTGTGCATCACCGTGCCCAGCTCAGTCACAGTTTTTAGTTCAGTGTTTCACTGTAGCTCAGACGCATCAGGCAGGCTAAGTTGGGGCCTGTGCACTTGCTCTTTTCTCTGCCTAGAATAATTTTCTACCAGATTTCCCTCATGGTTTATTCTTTCACCTCTTTCAAGTTTTTTTGCTCAGATGTGATCTTAGTGAGGTCTTTAGTGATCAGCCTGTTTCCAGTCGCAGCTGTTTGTCTCCTTTGTCTGCTTGCTTTTTCTCCAGAGCATGTGTCACCATCTAATATACTATGTAATTTATATAATTTGTACTGTCTCCCCCAACTAGAGGTAAGTTATGTTAGTCCAATAATATTTTTTGTGTGTTTTGCTCACACTGTGTCATCTGCAATTCGAATATTGTCTGACATGTAATAAGCCTTTAATGAATGATTGTTGAAAGAATGAATAGTGATTAAAGCAAAGACACTGACTTAGGACTGAAATTGAGTCCTGGTGCTGGCACTTTTCTGCTTTGTGATCTTAGGCATGTCATTAACCTATCTGACCTACTTAGTCATCTCTAAAATGGAGCTAGTAGGACCAAGTAGGTTTGTCTTGAGGATTCAATGCAAGAATCTGTGTAAAGCTCTGAGCTCAGAATCTGGGGCATAATAAACAGTCAATAAGTGATAGCTCTTATTACTGCTTTTTTTCCCCTTCTAAATGTGAAAACCTGGGCCACTTCTGACATATATGTTGCAGGTTGCAATTATAAGCTAAATGTGGACAGTCAACATAAGAGACGGGCTACTTATGGATTTGTAGAATACACTGATATTTGTGCTTTAAAATCTTACATTAAAGCATAGCAATCCCTTTAAAAAATTAAATATGGAATTTTTATATGATCCAGCCACTCAACTTCTGGGCATATGCCCAAATAAATTGAAAGCAGGTACTTGAACAGATTGGTACACCAAGGTTCATAGCAGCAGCATTCACAATACGAAAAGGTACAGATAACCCAGATGTTCATTGATATAGATGAACAGCTACACAAAATGTGGTATATCCATACAATGGGATATTATGTAGCTGTAAAAAGGAATGAAATTCTGACACATGCTACAACATGAATGAACGTTGAAGACACTGTGCTAAATGAAATAAGCCAGGCACAAAATGACAAATATGATTCCACTTATACAAGGTACTTAGAGTAGTCAAATTCATAGAGACAATAGAATTTAACACCTGTTACTGACAGACACATGATCCCCCTATATTCATTATTCCTTCTAAAAGTCTGGAATGTTCAAGGCCAGCCAGAGCCTAAGCCAAAGTACCATTGATAATTCCTACATTTTGCCTAAACATAAGATGTGCATTTGTTTTTCTTTGAAGGATGAAAAGTGGGCTGGGTGCAACGGCTGTTGCCTGTTATCCTAGCACTTTGGGAGACCAAGGCTGGTGCATCACGTGAGGCAAGGAGGTCGAGACCAGCCTGGCCAACATGGCAAAACCCCATCTCTATTAAAAATACAAAAAAATTAGCCAGGCATGGTAGTGCACACCTGTAATCTCAGCTACTGGGGAGGCTGGGTCACAAGAATCACTTGAACCTGGAGGCAAAGGTTGCAGTGAACCAAGATCACACCACTGTGTTCCAGCCTGGGCAACGGAGTGAGATACTGTCTCAAAAAAAAAAAAAAAAAAAAAGAAAAGAAAGGATAAAAAGTGATTTCTTTCATAATAAAATTCTATAGGAATTACATCATGCTTAGTTTAATTTGGGGAAGTATCTGCATATACATTTTCTCCATTTTTTTCCTGGATATGAATATGTATTCTTAAAATTCCTAAAGGATGCCAAGAATGTAGCTAACAGTATCAGAAATAAACTTCAAGGAAGTGCTGCTTCTCTGCATCTCAACAAAATCCCTTACAAGTAAATCTGTTTTTAAAGTTTGTCTCAAAACATTTGCAGTAAAGACAATTTTGGACACATTTGTCTAATTCTTTTTTTTTTTTTAATCTGTGATTTTGCCAGTTGAGAAGACCTGGAAACAGGAGGGAGAATTTTGATGTTGTAGATGTTCTTGTTGATTAAGGGATAAGGGCACATACAGACAAACCCAGGAATTATCTGACTTCTGCTAAAACACTAACAACAAAACATCTCCAGTACTAGCATGGATAATTGCTTTTGGCATAGTAGCTATTACCTCAGATAGACTGAAAGTTTAATAACTGGATTGGAGACTTCCCTTTGCAGTCCACAAATAGGAAAAACACCACCACAGAAGTTCTCTCACACATCTGACCCCTTTTGTTTCTTTTTTTTTTTTTTTTTTTGAGACGGAGTTTCTCTCTTGTTACCCAGGCTGGAGTGCAATGGCGCGATCTCGGCTCACCGCAACCTCCGCCTCCTGGGTTCAGGCAATTCTCCTGCCTCAGCCTCCTGAGCAGCTGGGACTACAGGCATGCGCCATCATGCCCAGCTTATTTTTTGTATTTTTAGTAGAGACAGGGTTTCACCATGTTGACCAGGATGGTCTTGATCTCTTGACCTCGTGATCCACCCGCCTCGGCCTCCCAAAGTGCTGGGATTACAGGCTTGAGCCACGGCGCCTGGCCCCCTTTTGTTTCTTAATTTACCAACAATGTGACTGTGTCTTACAGCCATGCCTCTTCTTAATATTCTTAAATTATAATGTTACAGTTATTGGCCTGCCAAAATGTTTGATATATAAGGTTGAACAGTTCCAAATAAGATTGACACAATCTTGTTACTCATGAGAGTTTGTTTTTTCAAGGCTTCTGTTTCATTTTATGTACCAGTATAGTCATTTTGTAGAAAATAAAGGTTACACTGCTTTATTAAGTCTCTTTTACAATTGTAATCCAGATTTACCATTCAATAAGAGATAAGGTTGTTATATTTTCAGTCATGTTCTAAATATGTGCTGGGCCTGATGACTTACGCCTGTAATCTCAGCATTTTGGGAAGCCGAGGCAGGAGGATTGCTTGACACCGGGAGTTTGAGACTGGCCTGCACAACATAGCAAGACCTCGTCGCTGCAAAAAATAAAAAAGGCTATCCAGGTGTTGTGGTATGCATTGGTAGTCCCAGCTACTGAGGAGACTAAGGTGGGAGGATCTTTTGAACCCAGGAGGTTGAGGTTGCAGTGAGCTGTGATTGTGCCATTGTACTCTAGCCTGGGCAAGAGAGTGAGACAGGGTCTGTTAAGACAGGTTGCAGTGAGCAGAGATTGTGTCATTGCACTCCAGCCTGGGCAATAAGAGTGAAACTTCGTTTAAAAAAAATTCTTAGAATATTCATACTCTTATAAACATTCTTATATATGTAAGAATATATACATAAAAGAATATATATACATTCTTAAATAATGTTGATGTTGAAATATCGAAATTTCTATTGCTATTATTTTAATCATTGGAGGATCATGAAATACCTATAATCTCTTCTTCCTTGGAATGTATATTTCAAGCAACATATCCTTCTGAAATATCCAGAATTTTTTTTTTTTTTTTGAGACAAGTCTGACATTGTTGCCCAGGCTGGAGTGCAATGGTACGATCTTGTCTCACCTCAACCTCCACCTCCTGGGCTCAAGTGATTCTCCTGCCTCAACCTCCTGAGTAGTTGGGTTTACAGGCACCCACTACTACACCCAGCTAATTTATATATATATATATAGATATATATATATACACATATACATATATATAGAGATATATATATACGTATACAT
>NW_022437016.1:10301238-10302866 GCF_009761245.1 Sapajus apella | reverse complement strand
GCCTCGGCCTCCCAAAGTGCTGGGATTACAGGCTTGAGCCACCGCGCCCGGCCAATTTTTATATTTTTAGTAGAGACAAGGTTTCGCCATGTTCGTCAGGCTGGTCTTGAACTCCTGACCTCAGGTGATCCACTCGCCTTGGCCTCCCAAAGTGCTGGGATTACAGGCATCAGCCATCACACCCAGCCAGTATTTTGCCAATAACAAAATGATATTCTTTGGAAACACCAGACTCGTAATGGGAGTTAGGAAAATGTTCCTACTTCTGTCTCTTCTTCCTGCCTTTTAAAAACTGTAAGAAAGACCATCCTGGTATATGAAATAAACTTCATTTGCACATAAAATTTTTAAAGTATTAATATGCTGAAGATGACATATATCTGTGTGTATATCTATTTTAGGCCTTTAAACTCTGGTATGTTCAAAGAACTAGAAGAAAGAATGATTTAATTTATTTACTTTTTCTCCCAAGTTATTATTTTGTTTTCCGAGATGGAGTCTTGCTCTGTCAGGTTGCAGCAAAGTGGCATGATCTCGGTTCAGTGCTACTTCTGCCTCCTGAATTCAAGCGATTCTCCTGCCTTAGCCTCCTGAGTAACTGAGATTACAGGTGTCCGCCACCATGCCCTGCTAATTTTTTTTTTTTTTTGAGATGGAGTCATGCCCTGTCGCCAGGCTGGAGTGCAGTGGTGCAATCTCGGCTCACTGCAACCTCCGCCTCCCGGGTTCAAGCGAGTCTTCCACCTCAACCTCCCGAGTAGCTGGGACTACAGGCACATGCCCCCATGCCTGGCTAATTTTTTTTTTTTTTTTTTTTTTTTTAGTAGAGACGGGGTTTCATCATGTTGGCCAGGATGGTCTTGATCTCTTGACCTCGTGATCTGCTCACCTCAGCCTCCCAAAGTGTGGGGATTACAGGCGTGAGCCACCATGCCTGGCTATATATATATATATTTTTTTTTTGAGATGGAGTTTTGCTCTTGTTGGCCAGACAGTAGTGCAATGGCGCGATCTCGGTTCACTGCAACCTCCGCCTCCTGGGTTCAAGCAATTCTCCTGCCTCAGCCTCCCAAGTAGCTGGAATTATAGGCATGCACCACCACGCCCTGCTAATTTTTGATATTTTTAGTAGAGATGGGGTTTCTTCATGTTGCTCAGGCTGGTCTCGAGCTCCTGACCTCGTGATCTGCCTACCCTGGCCTCCCAAAGTTTTGGGATTACAGGGGTTAACCACCATGCCCGGCCTGATTTTTGTAGTTTTCTTAGAGATAAACTCCTGGTCTTGAACTCCTGACTTCAAGTGATCCGCCCACCTCTGCCTCCCAAAGTGCTGGGATTACAGGCCTGAGCCACTGCACTTGGCTAATTTATTTACTTTTAACACATTTTGCATTACTTTTTGGTATTCTTAGAAGTAATTGTATACATAATATAGTCTTTCTTTTGTCATTGATGAGTAGAATGAAAGGAGTGAACCAAAGAAGTTTCCTACCGTTTTAAAATTCTCTACTTCTCCAAAAAGTGTGTTTTATATTTATTTAATCTTTAAGTTATAGGCAGCCATGTATCCTGGAAAATAATTAGGTGTATTTTTTTTTTTTTTTTTTTTTTTGAGATGGAGTCTTGCT
>NW_022437016.1:10244699-10301138 GCF_009761245.1 Sapajus apella | reverse complement strand
TTTTTGAGATGGAGTCTTGCTCTGTTGCCCAGGCTGGAGCGCAGTGGTGCAATCTTAGCTCACTGCAATCTCTGCCTCCCGGGTTCAAGCGATTCTCCTGCCTCAGCCTCCTGAGTAGCTGGGATTATAGGTGTCTGCCACCATACCCGCTTAATTTTTTTGAATTTTTAGTAGAGATGGGGTTTCACTATGTTGGTCAGGCTGTTCTCGAACTCCTGACCTCTTGATCTGCCTGCCTCAGCCTCCCAAAGTGCTGGAATTACAGGCATGACCATGCCTGGCGAGGTGTATATTTGTTTTACTGTTATAGAATGTGGTCCATGAAATACTTTAAGTGAATTAGGCCAGTTGCATAGTTTATATCATATAATTTGATTTTCATTTAAGAGAACCACATGTTTGAGTATGCAAAGAAAAGGGTTTGGAAAGGTGTAGAGTTATTGACTGTGATCAACCCTGGGAGAATGAGATAGAGGCAGGGTACTGCCTCTGGTTGGGTTCCGCAGATGCAGGATTTGAGATAAGCCTTTATGGGAAGGCAACTTACTAAGCAGAGTTTCAGAAAAACCTGCTAGGGAGTGGGAAAGTAGGACTAGGGACAGGAACAGGAGGCTGGTATCAAGCAAAGCATCAAGGTAGACAACTTAGGCTCAGTCTTGCAAGGGAGCTCTGGAGCTTGTACCTAAGAGTTGTCACTGCCAGGGACCAAAGAAATAAAGCAGAGCCTGTATACTTTCATACCCATCAGTCATTGCTAAGGACCATCCCTGGTGGGGAGGTGATATGGTTTGGCTGTATCTCCACCCAGATATCATCTTGAATTCCCTTGTGTTGTGGGAGGTACCCAGTGGGAGGTAATTGAATCATGTGGGCAGGTCTTTCCCATGCTGTTCTTGTGATAGTGAATAAGTCTCATGAGATCCGATGGTTCTACAAGGGGAGTTCCCCTGAACGAGCTCTCTCTTTGCCTGCTGCCATCCATGTAAGACATGACTTGCTCCCCCTTGCCTTCTATTGTGATTGTAAGGCCTCCCCAGCTACATGGAACTATACACCCATTAAACCCTTTTTCCTGTATAAGTTACCCAGTCTTGGGTATGTCTTTATCAGCAGTGTGAAATGGACTAATACAGGATGAGTGTATAAATATCCAGGAAGTGCTGGCAGACTGAGGGTTGCCCCTCTACAAAGACCTGCAGGTGCTGGATGTTGGGAGTGAGAGCACAGGGTTGGGAGGAAATGTGGGCAGAGCACTGACAGCAGTTGTAGCCCTCACCCAAGTTACAGATATTTTAAAGAGATTGGGGATTAATTCTTTCTCAGTTTAAGCCTCCCAGGCTTATATGGTGGCTCCACAGAGATCCGGGCTCCTGCTGTTCTTTTGTTTTGTTTTGTTTTTCCAGGATCTTTCTGTCTTGTTGCTCTGTCATCACTAGTTTATTGCCCACATCCATGTGGTCCAAGATGCTCAATATTATGTCCATATTCCCATTAGAAAAAAGAGGGAGAGTCAGGAGGAAGAGAGCACATTAATTTCTGTAAGGACAAGTTCTCGAAGTTACATCACTTCATCTCAAATCCCATTGGCCATCATTTAGTTCCATGACCACACCTGGATGCAATGAAGACTAGTGTTTATTATGGTTGGCCTTATATGGCCAGTTAAAAATAGGAAACACTGTTGTTATATAACCATTTCTGTAGAAGGAGAGAACACATATTGTAGGACTACCTATTATAGGGATGTTCATTTTCTATTTTATAGGGATATGCTTTGTTTTTTAGTTTTAATAAGCATGTATTTTTTGTTTTAACTCTATCACTGGTTAGGGACTCCAGAAAGCAGAATTTGAGACACAATTTAATGTGCAGAATGTTAAGGAGTGCCCTTCTGTTAAACTGCAGTGGAAGGGAAGAAGCAAGATTTGGCAGGGAGAAATTGAGCTGTTGTACAGTCTGAACAACAGGTGCTGACTCCACAGGGAGCTCTGGAGCTAATGTGGACTTGCAGAATTGCCCTGCCTTGCCCAAGGTCACGTGCTTCCCAAGGCAGCCCTCATCCAGTAACCAACAAAGACATTTATACCTTTGTCTTTGTTGGTTACTGGATGAGGGCTGCCTTGGGAAGTACGTGACCTTGGGCAAGGCAGCTCTGCAGAGGTGATGCCTGCAGGAACTGACAGCACTCCCAGCAAGTTCCTTTTTGAGGGGAGAGCTGGTTGACACATCTGTATGTCCGTCACAATTTGTGTGTGTATGAAAGTAATTAAAACGTTTTATGTATCCATTTTATAATTTAAAAAACTAAAGTTGGCTGGGCATGGTGTCTCACACCTGTAATACCAGAACTTTGGGAGGCCGAGGTGGGCAGATCACCTGAGGTTGGGAGTTCAAGACCAGCCTGACCAACATGGAGAAACCCTATCTCTACTAAAATTACAAAACTAGCTGGGCGTAGTGGTACATACCTGTAATCCCAGCTACTTGGGAGGCTGAGGCAAGAGAATTGTTGAACCCAGGAGGCGGAGGTTGCAGTGAGCTGAGATGGTGACGTTGCACTCCAGCCTGGGCAACAAGAGCGAAACTCTGCCTCAAAAAAAAAAAAAATGCTAAAATTTCTTTCATTCCTTTATCAACAGTTTCTTGTGTAACTGTTAGTACTGGGCTTTATTCTAGACACTGGAGACAGGGAAATATCCCTGACACCATGAGGTTTGTATTGTATTTGGAGATAGATAGTATGTAAATTTTGGCTGGGCATGGCAGCTTACACCTGTAATCTTAGCACTTTGGGAGGCTGAGACAGCTGGATCAGTTGACCTCAGAAGTTCGAGACCAGCCTGGGCAACATGGCGAGACCTCATCTCTATAAAAAACACAAAAATTAGCTGGGCGTGGTGGCATGTGCCTGTAGTCCTAGCTACTTGGGGAGCTGAGATGGAAGGATTGCTTAAGCCCAGGAGGTCGATGCTGCAGTGAGCCATGTTCGAGCCACTCATGTCAGCCTGGGTGACAGAGTGAGATTCTGTCCCAAAAATAAATATAAGAAAGAGTGTTGCTGTTTTATATGGGGGTGGTCAGGGATGACTTCTCCAATAAGGTGATTTGAGTGAAATGATGGAATTAGCTATGCAGATATTTTAGGAAGAGCAGTTCAAGCTGAGATTACTGCAAATATCAAGACAGCCCTGTGGCAGGAATGTGTAGAGTGTTGGTGTGTACGTGAAACAACAAGGAGACCAGTATGGCTAGAATGAATGGAAATAGTAGAATGAATGGAAATAGTAGAATGAAGAATAGTAGGAGATAAAGTCTTGGATAATAGTGGTGATCAGACCATACAAGACCTAGTAAACCGTTGTAAAGACTTGGGGACCTTCTCAGAATGAGTTGGGTAATCATGTGAAGATTCTGAGCTAAGTGATAGAATTTGACATATTTTAAAAGATCACCTTGTCTCCTATGTTTGGAATGAACTGTACCTGAGCAACTGGAAGAATGGAGTTGACTGTAAATAGAGTAGGTTTTTGGGGTGAATAGTTGCAATTAAGTTTTGGATCTGCTATGTTTGGAGTACCAATTAGACATTCAGATACAGATGACAAATAGAAAGTTAGAAAATGGAGACTGGAATTCAGGGGAGATATCCAGTGTGTAGATTAAAAAATGTAGGTGTTGTCAGTGTACGGTTGGTGTGTAAAGCCATGAAAATGCACTGTCACCTATGGAATGAGTAGAGAAGAGAACATCTCCGAGATCTGAGCTCAGGAACACTCCAAAATTTCCACATCAGATCATGAGGTAAAACATCAGTGGAGACTTTGAGAAGGAGCAGCCAGTGAAATAAGAGGAGGAAGTGATATATTTTTTATTTTTTTGAGACAGAGTTTTGCTCTGTTGCCCAGGCTGGAGTGCAGTTGCACATTCTTGGCTCACTGCAACCTCCACCTCCTGGGTTCAAGTGATTCTCCTACCTCAGCCTCCTGAGTAGCTGGGATTACAGGTGTGCGCCACCACACCCAGCTAATTTTTTTATTTTTAGTACAGATGGTTAGCCAGGCTGGTCTCAAACTCCTGACTTCAAGTAATACGCCCGACTTGGCCTCCCAAAGTGTTGGGATTACAGGTGTGAGTCACCACACCTGGCCAGAAATGATGTTTTAGAAGGCAACCGGGAATGTTTCAAGAAGAGGAAAATGATCAACAGTGTCTAGTGCTGTTGATAAGTAAAGTAAGATGAAGACTGATAATTACCCTTTGGATTTACCTGTATGGAGCTCATTAGTAGTGACAAGCAGTGATTCAGTGGAATGATGGGAACAAAGTGAATTGGTGTGTGTTCTAGAGAGAATGGGGAATGAATGGGAGACAGCTCTATAGACAAGTCTTCTAAAGAGTTATGCTGTGAAGGTAAGTAGAGAAACAGCATGAAGGCTAGAGGAGCATGAGAGCTGGAAGCTAGAAAGAAGAGTTTTAAGTTGGAAACTAATGCACCCTGTTTGAATGTTCATGATAGTTATCTAGCACAGAGGGGCCCGCTGGGAATGCTGCAGGAAGAAAACAGTTAGTGGGCTGATGTCCTTGAATAACAGTGAGAGATGTGAAGGTTAAAGCATGAATGAAGGGCTTGGCCTTAGTAACAAAGTTTAATCAAGATAATAGAAAGGAAGACAGAATTATATATATGGCTACAGTTGCAAGTAGATAGTACACTGTGGGGGGCATGTATGGAGGATCTTTGCTGATTGCCTCTGCTGTTTTTGTTTTTGTTTTTGAGATAGAGCCTTGCTCTGTTGCCCAGGCTGGAGTGAAGTGGTACTATCTCAGCTCACTGCAGCCTCTGCCTCCTGGATTCAAGCCATTCTCCTGCCTCACCCTTTTGAGTTACTGGCACCGTGCCTGGCTAATTATTATTATTACTTTTTGTATTTTTTTTTAGTAGAGACAGTGTTTCACCATGTTTGCCAGAAGTCTTGAACACCTGACCTCAAGTGATCCACCTGCCACAGCTTCCCGAAGTGGTGGGATTACAGGCATAAGCCACTACGCCAGTTAAGCCTCTGTTTTTTAGTGAAATATAGAACCATTGCCATCAGCTGAAGAGTGGAGATGGAGGTTGAGATGTTGGATGTTTGAGGAGAGAAGAGAAAGTATGAGCTTTGTGAGCTCTGGAAGGTGAAGAGTGAGTGGACTAGGGAATGTAGTGGAAATGCCCATTCTGTGGTCATGCATTAAAAGTGAGATCAGTCAGCATGATTATGTGTATTTCTTCAGCCTTATTTAGCAGCCCAGGTGCAAGCATGGAGTAGGTAGAAGGTTGCATTTAATTGAGTGATAAATAAAAAGTAAGTATTCACTTTGAAAGCTATTTTTAGGAGGCTGGTGATGTGAATGGTATTTAGAATTTTAGCTTTTTAATTATACCCATTTTGGAAGGCTGAACTTAGTGAGTGACAGGTCATTAAAAAAACAAAGAAATGGCATTGTTCCAGGAAAGGTTCTTGGTTGAAAATTATAGACCTTAATTCTAGCCAACTTAAGCAGAAAATGAATTTATTGGAAGGTTGTCAAGTACCTCACAGCATGGAGGAAAGACTGGAGAATCTGGCTCAGAAAATAGGCAGAAACCAAGGGAATCCAAAGATCTGTAATCATGGCCGAAGTCATGCCCCTGGGGGAGTCTGCTTCCGGATGCTCTTGCCACCATTTTTGAACCCCTGGTATTGCATCTGTTGGAGTGATTTCTGAACCTATCCTTTCTTATTTAATCCACTGGCTCCATCTCAAAGACCTCTAAAAAGATTATTCTGAGGCCAGGCATGGCGGCATACCCCTGTAATCCCAGCTCTTTGGGAGGCTGAGGCGGGAAGATCTCTTGAGTCCAGGAGGTCGATACTATGTCAAGAATGGAGTGTAGAAGTGTAAGAGAAGAACTGGGGAGTATAAGGTATGAGGCTCCAAAATAGATGATAATGACTTGGATTAGGATGGTGACAGTGGAGATGAAAAGAAGTGGATAGATTCATGAACTAGCCCATTAGACTGTTAAAATTCTTGTTTAGGGAAAAATTTCTTTTCCTCCCTCCACCCATTTCTCCCCCTTCCTCTGCATCCTCCTTACCCTTCCTCATCACTCCATCACTCCTTATTCTTTCCTCCTCCTCCTCCTCTTCTCTCTACATCGTCTCTCTTTTCCTCTCCTTCCTCTTCTACTTATCTGCCTCTTTCTTTCTTGAAATCCAGACCTTTCTAGAGGTCTTTTGTGCATTCCTATCTTGCACAAGGCAGAGTAACTTAGCTAGCAGTTATTTTATAAAATCCTGTAGTATTCCTCATTTCTTAATTAAGAAAATATACCTACTCCTAGTATGTATACTCTTATGCTGAAGGGGGTTGTTGTAGTCATTTCAGAATTGAGTTCAAGTCTAGACACGCAGAAATGGTTTATTTCTTCTAGGGCATTACATGCTTGCTGTCTAGGCTAACCTTTTTTTCTAGGTGTGGTAATTGAGAAGACATGATCTAGGTTTCACCTCAACTGTATTTTCCAGCACTCATTAGTTCCTTATTATATTTACATATCTGTTATTAGAAATAGGCCAAATGTTTATCTATTATTTTAAAAATAATGAGAAAGAAAACAAGTATCTTTTTTTATCTTCCTAAAACAGTGAAGGCTAGCTACTCAGAGACTGATGTGGGAAGATCACTTGAGCCCAGGAGTTCAAGGTTACAGTGAGCTGTGATTGTGCCACTGCACTCTGGGTGACAGAGTGAGACCCTGTCTTTCTCTTAAAACAAACAACCCTTCCCCAACACACACACACACCCCAAACCAAAAAACAAAAAAAAAAAAACCAAACAAACAAAAATTTGAAGCTAGATCACTGCTTCAAACTTCATGTGCATACAAACCAACTGGAAAGCTTGTTGAAATGCAAATTCTGATTTTGTAGGTCTGAAATGGGGCCTAGGATTCTGCCTTTCTGTTAAGCTCTGTGGTGATGCTGATACTGCTGGCCTATAGATCTCATTTTGAGTAATAAGAAACTAGATAATAATATTATCCTTTGCACTTTCATATTTGTATGGGTTATTCTACTTTGGTGCATGTTTTGGAACCATTTAGTTTGACCAAAGGTTAAGTAGTATATTTTAAGAAGACTGAATTGTATAAACTTTTTCTGCGTTTTTATTTTGGGTCATATTCTTGAAGGTTATAGTACTATAAATAGCTTAAGGTTTTTAGCTTCAGCTTTGGAAATAGATGAAGAGAAGTCTCAGAAGCAGTATATTTTTTATTGAATTATTAAATTTTCAGCAGCACAATTGGTTTATCTACTTGAGATAGTTTGAACTGCAAGTAGATTATTAGCTACTGAATTAAGAATAAGAAAAGATACAATGTTGAAAATTAGATATGTAGAATACAGTTAAGAATTGGGAAGTTTCTGTTTTGCAGGATTGGGAATGCTTTGGATAGGGTATATGGTATATCAGCACTGGGCTTCTTAGCTGGGGACGATCTGCCTACCAGGACACATTTGGCAATATCTGGAGACATTTTTAGCTGTCACAACAAGTAGGGGGGTGGTGCTACTGGCATCTAGTGGGTAGAGGCCAGGGATGCCGATAAACACTCTACAGTGTACCAGACAACTCCCACAACAAAGACTTACTTGGTCCAAAATGACAGGAGTGAGGAGGTTAAGAAACTCTATGTTAGGAAATTTTCAAAAGCACTTTATTTTTAAAATTAAAAAATAATACAGCCAGGCATTGTGGTTCATGCCTATAATCCCAGAACTTTGGGAGGCCAAGGCATGAGGATTGCTTGAGCCCAGCAGTTCAAGACCAGCGTGGCCAAAATAGTGAAAACCCATCTCTAAAAAAATTAATATATTAGGTGGGTGTGTGCATTAGTCTGTTTCACATTTCCATAAAGAACTACCTGAGACTGGGTAATTTATAAAGCAAAGAGGTGAAATTGACTCACAGTGCTGTAGCCTGTACAGGAATCATGGCTGGGTAGGTCTCAGGAAACTAACAATCATGGAGGAAGGCAGAGGGGAAGCAGAAATGTCTTATCTGGCTGGAGAAGGAGGAAGTGAAGCACAGCAAGGAGGTGCTACACACTTTTAAACAACCAAATCTTTTGAGAACTTACTATCAGGAGAACAGCAAGGGGGAAATACGCTCCCATGATCTAGTCACCTCCTCTCAGGCCCCTCCTCCAACATTGGAGATTATAATTTGACGTGAGATTTGGGTGGTGGTACAAATCCAAATCCTATCAGCGTAGTGGTGTGCATCGGTAGTTCCAACTACATGGGGTTGTGAGGTGGAAGGATTGCTTGAGCCCAGGAGTTTGAGGCTGCCATGAGCTGTGATTGTGTCACTGTACTCCAGCCTGGGTGGCAGTGAGGTTTTGTCTCAGAAAAAAAAAAAAAAAAAAAAATTGAGGTCATTCTATTGATGTACCAACAAAAACTTTTTAAATGAAAAAATTTAAATTTACAGAAAATTAAATAGATTAGAATAATCCCCATGTTCTCATCACCTCATTTTAACAATCATGAATTGATGGCCAATTATATACTTTATGTATATTATATCTATAAATTTGATATATTTGAGTATATCCACGCTCACCTAACCCTGTGTTTTTGAAGCAAATTCTAGGTATCACATCATTTCATCTGTAAATATTTCAGTATGTATATTTAAAACATGAGGGCTCTTTTTTTTTTTTGAGCCATTATTACACACATAAAATTACCAGTTTCCCTGATTCGTTATCTCTCCACTCTCATTGTTTTTATTCAAACAGATTTTTTGTTTTTAATGAGATTTCACATAATGAAAGAGTGCTAATTTTACAAAGCAATGGAAATTGATGCTACATAGGCCAAACAAAAGCTATCTGCAACAAGTACTTTTTTCTAATTCTTTTTCTAGAATGTCCTTATTTATTTGAAGTGCCATGTAAAGTAATGCAATACTTTCTCTTTTCTGCTGTGTCTGTTTTTCAAATCACCTTTCTCATCTTTTCCAGTGTTTCTGGAGGTATCTTCAGGCTTTGGTGTATTTGTTGTAGCAGTGGCCTCTGGGGACTATTTACAGGAACAGTACCTGCAGGAATCATTTACTTAAGTAGTGGTGAGCTTCTTGAAGGCAAGGACCAAGTCTTATCAACTTTCTGCCTGATACCAATAGCATGTCCTCAGTATTTGTTGGATGACTGCTACTAATCTTAAGGGCATCGTCATGCCAATATTGATTGATATATCAATCAATGTTACTGGTATGTGTTATTTACAAAAAAAGAAAAAAAACAACTAAGTGTGCTTATTTAGCTATAACATGTCTATTGCAGAGGAGATAAGTCAGATGTTAACACTTGGTACCTGCATCTATGGGTGGCCTCCATATAAGGAGGTGAAGCAGAGAATGCTGCTTTCTCTGGTTACATTCCTTTGTTTCTTCTTAAACTTATTCATGGGGTAACCATATGTCCCAGTTTGCCTGACACAGTCTAGATTTTACACAGCTAATAGTGTCTAAATTCTTTTCATTCAAAAAGTGTCCCAGTCTAGGTGGTAAATTAAATGGCAATCTTACTTACATAACGTTTAATGTATGCCAGACTCTCTTCTAAACACTTTACATACATTCTCACTTAATCTTCATGATAACCCTAGGAAGCAGATTCTATTATTGTATGGGAAGTTGAAGCACAAAGAAGTCAAATAACTTGGCTAAACTCATGCAGCTGTATTTGAATAGTAAGTGAGCAGCACCAGGATTGGGTGCAGGCTGTTAGGCACTAGTGCTCTTACCCACTCCACTGTTGCCTCTATGCTGGTCCCAAATATATCTGCCTTTGTAGACTACATTTTGATCTATTAGAAATCTTGGGATAATTAATCTGTATATTTTTAGATCAGCAGTCTGGCTAAGGCTTTGGAATTTGAAGGGTTTCCTTTGTTTCCACAAAATTGTTATAGGTTCCACATGTACCACTAGGCCAATCCGATTACAACCTTCTTTCTTAGAAGATTGAATGGTGACCTTTTTTCATCTTTGTAATGCCAGCTATTCAACATTCCCTCTGAGACCCTCCAGTGATGAGGTTTCTCAGCTTTTGGAGAGTCTCAAATCCCTGCCACTGTCACTTTTCCTTACCTCTGACCACCTGTGGTATCTGAAGTTCCCTCTCCAGCACCTAGAACAGTGCTGGCCATAGAGCAGGCACACACAAACTGTTTCACTGCCTTTGATTAGTTCATATTTTGGAGTTGCCCAGAAACGGTGTTCAAGGCACTTACATAAGGTGCTTTAAGGAAGAGGTTATTTCACACAGCTACTGCTTTCAAGTAGCCTACAATTTAGGAGATGGATGATGAGTGTACACCAGTAACTATGATATAAGGCAACTAAGCTGAATGGGTAAAGTATTTTAAGAGTCAGAAAAAAACAAATTGTTTCTGACAGGAATAATCCAGAAAAGTTTGATCAGAAAAGTTTGATGGAGATGGTGACACTAAGTCAGTTTAATAACTTCTAAATTGGCTAAAAAATCACTGTCTTCTTGTCTAAACACAGGTCTTATGTTTGCTAAGGGTAGAAGCTTGACAGAAGAATAAGACTTGATGAACCTGCAGGAGAAGAGGATGTGTAGCTTGACACTTTATCCTCTCGGGAGGAATCCTCAGTCAGCAGTTGTGCTTGGTGTTTATGGTACTATCATTATCATTATCACACATTTTAACCCTCTAGATGGCTCAGATGGAACTTTTTCTCTGCAGCAAAAAATTATATACATTTTGAGACAGGGTCTCGCTTTGCTGCCCAGGTGCGATCATGGCTCACTGCATTCTCAACCTTCTGAGCATAAGTGATCCTCCTACCTCAGCCTTCTGAGTAACTGAGACTACAGGTGTGCATCACAACACCTGGTTACGTTTTTAATGGGGACTCTTGGGCTTAACTGATCCTCCTGCTTTGGCCTTCCACAGTATTGGGATTACAGACTTGAACCACTGCACCCAGCCAATATTTTTTCTTTTCTTTTTTTTTTTTGAGATGGAGTTTTGCTCCTGTCGCCAGGCTGGAGTGCAGTGGCGCAATCTTGGCTCACTGCAACCTCCATCTCCCGGGTTCAAGTGATTTCTCCTGCCTCAGCCTCCCAAGTGCGCGCCACTATACCCAGCTAATTTTTTTTTTTTTTTTTTTTTTTTTAAGTAGAGACAGGATTTCATCATGTTGGCCGGGATGGTCTTAATCTCTTGACCTCGTTATCCACCTGCCTCAGCCTCCCAAAGTGCTGGGATTATAGGTGTAAACCACCACGCCGGGCCCCAGCCAATATTTTTTCAATATGGAAGCCTGATACAGTTATTTGATTTTTTTCATTTTTGAGACAGAATCTTGCTGTATTGCCCATAGCTGGAGTGCAGTGGTACAATTTCAGCTCATTGGAGCCTTCACTTCCTGGGTTCAAGTGATTCTTCTGCCTCAGCTTCCTGAATAGTTGGGACTATAGGCAGCTTTTGTATTTTTAGTAGAGACGGGGTTTCACCATGTTGGCCAGGCTGGTCTTGAACCTCCTGACTTCAGGTAATCTGTCCATCTCAGCCTCCCAAAGTGCTGGAATTACAGGCATGAGCCACTGCAACTGTCTGTTAATTAATTTTTTTAAAACCTATTTAAAGTCTATTGTTGTTTCCAAGATATTTTTTCTTAATAAAAACACAATCTACTTTTATTACAATATAATTACATTTGCCTTTTTAATTGATAGTAATAAAAAATGGTTACTTTTCAAAAGGATTTATCACAGTAGTCTAGTAAGATAGGATAGTTAGTGCTCATTATCCTCAGTACAAATGAAGAAACTGAAGTTTGATAAAACTGTAAGCTACATGACTCTGGGGAAAATGGTACAATTAGGGCCTGGACTTGGATCTTCAGAATTCAGATCCAGTGTATGTATATCACATAGCCTTATATAGCTTATTAGATTTAAAAAAATTAAAAAATATAAAGATAAAAAACAATTAAAGTTGTAGTTATCTCATGTTACAATCCTTTTTTTTTTTTGAGATGGAGTTTCACTCATGTTACCCAGGCTGGAGTGCAATGGCGTGATCTCGGCTCACCGCAACCTCCGCCTCCTGGGTTCAGGCAATTCTCCTGCCTCAGCCTCCTGAGTAGCTGGGATTACAGGCACACAACACCATGCCCAGCTAATTTTTTGTATTTTTAGTAGAGACGGGGTTTCACCATGTTGTCCAGGATGGTCTTGATCTCTTGACCTCGTGATCCACCCGCCTCGGCCTCCCAAAGTGCTGGGATTACAGGCTTGAGCCACCGCGCCCGGCTGTTACAATCCCTTTTTAATAAATGTCATTGGCCAGGTGTGGTGGCTTATGCCTGTAATCCAAACACTTTGGAGGCCAAGGCGGGTGAATCACCTGAGGTCGGGAGTTCAAGACCAGCCTGACCAACATGGTGAAACCCCATCTTTATAAAAATAAATAAATAAATAGATAAATAAATAAAATAAATGTCATTACAGGCCTGGCGTGGTGGCTGACGCCTGTAATCCCAGAACTTTGTGAGGCCAAGGCGGACAGATCACGAGGTCAAGAGATTGAGACCATCCTGGCCAACATGGTGAAACCCCATCTCTACTAAAAATACAAAAATTAGCTGGGTGTGGTGGCATGTGCCTGTAGTCCCAGCTACTTGGGAGGCTGAGGCAGGAGAATTGCTTGAATCTGGAGGGAGGCAGAGTTTGCAGTGAGCCAAGATCGCATCACTGCACTCCAGCCTGGCACCTGGCGACAGAGCAAGACTGTCTCAAAAAAATATATGTATATATCATTATAGCATCTAAGACAATGAGCCTGTTTTCATTTCTCAGTTGGCAGGCCTATTAGCACTGCTTTGATGGTTGTAGACACCATTCATTCTAAGGAAAGGGAATTGCTTAAGGGGTTTCAGGTGGCCTGTATGGTACCTTTGTCCTGATTAGAAAAAGGCAGTCCCTTGAGGAGGACCAAAATGCTTTCTCTCCATAGTCAGTCAGAGGAAGCAGCTTTGGCCCCAACCAGGATGACCGGCTTGGAGCATGGGCATCTTGATTCTTGTCTCTGCTTGGCCTTTTATGTAGTGCTTAAAAAGTAGCAGCTAAGAGTCCTGTTTGTATTAACTAATTTATGAAGGGCTGGGTTAAATTTTTTTTACTGTTGTATTTATAGACAGACTCTCTTGTTACTCGGTACACTAAGTACATACCTGCCTCAGCATCTTTGTACTCGTTCCTCTGCCTGGAACCTGGATCTCGCAGCCTTCACTTCATCCAGGTCTCCACTTCAGTGGAACTCTGCAAGCATCACCTCGCCTACTCAAGCTAAAGTATTACCCTCCGTCATTTTCCCTTCTTGCTGTATTTTTTCATAGTACTTCTTGCCACTTGAAATATTATATTTATCCTCATTTTATTTTTGCCTCTCCACTAGAAAGTACACTCTGTGAAAGTGGGTTTTTTTTTTTTTTCCACTGATTTTTTTACTGCCATGTTCTAGCAGCTGGGAAAACACCTGGCATATAGAAGGCTCTCAATATTTGTTGAATGATTGAACTAACAGTGTGATTGCTCTGTTTTCACGCTGCTGATGAAGACTACCCAAGAGTTGGCAATTTACAAAAGGAAGAGGTTTAATTGGACCTACACTTCCATGTGGCTGAGGAACCCTCAAAACTATGGCATAAGGCAAGGAGGAGCAAGTCTCATCTGTTTTTTTTTTTTTTTTTTTTTTTTTTGAGATGGAGTTTTGCTCTGTCACGCAGGCTGGAGTGCAGTGGTGTGATGTCAGCTCACTGCAGCCTCTGCCTCATGGATTCAAGCAATTCTCTTGCCTCAGCTTCCCGAGGAGGTGGGATTACAGGTGTGCGTCACCACACCCAGCTAATTTTTGTAATTTTAGTAGAGACGGTATTTCACCATGTTGATCAGGCTGGTCATGAAATCCTGACCTCAGATGATCTGCCCGCCTCAGCCTCCTAAAGTGCTGGGATTACAGACGTGAGCCACCACACCCAGCCTGCAAGTCACATATTACGCGGATGGCAGCAGGCAGAGACAGCTCGTGCAGGGGAACTCCTCTTTTTAAAATCATTGGATCTCATGAGACTTATTCCCTATCATGAGAACAACATGGGAAAGACTTGCCGCCATGATTCAGTTAACTCCCACCTGGACCCTCCCACAACACATGGGAATTCAAGATGAGATTTGGGTGGGGACACAGCCAAACCTTATCATTCTGCCCCACGCCTCCCAAATGTCATGTCATCACATTGAAAAAAGAGTCCTTTCCAACAGTCCTACAAAGTCTTAACTCATTTCAGCATTAACTCCCAAGTCCAAAATTTCATTTGAGACAAGGCAAGTCCCTTCTGCCTATGAGCCTGTAAAATCAAAAGCAAGTTAGTGACTTCCTAGATACAGTGGGGGTACAGGCATTGGATAAAAACAGCCATTCCAAATGGGAGAAATTGGCCAAAACAAAGGGGCTACGAGCCCCATGCACGTCCAGAATCCAGTGGGTCAGTCAAATCTTAAAGCTCCAAAATAAACTCCTTTGACTCGATGTCTCACATATTGGTCATGCTGATGCAAGAGGTGGGTTCCCATGGTCTTGGGCAGCTCCACCCTTGTGGCTTTGCAGGGTACAGCCTCCCTCCTGGCTGCTTTCATGGGGTGGCATTGTCTACAATGTTTCCAGCTGCATGGTGCAAGCTGTCAGTACATCTACCATTCTGGGTTCTGAAAGATGGTAGCCCTCTTCTCACAGCTCCACTAGGTGGTGCCCCAGTAGGGATGGTGTGTGGTGGCTTCAACCTGACATTTCTTTTCTGAACTGCCTTAGCAAAGGTTCTCATGAGGGCCCTGCCCCTGCAGCAAGCTTCTGCCTGGGCATCCAGGCGTTTCTGTACATCTTCTGAAATCTAGGCAGAGGTTCCCAAACTTTAGTTCTTCACTTCTGTGTACCTGCAGGTTTAACACCACGTGGAAGCTGTCAAGGCTTGGGGCTTGCACCCTCTGAAGCAACAGCCTGAGCTGTACCTTGCTTTTTCAATGGCTGGAGTGGCTGGGATGCAGGGCACAAAGTCTCTAGGCCGCACACAGCAAGGGGACCTTGGGCACTGCCCATGAAACCATCTTCTCCTAGACCTCCAGGCCTGTGATGGGAGGGGCTGACATGAAGATCTCTGACATGCCCTGGAGACATTATTTTCACTGTCTTGGGGATAAAATTTGGGCTTCTCCTTAGCAAATTTCTGCTGCTGGCTTGAGTTTCTCCTCAGAACATGGGTTTTTCCTTTCTGTCATGTTGTCAGACACAAATTTTTTGAACTTTTATGCTCTTTTTCCCTTATAAAACTGAGTGCCTAGGGCCAGGCGCAGTGGCTCATGCCTGTAATTCCAGCACTTTGGGGCTGAGGCAGGCAGATTACCTGAGCTCAGGAGTTAGAGATCAGCCCGGGCAACATGATGAAACACCATCTCTACTAAAAAATACAAAAAATTAGCCAGGTGTGGTGGCATGCCCCTGTGGTCCTAGCTACTCAGGAGGCTGAGGCAGGAGAATTGCTTGAACTCGGGAGGTGGAGGTTGTAGTGAGCCAAGATCATGTCATTGCACTCCAGTCTGGGCAACAGGGTGAGACTCCATCTACAAAAAACAAACAAAAAAACACAACTGAGTGCCTTTAACAGCACCTAAGTCACCTCTTGAATGCTTTGCTGCTTAGAAATTTCTTCCACCGGATACTCTAAATCACCTCTCAAGTTCAAAGTTCCACAAATCTCTAGGGCAGGGACAAAATGCCACCAGTCTGTTTGCTAAAACATAATAACAAGAATCACTTTTGCTCCAGTTCCGAAGTTCCTTATCGTCATCTGAGACACCTCAGCCTGGATTTTATTGTCCGTATTGCTGTCAGCATTTTGGGCAAAGCCATTCAACAAGTCTCTACGGAGTTCCAAACTTTCCTACATTTTCCTATCTTCTTCTGAGCCCTCCAAACTTTTCCAACCTCTGCCTTTTATCCAGTTCCAAAGTCACTTCCACATTTTCAGGTGTCTTTTCAGCAAGCCCCACTTTACTGGTATCCATTTACTGGATTAGTCCATTTTCATGCTGCTCACAAAGACATATCTGAGAGTTGGCAATTTACAAAAGAAAGAGGTTTAATTGGACTTGCAGTTCCACATGGCTGGGGAGGCCTCACAATCATGGCGAAAGGCAGGACGAGTAAGTCATGTCTTACATGGATGGTAGCAGGCAAAGAGAGGACTTATGCAGGGGAACTCCTCTTTTTAAAACCATCAGCTCTCATGAGGCTTATTCACTGTCAGGAGAACATCACGGGAAAGACTTACCCTGTGATTCAGTGACCTCCCACTGGGTCCCTCCCACAGCACATAGGAATTCAAGATGAGATTTGGGTGGGGACACAGCCAAACCATATTACTGTGGATTGTGATTGATGGTATAAATTACCAGCTTTAATATTTACTACTGGCTAGGCTTGGTGGCTCATGCCTGTAATCCCAGCACTTTGGGAGGCTGATGCAGGCAGATCACCTGAGGTCAGAAGTTTGAGACCAGCCTGGCCAACATGGCAAAACCTTGTCTCTACTAAAAATACAAAAAATTAGCCGGGCATGGTGGTGGGCACCTGTAATCCCAGCTACTTAGGAGGCTGAGACAGGAGAATTACTTGAAACCGGGAGGCGGAGGTTGCAGTGAGCTGAGATCGCACATCTACACTACAGCCTGGGCGATGAGTGAAACTCCATCTTAAAAATAAATAAATAAATAAATATTTACTACCTTTTATTGACTGTTTATGGGCACTTTCTGTGGCATAATGTTATAAATATTGTCTAACAGAATCTTCATAATAACTTCATAATAACTTTATTAGTAACTAATAAAATCTCTGTTTTGGAGTTGAAGAAATTCCAAAGCTGAGAAAAGTTAAATAACATGCCCAAAGTAAAGTATCTAGTAATTCGAGTCACTCCTTGAGAGATGGATCTGATAACCAAAATGAATTTCTAAAAATTGTTTTATTTATTCTTTTGGGTCTCATAATTTTTCTTTGCTTTTTTTTTTTTTGAGATGGAGCCTCACTCGGTGTTGCCCAGCTGGAGTGCAGTGGTGTGATCTCGGCTCACTGCAACCTCCGCCTCCCAGGTTCAAGTGATTCTCCTGCCTCAGCCTCCCAAGTAGCTGGGACTATAGGCATGCGCCACCACCCACCAGGCCTGGCTAATTTTTATATTTTTATTAGAGATGGGGTTTCACCATGTTGGCGAGGATGGTCTCGATCTGACCTCGTGATCTGCCTACTTCGGCCTCCCAAAGTGTTGGGTTTACAGGTGTGAGCCACGGTGCCTGGCCATATTTTTTTCAAAGAGTGATTTTCAATCACTGGGTCGGGGAGAGCCTGAGAATGCTTCTACTTATGCTTTAGGGAAAAGGAGAGGTAGGATCTATGGGATTTGAAATACTGGGATAACTTAGGATCAGACAACTCTATTTCACAATCTTTGTGTTTTTATTTAAGGATGCTTACTGTGAGGGTCCTTTGAGAAGAAAAGCATGGCTTTGGATTTTTTTTTTTTCCTAACTGTGTAACTCTGGAGAAATATCTAAGCCTGTTTATTCATCTCTAAATTCTGGTGACAGTGCTGCCTTATAGGAGTGTGCAGATGATAAGTATATAAAATGCCTGGCATAGTTTCTGGAGCGTGGGAGCTTGATTTCTCCTGCATCCTGCCCCCTGTGGTTTTCTTTCTCTTTCTAGCTGCAGGTGACTAAGGATCCAAGGAACTGAGGGGTAGTATCTTTTTTTTTTTTTTTTTTAAATTTTCTTCTAGATAAGCAATCCCAGATTTTAAGCTGTTTTTGGTAGTACGTAGACAATCAAGGTACCTTTTAGAATTCACATGGCATCTTGTTGATCGCTGTAATTCAAGGAGTAATTCATGTGCTTTGTCAAGTGTTATGCACATATTACCTTCGCGGACCTTGGGATCTAATTCCTGCTTTTGTAATCAAATGTTGAATGGAAACTGAGGGTCAGTAATTGTCTTTATTTCTTAAATCCTTCTTATGTTCCATGAAAACCAATTTTTTTTTTAAAGTCACCAACATGTTTGCCAGTGCATACGGATTTGGATGCTAATGGATTTTTTAAAGCACCATCTTGTAATTTCTATAATTGTCATTGTGTCAACAGGAATAGTAGTGTCATTTACTTGAACTAATGAGTAATTAACTAAGGTAGGTTAAAAAACCTAGACATTTTTATATGAAGATGCTTTCTCTATGAAATTTGATTAAACAGTATAGCATTTAACTAGTTAGTATGAAAAATTCTTTACTAAGAAATGAGGAACAGTATTTAAAAAAAGTACCACCAACTTTCAAGTTGTAAATGTCCGAAGAGCCTTCTCAATTATGTGCTGATTTTCTCTCCCTTTTAATATTCTATTATGTGCCATATAATGAAGTAATAAAAAGGCTCACAATTTAAACATTAATGATTGATTTAACCCAAGAATAGGGGAAACTACCAGATAAAACAGAAGCATCGAAAGTTTTTTGATTTTTGGCTTTTCTTACATTTTAGAGACAGAGTCTTGCTCTGTACCCCAGGCTGGAGTACAGTGGTGCAATTATGACTCACTTGAACACCTGGGCTCAAGCAATCCTCTTACCTCAGATTCCCAAGTAGCTGGGGCTGTAGACGTGCACCACCACACTCACCTAATATTTAGATTTTTTACAGAGACGGTCTCACTATGTTTCCCAGGCTGGTCTCAAACTTCCAGACTGAAGTGACTCTCCTGCTTGGTCTCTCAAAGCCCTGGGATTGTAAGTATGAGTCACTGTGGCCAGCCTAAGAGTGGGAAGCTGTTGATGCTGGCAGTATAGGGTTGATGGGGGAAGGGTGAACCAGCAGACTACTTTAAGTGTTTTTGGTTAATGCTCACTTTTTTTTTTTTTTGAGATGAAGCTTCATTCTTGTCGCCCAAGCTGGAGTGCAGTGGCACCATCTTGGCTCACTGCAACCTCTGTCTCCTGGGTTCAAGTGATTCTCCTGCTTCAGCCTCCCAAGTAGCTGGGATTACAGGCATGCGCCACCATGCTCTTCTAATTTTTGTGTGTATGTGTGTATGTATATATGTATTTATATATATATATTTGTTTGTTTGTTTGTTTTTGAGATGGAGTCTTGCTCTGTTGCCCAGGCTGGTGTGCAGTGGCATGATCTCGGCTTACTGCAACCTCTGTCTCCCAGGTTCAAGCGATTCTCCTGCCTCAGTCTCCTGAGTAGCTGGGATTACAGGCACCTGCCACCATACCTGGCTAATTTTTGTATTTTTAGTAGAGGAAGGGTTTCACCATGTTGGCCAGGCTGGTCTTGAACTCCTGACCTCAGTTGATCCACCTGCCTCAGTCTCCCAAAGTGCTGGGATTGCAGGCATAAGCCACCATGCTTGGCAATTTTTTGTATATTTACTAGAGATGGGATTTTACCATATTGGTCAGGCTGGTCTCGAACTCTTGACCTTAGGTGATCCACCCGCCTTGGCCTTTCAAAGTGCTAGGATTACAGGTGTGAGCCACTATGGCTGGCCTAATGTTGACTTTTTTATTGTTTATATATTGTTTCGACAAAAATAAAAGTTAACTATGAGAAAAGAAAAGTAGAAATATAAGTAATCCAAAAAAGTGAAGACAACTCCCAAAAAGGAATAATATATTTTCAAATCATTTATCTGGCAGGATGCTTTTATCTAGAATGTGTAATGAACTGTTAAAATGAAATAATAAAAAGACAACCCATTTAAAAAATAGGCCAAAGGCTGGACATGGTGGCTTATGTCTGTAATCCCATCACTTTGGGAGGCGGAGGTGGGTGTATCACTTGAGGTCAGGAGTTCAAGTCCAGCCTGGCCAACATGGTGAAACACTGTCTCTACTAAAAATATGAAAATTAACTGGGCATGGTGGCAGGTACCTATTATCCTAGCTACTTGGGAGGCCAAGGCACGAGAATAGCTTGAACTTGGGAGACAAATGTTGTAGTGAGCAAGATTGCATCACTGGACTCCATCCTGGGTGACCAAGCAAGACAACATCTCATAAATAAATAAAGGCCAAGTATCTGAGTAGACATTTCTTCAAAGGAAATATACAAAGCTCCAAGAAACACATGAAAAGCCGTCAGGGAAATAAAAATCTCTCTAGAAAGATAACAAGTGTTATTGAGGATGTGGAGAAATACAGTACTTCATACATTGCTGCATGTGTGAAATGGTATATTCACTTTTGAAAGTAGTCTGGTAGCTCCTCACAAGGTTAACATAGAGTTGTCAGATGACCCAGTAATTCTTCTACTGGGTATATACCCAGAAGAAATGAAAACATATCTATACAAAAACTTGTGGGCAAATATTTGTAGTAGTATTATTCATAGTAGCAAAAAAGTCAAAGTCTGACTGTTCATCAGCTGATGAAAGGAGAAACAAAATGTGGCATATCCATGCAATAGAGTATTACAAGGAAAAACAAATAATCAGTTACTGCTTAAAGAAACAGTAACTTTTCTTTCTCTTTTGAGGAAATGTTTATTCTTTTTTTACCTATGATGCATTCAATTTATTGTAGACAAAATATGAAATTTAGGAAAGCAAAATTGTCATGGTATAGATCATGTGACCATAAATATATATATATATATGAGTAGGGACTGGATCTGTCACCCAAGCTGGAGTGCAGTGGCACAATCTTGGCTCACTGCAACCTCCACCTCCTGGGCTTAAATGATCCTCCCACTTCAGCGTCCCTAGTTGGTGGCACACACCACCATGCCCACTTAATTTTTTCATTTTTTTTTGGTAGAAAACCAGGGTTTCAGCTGGGTGCGGTGGCTCATGCCTGTAATCCCAGCACATTGGGATGCCTAAGCGGGTGGATCACCTGAGGTCAGGAGTTTGAGACCAGCCTGGCCAACATGGTAAAACCCTGTCTCTACTAAAAATTTGTATTAGCTAGACATGATGGTGCTTGCCTATAGTCCAGCTACTAGGAAGGCTGAAGCAGGAGAATTGCTTGAACCTAGGAGGTGGAAGTTGCAGTGAGCTGAGATTGTGCCTCTGCACTCCAGCCCGGGTGACAGAGTGAGACTTTAAAAAAAAAAAAAAAAAAAGAAGAAGAGAAAAATCGTGTTGGCCAGGCTGGTCTTGAATTCCTGAACTCAAGCAGTTTGCCTGCCTTGACCTTCCAAAGTGCTGGGATTACAGAGGTGAGCCACCCACCCAGCCATCCATAGTTTCTTTTTTTTTCTTTTTTTTGAAGTGCAGGCCACACAGACAGTTCATTCTTTCTTTCTTTTTAATTTTTTTGAGATGGCTTCTTACTCTGTTCCCTAGGTGGGAGTGCAGTGGTGCAGTCTTGGCTCATAACCTCCACCTCCTGGGTTCAAGCAATTCTCCTACCTCAGCCTCCCAAGTAGCTGGGATTACAGGGGTGTGCCACCACACCAGGCTAATTTTTGTATTTTTAGTAGAGATGGGGTTTCACTATGTTGGCCAAGCTGGTCTCGAACTCCTGACCTCAAGTGATCCGCCTGCCTTGGCCTCCCAAAGTACTGGGATTACAGGTGTGAGCCACTGAGCATGGCCCGTAAGTATCTTTCAGTGGGTAATTTTTGTTATTGTTCTGCTTAGTACAGATTAAGTGTAACCCAACATTTGATGACTAACAGCCTTCTCTCAGAGTATGCTGAGATGTTGGTCTTGAGTATCCCCTAATGATTTTCATGTTGTTTGTATTTCTACTACATACACATACTGTTGGCCACTGGTGCTCTCATCCTTGTGTATGATCAACAATGAAACGTCTGTTGCCCTGATGTGGTAGCTCACACCTGTAATCGCAGCACTTTGGGAGGCCAAGGCAGTTGGAAAACTTGAGGTCAGGAGTTCAAGACCAGCCTGGTCAACATGGTGAGACCCTGTCTCTATTAACAGTGCAAAATTAGCTGGGTGTGATGGCACATGCCTGTAATCCCAGCTACTTAGAAGGCCGAGGCAGGAGAATCACTTGAACCCAGGAGGCAGAGATTGCAGTGAGCTGAGATGGTGCCATTGCACTCCAGCCTGGGCAACAAGAGCAAAACTCCATCTTAAAAAACATAAATAGCTGGGAGTGGTGGTGCACACCTGTAATCCCAGGTAGTCTGGAGGCTGAAGCAGGAGAATTGCTTGAACCCAGGAACAGAGGTTGCAGTGAGTCGAGAGATCACACCGCTGCACTCCAACCTAGGCCACAGAGTGAGTGAGAAAATGTCTCAAAAAAAAAAAAAGAATGAACTGTGTGGCTGCACTTTACAAACTAAATAGAATTATAGAAGTAATGGCTTGTTGGTTGGTGATTGAGGCTCTTGCCTACATATCTTGTTCCCTCTTGAGTTTTTGTGTCATAAATAAATAAATGGTTATTCAAATGAAACTACATTATATTTTCTGCCTCTGTGAGTTCTTTACTGGAGACAGTTTGAATGAATTGTTAGGAGTAGGCGGCTTTGAGTCATGCTTCCTTACATCCGTCTCCAGATTCATATTTTGGATGCTTTCTTTCATTTTGTGTATTTTTGTGTTTCCTGTCCCATTAGCTTCATAAATAGTCATTCCATATATCTTGTTTGTATGTAATGTTTTTAGATAACCAACTAACTGGACCTCAGTTTTTCATCTCTTACTTTTTTTGAGATGGAGTTTTGGTCTTGTTGCTCAGACTGGAGTACAGTGGCGCGATCCTGCAACCTCCACCTCCTGGGTTCAGGTGATTCTCCTGCCTCAGCCTCCTGATAGCTGGGATTAGAGGCATGCGCCACCATGCCTGGCTAATTTTGTATTTTCAGTAGAGATGGGGTTTCACCATGTTGGTCAGGCTGGTCTGGAACTCCTGACTTCAGGTGATCTGCCCGCCTTGGCCTCCGAAAATGTTGGGATTATAGGCATGAGCCATTGTGCCCGGCCAGTTTTTCATCTTAATAATATAAGAGTTTAGATTTTGCTGGGTTTATGTTTAAATTAGAAGATTGGATTTGGGAACCAGAATAACTGCAAGCCTAGGAATCCTTAGGACATTCTGTCTGTTCTTTGCCACTGAGAGAAGTAATAACTATCCCAAAAATAAGGGAGAATGAGGGCCACCAGGCACATTGGCTTATGCTTATAATCCTAACACTTTGGGAGGTCGAGGTGGGCAGATTACTTGAGGTCAGGAGTTTGAGACCAGCCTGGGCAACAAAGCCTGTCTCTACTAAAAATAGAAAAATTAGCTGAGCATGATGGTGCACATCTGTAATCCCAGCTACCCAGGAGGCTGAGTGAGGCAGGAGAATTGCATGAACCTGGGAGGTGGAGGTTGCAGTGAGCCAAGATTGTGCTATTGCAGTCCAACCTGGGTGACAGAGCGAGACTCTGTCTAAAAAAAGAAAAAAAAAGGGAGAACGAGAGTGCTTAAGAAAATTGAAAGCAATTGGAAGAATGGAAGCTTACAATCTGTGAAATGTAAGGGTATTTAACTAACCATACAGGGAAAAAAAAAACCTTGCAGAGTAATTAAATCCTATAATCTTCATTTTTTATTTTTGTTTTTGTTTTTTTCTTGTCTTTACATTTATTTAAAAAAGTGCCCTTGTATAAGAGTCATAGGATAGACATTGCTCCAAAGAAGATATACAAATGGCCAAGAAGCAGGTGAAAAGATGCTCAATATCACTCTTCATTAGAGAAATGCAAATCAAAACTACAGTGAGATGCCATCTCACACTCATTCAGATGGCTGCTATCAAGAAGGAATAATAGTAGTAAATAGAAAATACCAAGTGTTGACAAACATGGAGAAGTTGGAGCTCTTGTGCATTGTTGGTGGGACTATCAAATGATACAGCCACTGTGGAAAACAATATGGCAGTTCCTCAAAAAATTAAAAATAGAACCCTCATATGATCCAGCAATTCTCCTTCTAGGTTTATACCCAAAAGAGTTGAGAGCAGGTTCTTAATGAGATATTTATATACCCATGTTCATGACAGCATTATTCACAGTAGTTAAAACATGGAAGCAACCCATGTGTCCATCAATGGATGAATGGAGAAGCAAAATATGGCATATAAAAATAAGGGCATATTATTCAGCCTTAAAAAGAAAGGAAATACTGGTATATGTTACACCATGGGTGGATCATGAGGGTATAATGCTAAGAGAAATAAGCTAGTCACAAAAAGACAAATACTGTATGATTCCACTTATATGATATACTTGGAGTAGTCAAACCTGTAGAGACAGAAAGTAGAGTTATGGCTGCCAGGGGATAGGAAGTAGGGAAGTTGGAGGAGTTATTATGGAATGGGTATAGAATTTCAGTTTTACTGGATGAAAATGGAGATGGATAGTGGTGATGATGATGGCTGCCCAACACTATGGATGTATTTAATACCACTGCACTGTACACTTAGAAATGGTTAAGATGGTAAATATGTATATTTTACCACAATAAAAAAGTGAAAAAAGTCATAGGAATAAATTTTTTAAAGGTATTTTCTGCATTTTTCAATTTTAAAATTGTATTTCTTCATTTATACTCTCAGTTATTAAGCACTGTTTGCTTCATTGTTATTTTTGTACATTGGAATTGTGTAATTCTTTTTTTGGAGACGGATTATCGCTCTGTTGCCAGGCTGGAATGCAGTGGTGCGTTCTCGGCTCACTGCAACCTTTGCTTCCCAGGTTCAAGCCATTCTCCTGCCTCAGTCTCCCAAGCAGCTGGGAGTGCAGGTGCACACCACCGTGCCCAGCTAATTTTTGTATTTTTAATAGATACCGGGGGGCTCACCATGTTGGCCAGGCTGGTCTTGATCTCTTGACCTCATGATCTGCACACCTCAGCCTCCCATAGTGCTGGGATTACAGGCATGAGCCACCACTCCCGGCCTGAAATAATGTAATTCTTATATGGTTACTTGGATAAGAGAAGAAATTTTCAATGTAACTGTATCTTTTGTCAGTAATAAGAATCTCTGCTATCCCCTTTCTTTTGCCCTTTTTAGTTTTCCCTTCTGGCACTGGCATTGAAAGAAATGCATGAGGATCTGTATGCCTTAAGCAGCGAAAGTAATTTGTTCTTTTGCCCTGAACACCTCATGCTAATCAGAACTCAGTTTCCTCAATAAGCATGGACTAATCATACCAGTGTGCACTAGAGAAAATGCAGAATACAGCAAGTGGCGCCTACATTTACTCTGATTAACCAGCACTTCTTTTGCCCTGTGTATTAACCAATTGTGTGTTCTCTTTTATTCCTGCCTTTTTTCCCATTCACTGTAGTGCTTCCTGCTAGTTGTGCTGTGTCTCCATTGAGTTAGTACTGGAATTTGCATAGTTGTGTGTATTAGATAAACATCTCTTTTTCTACATTTGATAGGCAAAATATGTCTTTATAGTCTCGTGGACAATATTTTACAGATAGCTTTCTGGGTGTTCATCACTGTTGCTCCATGCCAAAATTCCTTTCACTTCTTTTTCTTAAACTCTCTGCCCTCAGGGTATTATTCAGTTTCTTTATACATTGATCAATAAGAAGTTTGATACCTATGCATTTCTCTTCTCATTATTATTATGGCATGTAACTTTTTTTCTTTGAGTTAGAATCTCATTCTGTCACCCAGGCTGTAGTGCAGTGGTATAGTTAAGTTCCTTGCAGCCTAGAACTCTGGGGCTCAAGCGATGCTTCCACCTCAGCCATCCTAATAGCTAGGACTATAGGCACACAACACCATGCCTGGCTAATTAAAAACAATTTTTTTTTATAGAGATAGAGTCTTTTGATAGTATATTAGTCTGTTTTCATGCTGCTAATAAAGACATGCCCAAGACTGGGTGATATAAAGGAAAAGAGGTTTAATGGACTCACACTCCCATGTAGCTAGGAGGCCTCGAAATCATGGTGAAAGGTGAAAGGCACATCTTACATGGGGGCAGACAAGAGAGAAAATGAGAACCAAGCGAAAGCGGTTTCCCCTTATAAAACCATTAGATTTTGTGAGACTTGTTCACTACCAGGAGAACAGTATGGGGAAACCACCCCCATAATTCAATTATCTCCCACTGAGTCCCTCCCACAACACATGGGAATTATGGGAGCTATAATTCTAGATGTGATTTGGGTGGGGACACAGCCAAACCATACCAGATATTGCCCAGGATAGTCTTAAACTGTTGGCCTCAAGCAATCCTCCTACCTTGGGATTACAGGTGTGAGATTACAGGCATGAACCACCATGCCTGGCCTTATAATTTAACTTCAATAACATGTTGGAATAAGATAAAAAGATTGTTTTGGATGGGTGTTGTGGCTCATGCCTGTAATCCCAGCACTTCAGGAGGCCTAGGCAAGCAGATCACTTGAGGTCAGGAGTTCTGGCCAACATGGTGAAACCCTGACTCTACTAAAAATACAAAAATTACTTGGACTTGGTGGCGGCGCCTGTGTCCAAGCTTCCCAGGAGGCTGAGGCAGCAGAATTGCTTGAATTTGGGAGGTGGAGGTTGCTGTGAGTTGAGATTGTGCCACTGCACTCGAGCCTGGACAACAGAGCAAGACTGTGTCTAAAAAAAAATATATATATATGTATATATATATATGTATGTATGTATATATATATATATATATATATATGGCCAGGTGCAGTGGCTCATGCCTGTAATCCCAGCACTTTGGGAGGCTGAGGTGGGTGGATCACAAGGTCAGGAGTTTGAGACCAGCCTGACCAACATGGTGAAACCCTATCTCTACTAAAAATACAAAAATTAGCCGGGCATGGTGGCACACACCTCTAATCCCAGCTGCTCAGGAGGCTGAGGCAGGAGAATCTGGGAGGTAGAGGTTATATGGAGCTGAGATCACACCACTGCACTCCAGCCTGGGCAACAGAGTGAGACTGTCTCAACAACAACAATAACAACAACAACAACAAAAATATATATATATATATAAATATATATATATATACACACACACACACACACATATACATATATAGGTTTTAGAAAATAATTTGTGTATAATTCATGGTAATTTTATGCTATCCTTGATACATGATGATGCTTCACACTGTGGTAAGGACCAGCTTTTAGAGCTCTGTCATTTGTTCCCATTATAGGAATGCCATCTGTACCAAGTAGTAGCTATTCTGTTTATGCTGAATATGGCAAAACCATCATCATCACCCCTCACATATACACACATATTCAACACTTTTTGTACTTGATATTTTTCAATTTATGCTGTTTTGGAGTGCATTTGTAACAATTTTGCAACTAACACTTTCATGGTATAGTATAATTTATAGCACAGTTTCATATCTATTAGTTCATTTTATTGTCCAACAACCCTAAACAGTAGATACTATTAATATTCCATTTTACAGCTGAGACAACATGTGATAGTATTTTATGCTCATGCTTAAGTATACAGCCATTCCATCCCTTTTTATGTTTTTTAAAATTCTGAGCTCAAAACAAAATGATCCCTTTCTTAGCATGTGATCTTCTTAAATGCTCTCTTTTCTTTGTCAGAATAAATTTTTTGTCATTTTATTTTATTTTTTCTGAGACGGGGTCTTGCTCTGTTGCCCAGGCTGGAATGCAGTGTTGCAATCTTGGCTCACTGCAACCTCCACTTCCTGGGTTCAAGTGATTCTCCTGCCTTAGCCTCCTGAGTAGCTGGGATTACAGGTACGTGCCACCATGTGTGGATTATTTTTTGTGTTTTTAGTAGAGATGAGATTTCACTATGTTGACCAGACTGGTCTTGAACTCCTGACCTCAAGTTTTGTAACCGCCTCAGCCTCCCAAAGTGCTGGGATTATAGGCTTGATTCAACAGCACCTGGTCAAATTTTTTGTCATATTTTTATTTTCTTTCCTATGTACTTTCTTTCTTTTCTCTGCTTGTTTCCCTTTTCAGTCTGACCATAGGGTTGATCCTTATGTTTTTGAAGCATCACTAACTACAAAACAATAGTGATGGTGGTATATATTATATAGTATTTTCAAACTTCACAGATGAGATCTTATTTTTATCTTCACAACAGGTATCTGAGGTAAGCAAGCCATATGTAAATTTCTTTTATTTTCAATTTTTTAATTAAAAAACTTAAAAAATAATAGAGGTGGGGTTTTGCCATATTATTCAGGCTGGTCTCGAAATCCTGGCTTCAAGCAATCTTTTTTTTTTGAGACGAAGTTTGGCTCTTGCCCAGGCTGGAGTACAGTGTCACCATCTCGGCTCACCAAAAACTCTGCTTCCTGGGTTCTAGTGATTCTCCTGCCTCAGCCTCTCGAGTAGCTGGAATTACAGGCATGCATCACCACACCCAGCTAATTTTGTATTTTTAGTAGAGATGGGGTTTCTCCAGGTTGGTCAGGCTGTTGAATTCCCAACCTCAGATGATTGTCCCACCTTGGCCTCCCAAAGTGCTGGGATTACAGGTGTGAGCCACCGCACCTGGCCCCGACTTCAAGCAATCTATATGCCTTGGACTCCCAAAGTGCTAGGATTAGAGGCATAAGCCACCATGTCCAGGCTTTTTTTTTTTTTTTTTCCCCAGACATGGTCTTACTCTGTCACTCAATTTGGAGTGTGGTGACGCAGTCAGCTCACTGTAACCTCAAATTCCTGGGCTCAAGGGATTCTCCTGCCTCAGCTTCCTGAGTAGCTGGGACTATAGGTGCATGTCATCATGCCTGGCTAATTTTTAAATTTTTACTGACATGGGATTTTGTTTTGTTGCCCAGATTGGTCTTGAACATCTGGCCTCAAGCAATCCTCCTGCCCTGGCCTCCCAAAGTGTTGGGATTATGGTTGTGAGCCACCATGCCTGGCTTGTAAATTTTTTTTTTTGCTGGATTAAAACTTGCAATCAGAGTGTTAAATAAAGGTATTTTTGGTTAAAATCATATAACTAGTAAGTGTTAACAACATGAATACTTGGGCTTTTGCTCTAGTCCAGGGCCCTTTCCACTGCCGTTATGACTCTATGTATTCTGGTATAATGAAATGCAGACTTAACATTATTTTCTCTCAAAATTTCTTTCAAACTTTCATATTACCAACCGCTTACTCAGAATTCAATCCAGAGAGGCAGTTTTTCTTGTTGCTTTGTCACAAACTTTCTATAAAAAGTAATTGTCAACAAGGCAGTTCAATAATTTGCCAAATTTTCTTTACTCAGCAAAACATATCTTTGAGCAGTTGTCACTGCTTTTTTTTTTTCTTGTTTGCCCATTTTGTAATCTGTGTAAGGACTCTATCGATGTATTATGTGTCTCTGTATTAGTTTCCTAGGCCTGCTGTAACAAATGAAAGGGTATTGAACTTCATTAGTTGTCAGAGAAATGCAAATTAAGGCCAAAATGAGAAATGACAAGCTGGGTGGCTTAAAACAAAAGAAATTTACGCTTTCATCGTTCAGGAGGCCAGAGTCCAAAATTAAGTGGTTGCAGAATTGGTCCCTTCTTAGCGACTCAGAAGGGGAATCTATTCAGGCCTCTCTCCTGGCTGCCAGCAATCCTCGGCATTCCTTGGCTTGCAGCTGTGTGATTTTGATCTCTGCCTCCATCTTCACGTGGCTGCCTTCCCTCTTGTCTGTCTTCACATGGCTCTCTCCCTTCCGTGTATGTCTGTGTCTGTGTCTCCTCTGCTCTTTTTTTTTTTTTTTTTTTTTGAGACTTTTGGCTCTTGTTGCCCAGGCTGGAGTGCAATGGCATGATCTAGGCTCTCCATAACCTCCGTCTCCCAGGTTAAAGTGATTCTCCTGCCTCAGCCTCCTGAGTAGCTGGAATTAACAGGCACCCACCACCACGTCTGGCTAATTTTGTATTTTTAGTAGAGACGGGGTTTCTTTATGTTGGTCAGGCTGTCTTGAACCCCCGACCTCAGGTGATCGGCCTGCCTCTGCCTCCCAAAGTACTGGGATTACAGGCATGAGCCACCACACCCAGCCTGTCTCCTCTGCTCTTTAAGGACAACAGTCACATTGTATTCAAGGCTCATTCTACTCCAGCATGACCTTATCTTATTAACTTAGGCCTTAATTGCATCTGCAAAACCCCTCTTTCCAAAAAAGGTCCTGTTCATAGGTACCAGATGTTAGGACTTCATATCTTTTGCGGGAACACAATTCAACCCATAACAATGTACGTTCTTTTTCCGTTGTCTCTACCTCTGTTCTTGTGATATGTTTACCCATGTGCTTCTTGCAAGTGTCTGTTGAATTGACCTTGTTTATAGATTTCCATATCTATCTTTTCTCCACATCATTTATATATAGAGTCATGTTGCTTGACGGAGGTATGTTCTGAGAAATGTGTCATGAGGCAATTTTGTTGTGCAAACATCTTAGAGTATACTTACACAGACTAGATGGTATAGCCTTCCTACATACCTAAGCTTCACGATATAGCCTGTTGCTCCTGGGCTGCAAGCTGTACAGCATGGTACTATACTGAATGCTGTTAGCAATTATACAATGTTAAGTGCTTGTATATCCAAACATATCTAAACAAAGAAATGGTACAGTAAAAATACAATGGAAGAGATAAAAAAAAAATGGTTCCAAGTACAGCTGCAACTTAAAAAAAAAAAAAAGATAAAAATGATGTACCTATAGGGCACTTACCATGAATGGAGCCTGCAGGACTGGAAGTTGCTCTGCGTAAGTCAGTGAGCAAGTGGTGAGTGAGTGTGAAGGCCTCGGACATAAACATACACTTCTGTAGATTTTAAATCACTGTACACTTAGGCTACACTAAATTTATTTAAAAATTTTTTCTTTGTTCTTGGGAATATGGAAATATACTTAACCTTTATATGTGTTAACCTTTTATCCAGAAACTTTGCTAATTTCACTGGTTAGTTCTGATAATTATATGTAGATTCTTTTGAAATTTCTATGGAAATGTTCATGTTATGTACAAATAATAATAGCTTATATCTTTTTTGTTTTCTTTTGTTCTTTATTCAATACAGTATCAGAGGTTCTGGTGATAGCAGATATTCACAGTCTCAAGGGGAAAGATATCAACATTTCACTGAAAAGTATGATTTTTGCTATAGTTTTAAAATACATATCCTTTGTGAAATTAATGACGCTCCCTTTCTGTTTCTTGTTTGCTGAGTTGGTTTTTTTTTTCTTAATTGTGAGCCAATGTTAAATTTTACCAAATGTGAGCTATGCATCTGTTGAGCAATTGTAGTATGATTTTTGTCTTCATTCTACTTGTGTGGTAAATTGCAGTTATTGATTTTCAAATATCAAACCAACTTTACATTCCTAAAATAAGCCCAATTTTGTCATGTCCTTTTTATATATTGCTGATTTGGGCTTGCTAACATTTGGCTTAGTATATTTGCATCAATACTGATTAGTGAGAATGGCCTGTAATTTTCCTTTCTTATAATACCTCTGTTAGGGTTTGATATCAAAATTATGTTGGCCTCATAAAATGAGTTGAGGAATGTTCCTTCATCTGTATTCTGTAAGAGTTTGTGTAAGATTGCCTCTTTTTTTTTGTCTTCTTTATATATTTGTTAATAAATTTGCTAGTGAAACCACCTGGGTGTGGAGATTTCATTGTGGGTAGGCTTTCAATGAGGCTGTCAATTTTTCAGTAGATCTAGAACTCTTCAAAATTTCTTTCTATATCAGTTTAGCAAAAAGTGTTTTTTTCAATGTTTGTCTATTTTACTTAAATGTTCGTGATGATGGCATTATTTATAATGTTCCTTTCACATTCTGTTTTCTGCAGTGATACTCCATTTTTTCATTTTTGATATTATTCTCTCTCTTTTTTTCCCCCTCATGTCATTCTTGCCAGGGTTTTTTTAGTCTTTTTAAAGAAGCAACTTTATTTTGTTGACTTTGTTGTGTTTTTTTATTTAGTTAACTTCATCTGTTTCTATTTCTTTCCCTCTATTTTCTTTGGGTTTAATTGGCTGCTCTTATTGGTTGTATTTTTCCTAACCTCTTTCTAATATATATGTTAAAGGTCAGCCATTTATAAGCATAAAATTATCTGTATTCATAAGCTTTAATATTTATTGTGAATCAGTTAAGAATATTTTCTAATTTTCATTATGATTTTTTGACCCATGAATTATTTACATGGATATTTCTTAATTTCCAAACATGAGAATTTTTTTTTTTTTTTAAGATGGAGTTCCACTCTGTCACCCAGGCTAGAGTGCAGTGGCACGAACTCGGCTCACTGCAACCTCTGTCTCCTGGATTCAAGTGATTCTCCTGCCTCAGCCTGCCATGTAGATGGGATTACAGGGATGTGCCAACACTCATGGCAAATTCTTTATTTTTAGTAGAGATGGGGTTTTGCCATGTTGGTCAGGCTGGTTTCAAACTCCCGACCTCAGTTGTTCTGCCCACCTTGGCCTCCCTGGTCGGCCACCCCGCCCAGACCTCTTTTCTTTTACTTTTGAGCTGGGTCTTGCTCTGTTGCCCCCAGTTGTATGCAGTGGCACTGTTATAGCTCACAGCTACCTCAAACCTCTGTACTCAAGCAGTCCTTCCACTTCGGCCTCCTGAGTAGCTGGGACCACAGGTGTGTGCCACCATGCCTGGCTAGTTTTTGTATTTTTGTTTTGTAGAGTCAGGGTTTTACCATGTTGCCCAGCCTGATCTCTAGCTTCTAGACTCAAGTGATCTGCCCTCCTCAGCCTCCCAAAGTTCTGGGATTACAGGCTTGAGCCATCAGGCCCAGCCTTGAACAATATTTTTAAAGTTTAGGTTTTATATCACTTTGTCCAAAACTTATTACCATAATCCATTTTAATTCATAAGACTGAAATAAGTACTTGAGGTATTTGAAGTTCTATTGGAGGTTTAGTTGAAGAGCAAGAATAAATGTAACATGGGTTTAGCCCTTAAGGATTTTATAATCTGGTATGACATCAGACACAGGTTTCTGTAATATTAGAGTAGAATGTGATAAGTAGCAGCCACAAGGAAGGATGGTGTATTTATAAAATACTTGAATAGGAACACTGAGAAAGTCATGATACACAAACTGTTTGTCTTTTGCAACCTAGCTATATTAGTCCATTTTATACTACTCATAAAGACATACCTGAGACTGGGAAGAAAAAGAGGTTTAATTGGACTTACAGTTCCACATGCCTGGGGAGGCCTCAGAATCATGACAGTAGACAAAAGGTACTTCTTACATGGCAGTGGCAAGAGAAAATGAGGAGGAAGCAAAAGTGGAAACGACTGATAAAACCATCAGAGACTTATTTACTATCACGAGAATAACATGGGAAAGATGGCCCCGTGATTCAATTACCTCCCCCTGGGTCCCTCCCACAACATGTGAGAATTCTGGGAGATACAATTCTAGTTGAGATTTGGGTGGGCCAAACCGTATCACTAGCATACTGAAAGATTTAAAAGTATATATGATGATCTTTTTGGTTATATATTCAGAATACCTGGCTGTTTGCAAGACAGTTGAAACTACTTTGAAGAAATATGGCACTCTGAAGATGTCTGCTGAGAAGTATTTCAACAAACAATGCTGTTGCTAGGGTTACATATTAATGCTGTCTTTATTTTGCTAAATGTTTATCAGTTTTCTTTCACTATCTGGCATGGCTTTTTTATTCATACTAAGCCTTCTAAACCTGGGATATTTTACACCTGTACCTCATATTTACAGCACATCTCAATTCAGAGTAGCCATGTTTCAAGTGCTAAATAGTGACAAATGGCTAATGACTACACTTTTGGACAATGTATATCTAGATGGTGAGGTAAACTTTTCAAAAAACAAATAATTGTTACATTTGTTTAACTTTTTGTTAAGTAACTAAAGAAGCCTCTATTGAATTGGTCATAAGTAGGTGCCAGGGAGAGATTTAGATTTTCAAGGAAAATTTTACTGAAAAGTTGTCATTTGAATGATGTCTTCAACTATGAATATAAATTTGGTAGGTGAATGAAATAGGCTAGGGGAATAGCATATAAATCATGATGTTGTATAAGAGTAGGATTTGTTCAGAGGCTTTCAAGTGTTTTTTTGTGGTCAGAGAATAGGTATGTGTGTGCTAGTGGAAGGTGAGACTGGAAGGAGATTTTGAAAAATGTCAGATGCTAGTGATTTTTCACCAGTTCTTGTGTTATGAGTAATTTACCAGTAATGACAGCTAACTTCAGGATAAATTTTCAGAAGTGTAATTGATGGATCTAATTGAATGACCATTTAATGTACCCTCATACATTCAGGTAAACTCATGGGTTTAAACTAATTTACACTGCCTCTAGCAACTGTGCTGGTTTCAGTGCATGTTCAACTGCTATAATTAGTATAGTTTTAATGTGCTCATTTTGCTGCATTAGGTTTGCATTTTGTTACTGTGTTTTGCCATGTTTGCATTTTGTTACTCACCAATTTATTATTGGTGGTTGAACATTTTTCTTATCAACATTGAAAGTTTACTCCTGTCTATTCCTTAGATCCCATTCAAGCTTTACCAGTTGTCCCAGTAACATCCTTTAAAGCAGAAGGATCCAGTAGGGAATCAGACATTATACCTTAGCTTTCCCTTTTCTTTGAAGGAAAGTCCTTGACATTTTTGAAGATTACAGGTTGGTTATTTTATAGAATGTCTCCCAACTTGGTTTTGTCTGTTTCCTCATGATTAGACTCAGGCCACAGATTTTGACAGGAACATCTCTTCTCATTGCATAGGACTTTGATTTGTCTGATTACTAATGATCACTTTGATCATTTGATCAAGGCAGTGTCTGCCAGGTTTTACTGCTGTGAAGTTATTTTTTCCCTTGGAAGTAATGTGTAGTTTATGGGGAAAGTATTCTGAAACTATCTCATTTACTACCACACTTTCCATTTATTCATTCATTTATATATATATATTCATGATTTCTTATTTTGTTCAATAGGTTATAATCCACTGCTATCATTAATTGGTATTGATGCTGAAATTACCCCCCGTTTGGCCGGTGGGATCTCCTTCAACCTTGATCCTATGTCCTTTTGATAAGTCTTTAGCATCCCTTGAGCACTTTCTTGCTTTCTGGCACTAGATATTCTAGATTCATCCTGTAATTAGCCAATTACAATTCTCCAAAGAGGTCTGGCTCCTTTTATTGGAGAGTGGTATTAGAGACCAAGAGCTAGGTGCTAGAAACGTTGATGTCACTGGGGAGAGAAGATGGTCACTGCTCTAAGGCCCCCTCAGTAGATAGTATTACAGAGCTAGGGGGAGTATGCATCTACGTGTACTTATATATACACACACACCATGCATGTATGTCCATGTCTTTTGAAATCCGTTAGTTTACTCATACTTTCAGTTTCTCTTTTTTTGAGATGGAGTCTCACTCTGTTACCCAGGCTGGAGTATAGTGGCATGATCTCGGCTCACTGCAACCTCTGCCTCCGGGATTCAAGTGATTCTCCTGCCTCAGCCTCCCAAGTAGCTGGGATTACAGGTGCCCACTACCAAGACCGGCTAATTTTTTGTATTTTTAGTAGAGATGTGGTTTCACCATGTTGGCCAGGCTGGTCTCAAACTCCTGACCTCAAGTGATGCGCCCATTTCCGCCTCCCAGAGTGCTGGGATTACAGGCATGAGCCACCGTGCCTGGCCCAGTTTCAATCCACAGAGTTCATTCTAACTTTTTCCATTTCCATATTTGCATCTCCCAACTCTGGGTCCCATTTTCTTTAATGGATCTTTAATAGATCTTAAAAAAAATTTTTTTTTCTTTTATTAAAGAGATGGAATCTTGCTCTGTGCCACTCAGGCTGGAGTGCAGTGGAGTGATCATAGCTTACTGCACCCTTGAAATCCTGGCCTCAGACAATCATCCTACTTAAGCCTCCTGAGTAGCTGGATCTATGGGCACCCACCAGCACATCTAGCTAATTTTTTTTTTTTTGAGACAGAGTTTGGCTCTTGTTGCCTAGGCTGGAGTACAGTGGCGTGATCTCGGCTCACCATGACCTCTGCCTCTCAGGTTTAAGCTATTCTCCTGCCTCAGTCTCCTGAGTAGCCAGGACTACAGGCATGCTGTGCCACCACGCCTAGCTAATTTTGTGTTTTTATTAGAGATGGGGTTTCTCGGTGCTGATCAGGCTGGTCTTGAACTCCTGACCTCAGGTAATCCTCCAGCCGCGGCCTCCCAAAGTGCTGGGCTTACAGGCATGGGCCACCATGCCCAGCTACATCTGGCTAATTTTTAATTTTTTTGTAGAGACAGGATCCCACTGTGTTGCCCAGGCAAGTCTTGAACCCCCAGCCTCATGCGATCCTTCTGCTTCTGCCTCCCAGAGTGCTGGGATTACAGGCATAAGCCACTGTGCCTGGCCCTTAATAGATCTTATTTGATCCATCCTCTACATATAGCAAATCTCCCATTGCTGCTTTGAACCCATCTACATGGAGGCGCCGTCATTGTGCTTGGGCTCCTACTTTCCCTGCCAGTCCTCCATCCTCATGGGTGCCCTCACCACGCTTGGCCTTCAACATTCTGTGCAAGCTGGCTCTGCCTGCAAATGGCCTCCTAACATAGCTTATATTCCGACACCCATGCAGATACTCTATGATGTGAATACCCACTTGGTGGCTATAAGAGTGAATTTTTCAGGAATGGAAGAGAACTCTGATTTTCTACGTTTTACTTTAGTGATTCTAGCAGTGGGATTATTTTGACATTCTTTGAGTCCTTTCTGTTTTAGGTGTTATATTTTCCCTAATTCTGGGAAATTTAGTCATTATTTCTGCAAATATTTTTTCACCCCCATTTGTGTTTGTCTCCTCTCCTGTGTGAGCTATTGTGTGGCAGTTGATTTTCCTCATTTCTCTATTTTATCTCTTGCCTTTTATGTTATTTTATCTCTTTCTACTGTCTTTTGGCAGAGTACCCCAAATCTGATATTTCAGATTGTTAATTTGTTCAACTGTATCCTTTCTGTTCTTCAGTCCATCTATGCTCATTGTTTTACCAATTGTATCACATTATTTCAGTGATTATATTTTATCTGCCTATTTTTACACTCTATACCAGTACCAAATTCTCCTATGTTGTTCCAGGGATTTTTGTCTGTATGTAAACACAAATTAGTTTTAAAAATTTAGTTTAGGTTTATATTGTACATACTATCTCACAACTTACTGTTTTTTTTTTTTTTTTTTTTTTTACATGGCAGGTTTATGAAGTTGATTACACATGGAGATAGTTTGAATTGAATATACGTTTAATATACCTCTGTATGTGTGTGTGTGTGTGTGTGTGTGTGTGTGTGTGTGTGAGAGTGATTTTATATCCCTTTTATACTGAAGTATACTCATACCATTGCCTCACTTTCTTAAACAGAGTTGTAAGTTAGTGATTGGGTAGAGTTTGGTGGTCAGTATTCCTAACTGTTTTCATCTTTGGGGCCTTTAGGTTGTTTTCAATTTTTAAATGTTATGATACTGAAATAAATATGTGGATAAGGTATTTTCCATTTGTGGGGTCATTTTCCAGAATGAATAGATCAAATGGACAAATAAATGAATCAATATATTTAGATTGTTAACCATGTAGAGGAATGCCTAGAACATAACAGGCACTCAAATAATATTTATTAGATGAGAGAATGTTAAAAAATTGCTTTCCAATTAGGTTTCTATTTTTATCCATACCAACAGTAGGAGATGATCTGTTTTCTTACAGCATCTTACACTTCAATTATTTTTATGATTTGATTGTAATGAGAAGAATTCTGTATCTGTCTTGGATAAAAAATACTATCAGATGATGTAACTAAGGCTTTTTTCTATTTTTATTTTTGCCTACTGGATGAATTAACATATGTTTTCTTACAGGACTGAATTTGCTCTTAAAGAAATCATGTCCTCTGGAGGTGCTGAAGATGATATCCCACAGGGTGAAAGGAAAACAGTTACAGATTTTTGTTACCTTCTGGATAAATCTAAGCAGCTGTTCAATGGGTTAAGGTTAGTGGACTCTTGGTGTTTTGAACTTTTCTTTAGTTTTGCTTTTTTTTTTTTTTTTTGCTGATGTGTGGTAAGTTTCTGAAAATTATGGGTAGAATGTCATATAAATTTCTGTTAGAGTGATCTTGATTTTTTTCTTTGACATCGTTTTAAAAATTCTTAGATTAAAAAAATGGCAAAAGGGGATAACTTACACTGTTTTAGTCAAGTTAAAAAGAACTATTTTGTGAGATGTTTCGTGTGCATTACTCACACCAGATCTGATTTTCATTTGGTTTTGCACATTAGAATGTTGAGGTCTGAGGAGCCTAGAAATGCGTATGCAATTGGATGTGGAGCTTCCAATTTTCTGGGATGAAATGTCTGTGCCTAAAGTGGTGATGGTTGCCATTGTCTACCACATCGGGGTGGTGGCGGGGCAGGGAGTAGGAAAAGTAATGATGGGGTGTTCTAAACCATGCTATTTATGATTTAGCCTATATTTCAGTTCTTGAGAGTCCTAGGATCACTGACTTCAGACCTAAAGCTTCATTAGCTTAGTTCCAGTTAGAAGCAAATTAATACAATAGGTAAAATAGTAGGGATAAACAGGTTTTATTTTTGAAAATTTATATAGGAAGGAATGATTGTAAAGATAAGAGTTATTTTAATTTATGGTTTATTTATGAATAAAATGCAACCCCACCAGGTGTGGTGGCACGTGCCTGTAGTCCCAGCTACTTGGGAGACTAAGTTGGGAGGATTGCTTGAGCCCAGGAGTTCTGGACTGTAGTGTGCTGTGCTAATTGGGTGTCCGCAGTAAGTTCGGCATCAATATGGTGACCTCCCGGGAGCGGGGGACCACCAGGTTGCCTAAGGAGGGGTGAACCAGCCCAGATCGGAAACGGAGCAGGTCAAAACTCCCGTGCTGATCCGTAGTGGGATTGTGCCTGTGAACAGCCACTGAACTCCAGCCTGGGCAACATAGCAAGATCCCATCTCTAAAAAAAAAAAGAAAAAAAGCAAGCTTTTTATCTTACACCTTATAATTGTATTATGCATCCCCAGGTTTGGAAATATACTGGCAGGGTTTATTTTTAAACCAGCTAATTTATCTTTTAAAAAAACTTCTATGTGAATTTTTCAAATACCATTCTATCTAAAGCTGCCCTTTTAATCATTCTCTTTTTTTTTTTTATATTCATTTGATTTGCTTCATGACACTTACCACTAATTAAAATTATTTGTTTATTATGTCTCTCCTGCATGAAAATGAAGTGTCCCTAAGGGCAGGCCCCTGTTTGTCACTGTTTCTCTAGTATTTAAGCTCATGTCTTTGCTCATTGTAAATACTTTGTAAATATTTGTTAAATGGAGGATTCCAAAGACTGTGTTCTTAACTCCTGCACTTTGCTGCCTCCTCTTTTGTGCTGCAGAGGAGGTGTTTGAGATCATGTTTTTCCTTGGCTTTATAAATTAATTATGTCTTTTTAAAGAATATTTTCTTTCACTATTTTAATTCAGAAGTTTTCCTTGGTATGCCTGGTGTTTAAGTCTTTGTTTTCCTGTAACAGATTATTTTAAACCTCTTAAATTTGCATAGTTAGACTTTTTTTTCCTTGCTTTCCAGGTATATTTTTTTCTTCAGCATTTAATTGGCACCCAGTATGTACCACATTCTGTGTCGGGTATGAAAATTCAGAGATAAAACTAACAGTGTCTGCCCTCAGTTACTCTATGAGGAAATTATAAAAAAAACAAAACCCAAGGGAACGTTCTGCTCACAGCTAGCCTCACCTTTAGCGCATCCAGTGAGCCTATTTCCCACATATCTGTGTGCCTATTGAAATTAAGTAAATAAAAAGTTAAAAGAGGTCAGGCGTGGTGGCTCACGCCCATAATGCCAACACTTTGGGAGGCTGAAGTGGGAGGTTCACTTGAGCCCAGGAGTTCGAGATCAGCCTGGGCAACATGGTGAAACCTCTACAAAAACATGAAAAAATTAGCTGGATGTGCTGGTGAGTGCCTAAAGTCACCGCTACTCAGAAGACTGAGGCAGGAGGATTGCTTGAGCCCAGGAGGTCAAGGCTTTAGTGAGCTGGGATCACACCACTGCACTCCAGCCTGGCTGACAGAGCAAGACCCTTTCCCAAAAAATAAAAATAAAATATTAAAGGGATTATAGATTTGAAGAGTAGGAAGGCATTTAAAGCTTGCATGTAAATCCCTTGTGTAACTTCTGCCACATTGGCTCTCAAACTTAAAATACTGACATAGTTATAATAGCTCGGACCCCTTCTTCTTTTTGAGACAGTTTTATGGAGCTATATTTACATACAATAAAATTTGCCCATTCAAAGCTTGCAATTGAAAAGTTTAGTATGTTTGCAGAGTTGTGCAACTATTACTATGATTTAATTTTGGATCTTTTTAATCACTCCCAAAAGAAAACAGGTTCCTGTTAGCAGTGATTCTGCATTCTTCCAAACCCTGACCCTTGACAACCACTAATCTACCTTTTGTCTCTATGGATTTACCTATTTTGGATATTTTATTAAATAAGTGAAATCATACAGTAGGTGATCTTCCATCATGGACTTCTTTCGTTAGCATGTTTTTGAGGTTCATCTGTGTTGTAGCATGTGTTACTACTTTTATTACTGATTAATATTCCATTGTAAGAATTTATCACAATTTGTCCAGTCATCAGTTGATAGACATTTGAGTATTTTGTCTATCAAGAATAACAGTGCTATGAACATTTGTGTACAAGTTTTTGTGTGAGCATAGGTTTTCTTTTTTCTTTTTTATTTTTTTTTTTTGAGATGGAGTTTAGCTATTGTCACCCAGGCTGCAGTGCAATCATACAATTTCGGCACACTGCAACCTCTGCTTCCTGGGTTCAAGCGATTCTCCTGCCTCAGCCTCTTGAGTAAGTGGGATTACAGGCGTGTGCCACCACACCCAACTAATCTTTGTCTTTTTAGTAGAGATGGGTTTCACAGTGTTGGCCAGGCTGGTCTCGAACTCCTAACCTCAGGTAATCCACCTGCCTCAGCCTCCCAAAGTGCTGGGATTACAGTTATTTTGGCATATACCAAGGAATAGAATTCCTGGTTCATATGGTAATTCTGTGTTTAACCTTTTGAGGACCTGCCAAAGACTGTTTTCCAGAGTGACCTCATCACCAGTATTGTGTTTCAGTTTGTCCTCATCCTCACCAACACTTATTGTTTTCTGTCTTTTTGATTATGGACATCCTAGTGGGTGTAAAATGGTATCTCTTTGTTGTTTTGATTTGAATTTTCCTAATGTTGGGCATCTTTTTATGTGCTTATTAGCCATTTTTGTTTCTTCTTTGGGAAAATGTCTGTTCTAATTCTTTGACCAGTTAAAAAATTGGGTTATTTAAAAAATTATTAAGTTATTGGCTGGGCGCAGTGGCTCACACCTGTAATCCCAGTACTTTGGGAGGCTGAGTTGGGTAGAACATGAGGTCAGGAGTTTGAGATCAGCCTAGCCAACATGGTAAAACCCTTTCTCTACTAAAAAAAAAAAAAAATTAGCTGGGTATGGTGGCAGGCGCCTGTAATCCCAACTACTCCAGAGGCTGAGGCAGGGAATTGCTTGAACCTGGGAGGCAGAGGTTGCAGTGAGCCAAGATGGTGGCGCTGCACTCCAGCCTGGGTGACAGAGCAAGACTCTGTCTCAAAAAGAAAAATTAAGTTACAATTGTTTATATATTTTTGATACAAGTCCCTTATCCCTTATAAGATGTATGACCTTTGAAGCACAAATATTTTTAATTTTAATGAAGTTAAACTTGTCATCCTTCTCTTTCATTGCTTGTACTTTCGGTGTCGTATCTAAGAAATCATTGCCTAACCTAAGGTCATGAAAATTTACGCTTGTGTTTTCTTCTACGAGTTTTATAATTTTAGCTCTACATTTAGGTCTGTGATCCATTTTGAGTTATTTTTATTTGAATTTTTTGAGACGGATTCTCGCTCTGTGACCCAGGCTGGAGTCCAGTGGACGATCGCAGCTCACTGCAGCCTCTGCCTCCCAGGTTCAAGCAATTTTCCTGCCTTAGCCTTCTTAGTAGCTGGGATTATAGGCATGTGCCACCACACCTGGCTAATTTTTGTATTCTTTTTAGTAGAAATGGGATTTTGCCAGGTTGGCCAGGCTAGTCTTGAACTTCTGACCTCAAGTGATCTACCCGCCTCGGCCTCCCAAAGTGCTGGGATTGCAGGCATGAGCCACTATGCCCAGCCCATGTTGAGTTAATATTTGTGTATTGAATGGGATGTTAGTTTTATGTTATTTTTTAAACCAGAAAAAGATTTCCAATTATTTTGATTATTACATATTTTTCATTTTTTCTTTTTAAACATTGATGCATAATAATTTTACATATGTATGAGGTACATGTGATATTTTGTTACATACATACCATTGTAATGATCACATCATGGATTTGGGATATCCATCACTTCAAACATTTATTATTTCTTTGTGTTAGGAACATTTTAAATCTACTCTTTGAGCTATTTTGAAATATAAATCTTATATCCCAGGTGTGGAGTAGTGTCTAATACGGTGTTTTAAAATTTGGCAATATTAATAATGATAAATTTTGATCTGTCACCTGGAAGAGTGGATAAGCAAATATACCAGGGATATATTTTCAGTGTCTTATTGAATGACCCTCTTCAATTTAAATAAGCCATAATTGGCTGGGCGCAGTGGCTCACACTGTAATCCCAGCACTTTGGGAGGCAAAGGCGGCTGGATCACCTGAGGTCAGGAGTTTGAGACCAGCCTGGCTAACATGGTGAAATCTTGTCTCTACTAAAAATGTGAAAATTAGCCAGGCATGGTGGCGCACACCTGTAATCTCAGCTACTCGGGAGGCTGAGACAGGAGGATCGCTTGAACCCAAGAGACAGAGGTTTCAGTTAGTTGAGATCATGCCACTGCACTCTAGCCTGGGTGACAGAGCAATACTTTGTCTCAAAAAAAAAAAAAATAAATAAAAATAAATAAATGAATAAGCCATAATTATTTATACAAAAATAGGCTTATGGTGAGTAAAGTATATATCTTCTCTGAATGCTTTTGGATTTTTGTTTGAGAAAGATGTGCCTAATGGCTGTCCAATACAGCAGCCGTATTGTTTTCTTTTTCTGTTTATGTAAATGAAAGTGTCTCCAGGAGCAGTAATGGGATTACAGTATCTCCTGATACCTGTAATCCCAGCACTTTGGAAGGCCAAGGCAGGAGGATCACTTGAAGCCAAGAGCTAAAGAACAGCCTGGCAACATAGCAAGAGCCCATCTACCAAAAATTAAAAATTAGTTAGGTATAGTGGTGTGTCTTTAGTCCCAGCAAGTTGGGAGGCTGAGGTGGGAGGATCACTTGAGCACAGGAATTTAAAGCTGCAGTGAGCTATGTTCATGCCACTGCACTCCAGCCTGGGCAATGTAGTGAGACCCTGTTTCTTTTTTAAAAGAAAAGAGAAAGGCCAGGCACGGTGGCTCACACCTGTAATCCCAGTACTTTGGAAGGCCAAGGCGGTGAGATCACAAGGTCAGAAGTTCGAGACCAGCCTGGCCAATATGGTGAAACCCCATCTCTATTAAAAATACAAAAATTAGCCAGGTGTGGTGGCATGCACCTGTAGTCCCAGCTACTCAGGAGGCCGAGACAGAAGAATTGCTTGGATCCGGGGGACAGAGGTTGCAGTGAGCTGAGATTACAACACTATGCTCCAGCCTGGGCGACAGAGCAAGACTCTGTCTTAAAAGAATTAAAAAAAAGAAAAAAGTGTTCTTTGTTCAGTATTAGACCTTGATTAGAAAGGGCTCTCTTTATCAGTTATGTAGGCCTTCCTTAAAGTTCCCTGTGGTGGTGGGTTAGAGTAGAGGTCTGTGTTGGCATTCTTGTCTACACTACTTTCTGTTTCCTGTCCAAAGAAGATCTTTGAGTTATGTCAGTCAAACACCTCTTTTCTCTTAAGCATTGATATTGCTTTATGAGCATTTCTTTAGAAAGGGTCAAGATTTATTTTAGAATAATTATGAAAATTTTTTGGTTGCTATCCCCCTGCACCCACCCTCACCCCCTTATTTGAGTTGGTCTCAATAGGTCCATAGTTCTTATAGAGAACAAGAAATATATTGGTAGTAATCTGGACGAGCTTTGGAGTTTGGGGAAATGGAATGAAGTGGGATCCAGCTGGAATAGTGTCCATTTTTAACATTAAGCTCTTTCCATCTGGCATTCTCTTCACTGTTAGTGCTTGTCTTTTTTTTTTTGTCCTTTTCCACATTTTCTAACATGCTTTTCTTTTTGCTTTCTTTCTTCAATTCATGAACTGTGTATTAAACTTATTACTGAAATATAATAGACTTGCAGAAAAGTGCACATGCTCTAAGTATATTTTTAAGAAACTGAACACATCCATGTGACTTGTATTCAGATGAAGAAATAGAACACACAGCACCTCAGAAACCTTCCCCCTTGTGTTCCCTGTTACTTGAACTTTTTAACTCTTTATGAGCAGAGTGAAAAAGTGCATGTCAGTGCATGAAAGGTTTCAGATTTTTTTTGTAATGTCTCATTTGGGATATAATTAATTCTCTTTTTACTTTTGGAGGTGTGTCTTCCCACATTATATTAAGCTGTTCATCTAAGTTGTCAGAGCCTTTCGTTTTCCCAGCTGTGAATATCTTAATGGAATATTTTTCTTTACTGAAAATACTTTCTTATAATATGTGCGTAATAGTTTATCTCTTCTTTCCACTCACTGTGTAAGAAAATATAATCCAAAAATTAAGAATTGGATGAAATGAATGATGTTTCACATATAATGGCTCTTGCATGTAGTTGCAATAGTAATGAAGTGAGAATAATGTTAGAAAAAGCTTTGAATACTGTCAGAAAATGATCAAAAGCCCAAGTGCTTGCAGGGTTCTGGTTGCCATGGTGACTAAGACTGTCGAAGCAGAATGGAATACTTAGTGGGATTATATAAAGCAGCATCTCGAGACATGTATTTGAGAAACACAGCTGTGTCTATCAGTGATATCCCTAACTTGCAGTGTTTTGCAAAAGCAGAGCCCTTTAAGTCACTAATTATTTGACTCCAGAGGAGCAAATATACAAAGCCAAAGAAGCCTCGGAGACCACAAATAGTATATATAATATTACATATTATAGTACTTATAATAGTACATATAGTGTGAGTGGATGTGCAACAGAGCTTTTTAATTGGGAGGTGCACTAACGTGAAGTGTAAAAGTCTTAAATGAAAATAATTACAAATTATTTTTATTAAATATGCTCCCAGCCAGACACAGTGGCTCACATCTGTAATCTCAGCACTTTGGGAAGCCGAGGTGGGTGGATCACTTAAGGTTGGGAGTTCAAGACGAGCCTGACCAACATGGAGAAGCCCCATCTCTACTAAAAATACAAAATAGCTGGGCGTGGTGGCACATGCCTGAAATTCTAGCTACTTGGGAGGCTGAAGCAGGAGAATCACTTGAACCCAGGAGGCGGAGGTTTCGGTGAGCCAAGATTGCGCCATTGCACTCCAGCCTGGGCAACAAGAGCAAAACTCCACCTCAAAACAATAAAATAAATAAATAAATAAGTATGCTCCCAGTATTCAAATTAAGAAAGAAATTTCTTGAGTGCTTCCTTTAGAAGCCTGTTTTTAGGATGCCCTTCTTCCTAAAGAGGAGAGGATAACTGAGAAATTAAGTTTGTTTCATTGACTTCTTTTTCCCCTCCTCTGCCCTTTTCTTCTTTTTTCCCTCTTCTCCTTCTTCAGAAAATTAATATTCTCTTAGAGGCTAGTTCTGCAAATGGGTAGTGGTAAGGTTATTGTTATTGAAATAGATAACTATGTTATTTTAGAGATTATACCCTAAACTGTACAAGTTTGCAGTATAAGCTGTTGTTTTATATGGCTTACCACCAAAAGAACTGGACTTGCATTTGAGGTAGACTGCCACCAGAGTGCAGTAGGAATCTTGATTGCATGCTCTCAAAAATCATTGACTAGGCCGGGTGTGGTGGCTCATGCCTATAATCTCAGCACTTTGGGAGGCTGAGGCGGGTGAATCGCTTGAGGTCAGGAGTTCAAGACTAGCCTGACCAACACGGTGAAACCCCGTCTCTATTAAAAATACAGAATTAGTTGGGTGTCATGGCACGCGCCTGTAATCCCAGCTACTTGGGAGGCTGAGGCAGGACAATCGCTTGAACCTGGGTGGCAGAGGTGGTGGTGAGCCCAGATTGCGCCATTGCACTCCAGCCTGGGCAATAAGAGCAAAATTCTGTCTCAAAAAATAAATAAATAAATAAATAAATAAATAAAAAGAAAATCATTGACTAACAGAAATTTAATATAAGCCAAAAATGTTATTTTAAATTTTCTAGCCACATTAAAACTAAAAAGAAATAAGTGAAATTAAATTTAATAATATTTGATCAATAAATCAAAAATATTCTACTTAGTCATAAATCAATACAGAAAAATTAGTGATGAGATATTTTACATTGTTTTTATAAAAAGTCTATGAAACAGTGAGTATTTTTACACTTACATACATTTCAGTTAAGATTAACTACACTGAAGTGCTAGGTAGCCATGTGTGGCTGTTTGTTCAGGCAAAATTCCTCCCAGCTGTAGTTTCTGTTCTCATAATGGCCCACTGTGCTTTCTGGTGAATGTACATTGGCTGTTTTGGGGTTGTCTTCTTCACTGATCCATCAGATATCCCAGTTTTGCTTCCTTTGTCTCCTCCAACATAGATGCTAGTAGCATGCAGGTCTTTTGGCTGTTGGTAATTTTTCTTCAACCACCTGTATTTTGGGGTTTGATGGTTACCATATTACTGTATTAGTTTGCTATGGCTGCCATAACAAGATGCCATAGATTGAGTAGCTTAAACAACAGAAATGCATTTTTTCACAGTTTGGGAGGCTGGAAGTCCAAGATCAAGGTGTCAGGAAGTTCAGTTTCTTCTGAGCTTTCTGTCCTTGGGTTGCAGATGGCTGCCTTCTTCCTGTGCCCTCACATGATCATCTTTGCATGCATTTGTGCCCTGGCATTTCTTTGTATGTGCTAATGTCTTATTTTAAGAACACAACTTATATTGTATTAAAACCTTTCCTAAAGGCTTTTAAAAAATTTAATTACCTCTTTAAAAACCCTATCTCCAGATACAGTGAAATTCTGAGAAACTGGGAGTTACAGCTTCAACATACAAGTTTTGGGGATAACAATTCAGCCCATAACCCTTGGTTTTATTGAAAATGTTATCAGTGGGTCTTGCATTATTATCTGTTTGTTCTGTTTTGGGAAGGAATCTGAATAGATTCAGTACTATGCTGTCACCATTTCCCCAGAATCTAGAAAATTAGCTATTTAAATGCTATACTATAATATTAAACATTAAAATAACTTAGCTTCCACACATGACTGAGAACATATGATGTTTGGTTTTCCGTTCCTGAATTACTTAACGTAGAATGATGGTCTCCGATTCCATCCAGGTTGCTGCAGATGCCATTATTTCATTCCTTTTTATGGCTGAGTAGTATTCCATCATATATATATGTTTTATATATATAAAACAATTTCTTTATCCGCTTGTTGATTGATGGGCATTTGGGCTGGTTCCATATTTTTGCAGTTGCAAATTGTGCTGTTATAACCGTGTGCAAATCATCCTTTTTGTATAACGACTTCTTTTCCTCTGGGCATCTACCCAGAGGGATTGCTGGACCAAATGGTAGTTCTAATTTTAGTTATTTAAGGAGTCTCCACACTGTTTTTCATAGTGGTTGTACTAGTTTACATTCCCACCAGCAGTGTAAAAGTGCTCCCTTTTAACCACCTCAATAGTGGTTACTTTTAAGGTTTCTTCAGGAGTATAGAGAAACAATTAAAAAGATATGTTTCTCTTTTAATTAAAAAGAACCCCGAATAATTCATTAAATCCTCAAAACAGTGTCATTAGTGTCTATTATCTTGGTTCTACAGATGAGAAAAACAAAGCTTTGCCAGATAAAGTAATAGCCTATGTTAAGGTGATAAATTATAATTTGAAAAGTGCTGCTTCTGAGAAGTTTTTCCTCAATTTAGGAGTAAGGATTCCAAACACAGGTGAATGTTTGACTTTACGAATAGAGGCAGGCCAGACACAGTGACTCACACCTGTAATTCTAGCAGTTAGGGAGGCCAAGGCGGTACATGTAATCCAGCTGCAGCCTTGCATAATGCTGGTGCCTGGAAATGCCTGCCCCACTTCAAGCCTGTGGGTACAGGGAGCTTCTTTAGACCCTAAGAACACAGGGAAGCCTGTGTCCAAAGCTGCAGCTGGGCGGGTGCAGTTGTGCCCAGGAGTACCGGGCCTCTGCCCCTCCAACTCAGTAGGTGGCCTGGCTCCCACCTGTTCCTGGCCTCCATCCATTTTTCGGAGCATGCAGCCCTGGCCACAGCTCCCCCACTGCAGTTGGCATCCCTGCAGCAGCTGCTCCGATGGGCTGCCACCGCCGTCATAATCCCAGCTACTTGAGAGACTGAGGCACAAGAATCATTTGAACCTGGGAGGGAGAGGTTGCAATGAGTGGGAGTCACACCACTTTTCTCCAGCCTGGACAACAGAGTGAGACTGTCTCAAAAAAAATATTAGTTGAGTGTGGTGGTAGGCACCTGTAGTCCCAGCTACTCAGGTGGCTGAGGCAGGAGAATTGCTTGAGCCCAGGAGTTTGAGGCAGCAGTGAGTTATGATCATGTCATTGCACACCAGCCTGGGGGAATAGAGTAAGACCCTGTCTTTAAAAACAAAAAAGCCCCCCCAAAACCACTGGGTCTACGAAGGGGTAAAGCAATACTGGTGCTAAACGAGGAAATACTCAGTTGGGCTTTGCAAGTCTCAAATGCAGTTTGGTCCCATATACACGTGAACGCAGAAACATGGATTGGTACAAAGATGTCCCTGTAATATAGTCCTCTCTGTTTAAACAAGAATATGTGAGTGCGGCAGTGTGTTCTTTGACTGAAAACCTAATTCAGAGAAGTTGGCTTATTCCTTTGCCTTTGACCACAGCTTTGTTGGAGGTCAGCAGCATCCTAAGAGCCAGGGAATGGACCCGGCATGGTGGCTCACACCTGTAATCCCAGCACTTTGGGAAGCCAAAGCAGGTGGATCACTTGACATCAGGAGTTTGAGACCAGCCTATCCAACATGGTGAAACCTCATCTCTACTGAAAATACAAAACAGTTAGCTGGGTGTGGTGGCACATGCCTGTAATCCCAGCTACTCGGGAAGCTGAGGCATGAGAATCGCTTGAACCTGGGAGGCAGAGGTTGCAGTGAGCCAAGATTGAGTCACTATACTCTAGCCTGGGTGAAGTGAGACTCTGTCTCAAAAGACCAAAAAAAAAAAAAAAAAAAAAGCCAGGGAGCAGAATGTGCTCCCAGAAAAGAACTAAGAACTTTGTGTACAAAATCTAGGTGGTGGTTCCATATGGTAGAAAAGAGAGAGCATTGGATTAAGAGGTAGAAGGTTTGCATTTGAATCATAGCTCTACAGCTTACTGGCCATGATTCCTAAATAACTTCCAGTATGTATGTTTATTTTTATGTATATATGTATGTGTGTATATATATACACACGTATCCCGGGGAAGGCAAGCATTTAGGGACTGGACTAAGGAAAGAGAAGTTAATGGAAGAGATTGTAAGGACAGAAAAAAGAGTTATAAGATGGTGAGAAAGTGGTGGCCAGTGTAATACCATAGACAGGACTGATAAAAGGAGCATTGAAAATAAAATAAAATAAAATAAATAAATAAAAATTAAAAAAAAAAAAGGAGCACTTAAGGTGCCCTTGGACTTGGATTGTAGGTATACATAGGGATCAATGATCTTAGCTAATTTAGGTTAGTAAAGATGGGGGATTTAAAGAAAATTTACAGAGATTTCCTGATTTTGAGATCTCAACATTACCTTTGAAACATCCCTGTTAATCAGGTTTAATTATTTGCACTGCATTTCTTCCTACCATAGTCTCCTGAGTTCTATTGATAGAACTTAGGATTTAAAAAAAAGAAAGATCAGTGTCATACTTTTACTTTCCTCTAAAATCTTGGAGAAAATAATATGATTAGCCAATTTATAACATAGGTGCCTTTGCAAAATGTGAAATATAAGGTCATTTAAATTATGGGGTAATTCACAGAGCCCCATTTTATTTAATTCTATGGACCATTAATTTCCCATCTTTGCTGACAGTAATAATGACCAAATGATATATTCAAGGTTTAAAATCAGAGTCAGGCTCTGAGTAGTATAGGATTTTTTTTGAAACACTTTATAGAGTACCTTAGTTAATTTTAGATGCTGATCATATTATAGTGGTTTGTATGTTAACTTCTATGACATTTCTCGTTAGAAAAAGGATGATCATAGGCTGGGCGCAGTGGCTCACGCCTGTAATCCCAGCACTTTGGGAGGCTGAAGAGGGTTCAGGAGATCAAAACCATCCTGGCCAACATGGTGAAACCTTGTGTCTGAAAAAAAAGAAAAAAGAAAAAGGATAATCATAGGAGTTTTCCTATGGGAAAATTTTAAAAAATTTAGACCCTATTTTGAAAAAGAAACTGGTGTCTTTATAAATTATTTAGACTGGAATAGTAGATGCTTTAAATTTTTTTGAGGAAAATAGTATAGAAGTTAGCCAACATTGTTCATAGCTGTAAATCGGAAAATATTTACATATTACAACTTACTTTTAGTAGCCCTAGTATAGCATTTTAGATCACTTTTTGTGTATTTTTTGCCTGCATACAAAGACCCCTTTCTTTACAACCCTTTCTACTTGACACCTGAAATAAAACACTGTTTTCTCCCTTAACAAGATGTATTACTGAGATTTATTAATTTTGTCAGTTTTGGAAACTCAAAGAAACTTGCAGGCAAATGCATACTTGAAAAATTGCCTAAGACTTTAGGTAATATCCTTAATGAAACACAATAATTGTCAGTTGTCACAAAGTTGATGTTGACAACAAATGCTTGTACATAAAAATACTTTCTTCATAACACCAGCTGCTTCATAAGAGTCTTAAATTTAGTTTCTAGTAGCAACTTACATTTAAAAATATCTGATTAGGTCTTCCTAATGTAACCTCTCAAAACTACGGGGCAAGGTGGCTCACGCCTGTAATCCCAGCACTTTGGGAGGCGGAGGTGGGCGGATCACCTGAGTTCAGTAGTTCAAGACCAGCCTGACCAACATGGAGAAACCCCGTCTCTACTGAAAATACAAAAATTAGCTGGATGTGGGGTCGCACGCCTGTAATCCCAGCTACTCAGGAAGCTGAGGCAGAAGCATTGCTTGAATCCGGGAGGCGGAGTTGCAGTGAGCTGAGGCGCCATTACACTCCCTCCAGCCTGGGCAACAAGACTGAAACTCCATCTCAAAAAAAAAAAAAGATGAAAACTTGTAATAAATGTAGGAATCTAATATCTATGGTTAGCCTATTTCTGTAATTCTGAAATGAATTTCAGCTTATAAGGAAAATGGAAATGGATTTATAATATGCAGTTTTAAACTTGCTAATTTTTGCTGTTGTGCCTGAAAATTTTGGGTAGGAAAACCTTTTCCTTTCTTATTCATTATCTTAACATCTGGTTAAAAAATACAGATCTTTTTTCACCCCTCACTTCCACCTACAGAAATTTACCTTTCATTCATATTATGTAGCTATTCAAATTTATTAGTATGAAGATATTTACTACAGCATTTTTTTTTGTTTAAATAAGGGAGGCCAGGCACAGTGGCTCACGCCTGTAATCCTAGCACTTTGAGAGGCTAAGATGGGCGGATCACTTGAGGTCAGTAGTTCGAGACCAGCCTGGTCAATGTGGTGAAACCCCATCTCTATTAAAAATACAAAAAAAAAAAAAATTAGCTGGGCATGGTGGTACGCACCTGTAATCCCAGCTACTGAGGAGGCTGAGGCAGGAGAATCGCTCAAACCCAGGAGGCAGAGGTTGCAGTGAGCCACTGCTCTCTAGCCTGGTCTATAGAGCAAGACTCTGTCTCAATAATAATAATGATAATAATAATAAAGCAGAGAAAAACTAGAAAGAATATAAATGTTCATCAGGAAGATATTGGTTAAATAAGTTGGTTCATTATATACTACTTTGTACACAGTAAATATTGATACAGTTCTCTATGTATTAAATAAACATATATTCTTAAATTAAAAAGACACGTTGCAGGATATTATGTATAGTTTGATCCCTTTGGTGTAACATAATGGAAAAAGTCATATATATACTTAAATGTGAACAGAGAAATAAATCATTCTTTTTTGTTTGTTTCTTGAGACAAAGTCTCACTCTCATTCACCCAGTCTGGAGTGCAGTGGTGTGATTATGGCTCACTGCAGCCTCAGCTTCCAGGGCTCAAGCGGTCCTCCCACCTCAGCCACCCAAGTAGCTGAGAATACAGGTGCCCGCCACCACACTTGGCTAATTTATTGGTGTGTGTATGGGGGTGGGGGTTGGGGATTTACTGTATTTTTTTATAGAGACGGGCTCCCCTGTGTTGTCCAGGCTGGTCTCGAACTTCTGGACTCAAGTGATCCTCCCACCTCAGCCTCCAAAAGTGCTGGGATTATAGGTGTGAGCCACAGCACCCCGCCAAAATCATTCTTTTTGGTGGTTGTTTGTGGGGACTAAAGTTGAAAGGAGAAGCAAGAGGGCATTTTTGTTTACTTTTCTTTATATACAGTATTTTTGTTTTCTAAGAGACTTGTATTGTTTTCATAATTAAAAAGGAAAGAAACATAAGATCTCCATGATAGATTGTAAAATGATTCCCTTCCCTGTATCCGTGCTTATTACTAGTTCCTTCCCACACTGCCCCTGGGCTGGGCTAATAGATTTGCTTTGGCCAGAGAGACAGTAGCAAACATGATCCAAATACTTGAAAAGAAAAATTCATGAATTAATTGCTAAGAAAAATTTAAAAAAATAAAAGAAAAATTCACATTAGAGCTTGCCATCTCTTCTGCTACTCTTATAACCTTGTAACCAACCCCCATATAAACAAACCCAAGCTAGTCCTGGACATATGAGAGAGGCCATAGAACATTAGCTGTCTAAGTTGCATGAGTGAGATCTGACTGAGACTGATAGAACTGTCCAGCGAGGAACTCAGCTCTAATTGCCTACTCACAAAATGATTAGCTAATAAATGGTTTTTGTTTTAAGCTTCTGAATTTTGAAGTGGCCTGTTATGCAGTAAAAGTTAATTGATAAAGTCTCCGGTGGTAAAATCACCACCTGTCCTTCTGCATTTTTACTGCTTAATGAGATACCCAGATTGCTATTTATAAAAAGTAAGCAGAATGTAAGGGGGGGAAGAAGTATTGTTCACTGTCACAATACGTATACTGACTGTCAAAATATGTCGGTACACGTACTGAGAGCTATGAAACCCATGAGTAAAGAACAGTTGGCCAGGTGTGGTGGCTCACATTTGTAATCCCAGCACTTTGGGAGGCCAAGGCAGGCTGATCATGAGGTCAAGAGATCGAAACCATCCTAGCCAACATGGTGAAGCCCAATCTTTATGAAAAATACAAAAATTAGCTGGGCATGGTGGCACACGCTTGTAGTCCCTGCTACTCGGGAGGCTGAGGCAGGAGAATCACTTGAACCTGGGAGATGGAGGTTGCAGTGAGCCGAGATTGCACCACTGCACTCCAGCCTTGTGACAGAGCAAGACTCTGTCTCAAAAAAAAAAAAAAAAAAAAATTCATTAGGACAGACATGAAGAATTTTCTGGTGCTTGGTAGGTTTTTATATATCCATTGTTTCAGAATATCAGAACCAAATTGCAGGATATGTGAAGTTCCCACCCATATCCAGCTCAACAGACACTAGATATAAACCTGGTCAACTAATTGTGCTAGGAGCTTCAGTCCATGTGTAGCTCTGAGAAAGAGATTTGATTTATCCTCTCCCTTCCGCAAGACACATATTCCAGGAAGAAAAGTTAACAGACACAGAGCATGGGTAGATTATACCTTGTTCTAGGAAGGTTGAGTCAAATCCTTAAGTGGGCTTCTTCCAGAAACAAAAATAACACTCTCCTTCCTCCTTCATACACACGCACGCACACACACCTACAAGGGAATGAAAACATTTTCTCAAGACTCAGTAAATTATCTATAGCAGAAAGTAGAAGAAACTTTCAGAAGATTGTCTTCTGCAGTAAAATGCCACAGATCATGGCTTCTGTGAAAGAACATAAAACTATAAGGAGAGAACAGGCTATGGATAAATAAAGCAAGAAAGATGTGCAGGAAAGCAAAAATGCAGTATCAGGATTGAAATCCACATCAAAGAAAACAGAGAACTGATACTACTTAGACAAGATGCCACCCTTGGGGTGATGGGACCGGAGACTGATACTGTTAATACTTCAAAACACTGAGTTACTGATGTTCAGGAAGAACCGGAGATGATCTCTCAGTATCCTGAGAAAAATGATAAATATGAAGTCAAGAGAATGAAGATGACACAGCTGAAGAATTACCAATCTTTTTGATGGAGAAATCAGAAAAGTTGCAATAGGAAAAGTAAAGATGAAATTAAAAAAAAACATTTTATAGCACTTGGAAAACATCCAGGTAAGCAGATCAAGAGGACATATTCAGAAAACATGCTGGTTTCGGGGAAAAATTATTTGGAGACACACAGCTGCTGGCCAAGAAATAGCAGCTAAAAAGGAAATCATAAATTAGATGTCGTAATATTACAGGCTTGGTGAACTACCAACATGCACTGTACCGAGTTTATCTCAAGAAAAACATTTTAATAAAACATAGCAGTTTGACCTAGCCACAATGATAGGCCTTGTTTTGTGGCTTTCTCAATGATGCTTTTAAAGGAAACAGTTTCATTTGAAACCTTTTTTGAGGTAGGGTCTTGTTGGACTGCAGTGGCACAATCATGGTTCACTGCCTTGACCTCCTAGGCTCAATTGATCCTCCCACCTCAGCCCCCCGAGTAGTTAGCACTACAGGCCTGTGCCAGCCATGCCTGGCTAATTTGTGTATTTTTTGTAGAGATAGGGTTTTGCCATGTTGCCTAGGTGGTCTTGGACTCCTGGACTCAAGTGATTGCTCCCCTTGGCCTCTCAAAGTGCTGGGATTACAGGCATCAGCCACTGCACTGACCTGTTATTTCTTATTTTGATGGCCCCAAAAATGGGCACAAGAAATTCCTTTTTTTTTTAATCTGAGATGGAGTTTCACGCTGTCGCCCAGGCTGGAGTGCAGTAGTGCGATCCTGGTTCAATGCAACCTCCACCTCCCAGGTTCAAGCAATTCTCCTGCCTCAGTCTCCCGAATAGCTGAGATTACAGGTGCCCTCCACCAGACCCAGCTAATTTTTTACATTTTTATTAGAGATGGGGTTTCACCATGTTGGCCAGGCTGGTCTCAAACTCCTGACTTAAGGTGATCTGCCCACCTCAGCCTCCCAAAGTGCTGGGGTTACAGGTGTAAGCTACCGTGCCCGGACTGCCTGGCTAATTTTTTAAAACATGTTTTCAAGAGACAAGATCTATCGATGTTGCCCAGGCTGGCTTTGAACTTCTGGGTTCAAGTGATCCTTCCACCTTAGCTTCCTGAAGTGTTGAGATAACAGGCATGAGCCATCATGCCCGGCTACTTTTTTCTTAATGTATTTATTTAAAACTTCCTTTTTAAAATAACATATCCATGTGTATACATGCACAATTATATGCTTATAAGTAGATAAATGAGGACTTTGTCAGAATGAAGATCTAGTTCACTTGGAATAGAAGTAGAGGAGACTTACTTTTGTGCTCTTACAATTTTATACTATGTGTATAAATTACCAATTCAAAAAATAAATGAGACTATGACCTCATAATTTAAAAAACATGGGTTTTACAAGGTGAAATAATATAAAACGGCTTACACGGCTTACACTATGCAGTAGTATTCTCTAAAACATCCCTCTCACCTAGGGTTCTCATTTTTCAAAGGCAATCACTTTTCTTTTTTTTTTGGAGATGGAGTCTTGCTCTGTCATCAGGCTGGAGTTCAGTGGCGCTATCTTGGCTCACTGCAACCTCTTGACTTCCTGGTTCAAGTGATTCTCCTGCCTCAGCCTCCCAAGTAGTT
>NW_022437016.1:10102390-10244599 GCF_009761245.1 Sapajus apella | reverse complement strand
CCTGCCTCAGCCTCCCAAGTAGTTGGGATCACAGGCATGTGCCACCACACCTAGCTAATTTTTGTATTTTTAGCAGAGATGGGATTTTACCATGTTTGCCAGGTTGTTTTCAATCTCCTGACCTCATAATCTGTCCACCTTGGCCTCCCAAAGTTCTGGGATTACAGGCGTGAGCCACCATGCCTGGCCTGCAATCACTTTTGACTATTTCTAATTTTAGTTTTCCTGGTGTTTACTTCCATTTCTCAAGCCTATATACTTTTATCACTCTTTCTTGGTTTATCAATTTGTGCATTCTCCTTTGATATCCTGCCACAATAAATGAAGATTTCATTTACCTAAAAGCTGCTTTTTTCCCTGCTGCATAGAAATAGTAGCCCTAATAAGAATAATAATCGCAACTAACATTTATGAGTGCTTACTATATGCCAGGCCTGTTTCAGATAATTCACATATACTGTCTAATCCTCACCATACCCTCTGAATTTACATTACCACTAATCTCGGTTTTCCCATTATTCATTTTATTTTATTTATTTATTTTTAAGACAGATACTCCCTTTGTTGCCCAAGCTGGAGTGCAGTGGTGCAATGATGACTCATTGCAGCCTCGACTTCCTTGGCTGCAGCAGTCATCCTACCTCAACCCCCAAGACTACAAGCGTGCACAACCACGCCTGGCTAATTTTTGTATTTTTAATAGAGATGGGGTCTCACCATGTTGGTCAGGCTGGTCTTCAACTCCTGGCCTCAGGTGATCTGCCCACCTCAGCCTCCCAAAGTGCTGGGATTACAGACGTGAGCCACCGTGGCTTGCCTCACCTCAAATTTCTATAAGGTTGTATGGTTTACCAAGAACATTCAGCTTATTTAGTTATGTGAACTAAATAATAGATTTCCTTGTATAATTGAGGGAAGTTAAGCTTAAGTAAGGAAATCTATGTTTAAAACATGATTCATTTTACTACTAAATATTTGAGTGTTTTCTCTGTTTTAAATATTTTTGTAGACATTTTAGTTATAGGGATCGATATAAATACAGCCTGTACTTCTTTTCTTAATTGAAAATAGTGCTTGTGGTGGTTATAGCAGTACTGATTTAGACAGAGTGGAATTAGCACAAAGGTGGACAGATAAACTTAAGGAAAGGAGTAGGGGGCTCAGAAACAAAAACATGTATTTTACTTGGCAATTGATAATCTTTGAATCTGCTGGTAGTACCTAGGTGTCATTGTACTGTTTGCTCTACTTTTATATATGTTTGAAATTTTCCGTCATAAAAAAAATAAGGCCGGGAGTGGTGGCTCACGCTTGTAATCTCAGCACTTTGGGAGGCCGAGGTGGGCAGATCATGAGTTCAGGAGTTTGAGACCAGCCTGACCAACATAATGAAACCCCACCTCTACTAAAAATGCAAAAATTAGCCGGGTGTGGTGGCGGGCACCCGTAATCCCAGCTACTCAGAAGGCTGATGTGGGAGAGTTGCTTGAACCCAGGAGGCAGAGGTTTCAGTGAGTCGAGACCGCACCGCTGCACTCCAGCCTGGGTGACAGAATGAGCTTCTGTCTCAAAAAAATAAAATAAAATAAAAGATAGAACTTAAAAAGTAGAGATATCTTTCACAAAAACAAGGAAAATATGAGACCTTACAGTAGTATGAACCAAGAAATATAAGACTTTTATGGAAAAAGTTATAAATGTGTTTAATGACAGTGTTTTTACCATAAATGGAAAGAAATGCTATTGACAAAATTAGAAAAAATACAAATTTTCCAAATTGATTTCTAGATTTATTCAGTTACCACTAGAAGCCATTAAGGCGTGTGTGTGTGTGTGTGTGTGTGTGTGTGTGTGTGTGTGTGTTTAAGTTTGCAGCTGAGTTTAAAATTTATATTCATATGTAAGTACAGGAAACAAGAATAGCCAAGGCGCTCCTGATAAAGAGGAAATATGCTAGACTTATTAAGGCTATCATAATTAACAGAATGTTAATGACGAAACAGAAAAGCCTCGTTATGGAACAAAGAGCTGAAAAATGAGCTTAGCGGAAAATTTATGACAGCTCCAGTTCTGTCATCAAAAAAGATATATATTTTTAAAAAATCGTTCAGACATAGTTTGTTATACATATCTGAAACTCAATTTGGGTACATTAAAGAGTTAAATTTGAAGATCAAAACTTTAAATCTTGCAGAAGATAATACTATTTTGTGGATGAGTTTCTTTAAGAATACAGAAAAAGCACTAACCATACAAAGAAAGATCCATACATTTGAAAACTACTCATAATAAAAACACAATGAAGAAAAATGAGATGGCAAGTCATAAACTAGGATAAGAAATTAACCACACTATAGACAATGAATTTATTGCTCCTTTATTTTTTAAAAAAGGTGACTTCAATAGAACAAATCTTGTGAAATGTAGTTGACTCTATAATTTGATGGGGGTGGGGCGTTGGGGAGAGATAGCATGGGGAGAAATGCCAGATATAGGTGATGGGGAGGAAGGCAGCAAATCACACTGCCATGTGTGTACCTATGCAACAATCTTGCATGTTCTTCACATGTACCCCCAAACCTAAAATGCAATTAAAAAATAATAATAATTTGATTCAAATTAGCTCCATGTACCAATAGCCATACCCCTAATTCTTTGAGACATGTCCATCTTCTGGAATTTATTAGAGATAACTTGAGTTTATCAGGTTTCTATAAGACAGCCAGATTCTTAAATTCCTTTCCTGAATTTATTTTGTTCCACTGAAAAAAGGTACTTGGGGCCATCTTCATCTGTTCACAGACTTTAATAAAGTAGTTTTGCCCTGGAGGCCGGTGTGGTGGCTTAAACCTGTAATCCCAGTACTTTGGGAAGCCAAGGTGGGTAGATCACGAGGTCAGGAGATTGAGACCATCCTGGCCAACATGGTGAAACCCTGTCTCTACTAAAAATACAAAAATTAGCTGGGCGTGGTGGTGCATGCCTGTAATCCCAGCTACTTGGGAGGCTGAGGTTGGAGAATCACTTGAACCCGGAGGAAGAGGTTGCAGTAAGCCAAGGTCACGCCACTGTACTCTAGCCAGGTGACAGAGTGAGACTCCGTCTCAAAAAAAAAATAAAAAGAAGTTTTGCCCTGGAAGATGAGGCTGTTATGGATAGCATTTCTCAATTGTATCTTTTACAGTTAAATATTAGTAATTGTTGTATCTTTCAATCTTGTAAGTCCTTGAATTTGTGAATTTTCTCTTTCTTGTCAACTCTGCTTGTATTCTTTTAATGCAATTAATTCTTTTCTGAGTTCATCTTTTTTTTTTTTGTAGTGTTTTAAGCATAGCTAATAGCATCCAGGGCTAGCAACATACTGTTTCCCAACCTCTTTGCATAAATCAACCAGTTGATTAATCATATTATCTACTCTCTAGGTTTTCTCAGGCAAATACAGTGTTATGACTGCATTATATAGATCATTGTTTCCAGACTTGCTACTTAGTCGCCATTGCAAGTGTCACATATGTTCCATGTTTGTTACGGCAATAATCGACTCCTGTTACCAATTTCTGGACTAGCTTTTCCTAAGTAAGGCTGCTGTAGCAACCCTCAAATTATAGTGCCTTCCTACAATAGAGATTTATTTCTAGCTCCCATGTTAGCTACAAGTTGTCTAGGTTTTGCAGCTCTGTTAAATGTGCCTTACTCTGTGTTCCAGGCTGAAGAACAGCGCTATCTTTGTCTTAGGTCAGAGGGAAAACTGAAAATGCTGAACCACTCAGTGCTCTTAATCTTATCCTAAGATACGGTATAAATAACAATTATATTTCATTGGCCAAAGTAAGTTACTATGGCCAGGCCCAGTGTTTGTATGGTAGGGAGTATTTGTCTCTCAAAGATTGTACTATAAGTCACCAGGTTCAAAGACAGGGATATATAGTTCCCTTATAGGGAGGGGATAGAATAGTGTAGAACAGTAATACCATCTGCATATCCATTTCTAGGTATATTTTCTAAAGCAGTGTTTTTCAAACATTCAGCTGAGTTCTTAGCTGAAGGTAAACATTTGAAAGTTGTCAGTATATAAGTGAGTGTGAATAAGATCACCCAGGGTGAGGGAAGAGAGTGCTAGAAACCTCATGGGAGAGGCATCTGCAAAGAACACTAAGAACAACCTGTCAGAAGTAGGGAGGAGAACAGGAAAAGAACATGTCCTGGACCCTAGTTGTAGAATTATTTCTGCTCCGCAGTGTAACTTTGGTTTTAAAAGAAAGCCTGAATGCAAGCATTTTACATCTATCTGGGTTGATCACAAGACGTAATTTTCAAATAGCATAAGAAGTTTAAAATTAATACACACTCATTTATTATTACAGAGATTTGCCACAATATGGACAGAAGCAGTGGCAGTCCTATTTTGGAAGAACTTTTGATGTTTACACCAAACTCTGGAAGTTCCAGCAGCAACATCGGTAAATGAATTTTATAGTTAAAGAAGAGTGAAGGCCTGTTTTCTGTTAGCCACAGTTTTTGTCTTTACTACTTCAGTGCTTTTTATCTTGGTGCTTTTTCTTTTTTTCCACCAAGAAAGCAAAGGTAAATCTTGGTGCTTTTAAAATTACATATTTCATCTTCATAATCCAAATGAAAACAAATTTATTTATTTTCTACTTATTTAAGATTTTAAAATGTGTGACTAGGCATGGTGGCTTATGCCTTAATCCTAGCACTTTGGTAAGCCAAGTTGGGGGGATTGTTTGACCTCAGGAGTTTGAGACCAGCCTGGCAGCATGGTAAATCTTATCTCTACAAAATACACGAAAATTAGCCAGTGCACTGAGCTGAGATTGCACCACTGCACTCCAGTCTGGACAACAGAGAGAGACTCTGTCTCAAAAAAAAAAAAAAAAAAAAAAAAAAGATAAAAATAAATAATAAAATAAGCCTGGGTACAGTGACTCACAATTGTAATCCCAGCACTTTAGGAGACTGAGGTGGGTGGATCACTTGAGGTCAGGAGTTCAAGCCCACCCTGGCTAACATGACCAAACCCCATCCCTACTAAAAATATGTGGTGGTGCACACATATAATCCCAGCTACTCGGGAGGCTGAGGCAGGAAAATCGCTTGAACCACTAGGTGGAGGTTGCAGGGAGCCAAGATCATGCCACTGCACTCCAGCCTGGGCAACAGAGCCAGACTCCATCTCAAAAAAAAATAATGTTCTTGTTTGATTTTTTTAAAAACAATATTATATGTGGAATGGTTCAGATGAGCTAGAGTATAGGAAGGATGATTTATTATTTCATTCGAAAATATGTGTTGTTTACTGGCTAAAGTAGTTTCTTTTTATATTTCAACTTATAAATAGACATTTAATAAATGCTTTTTGAATTTAATGGAATGACTACATTGAAATCTCATGAAAAATGTATTAGCTTTGCTGAGTTCAATGGTATTTTATCCTATTTAATTTACAGATTTGATTGTCTTTGGAATGTACAGACCCTTATTTCTATTTTCTTGTATCCTATATAAACTAGACAAGTCTTGGATAATCGGTATGGCTTGAAGCGCTGGCAAATAGGAGAAATTGCTTCCAAGATTGGGCAGCTATACTACCATTATTAGTAAGTAAATTACACATGGAAAGAATAAAGTGTTGTCTGATTAAAACACAGCATACAGAAATATATATATAGTGTACTCATTGCTGGGTGTGAAAATGGTGAGTTACAAATGAAACCCTAGTAGTTTGGACCAGATTGATCAAGACAATGTCATGCAATAACCTTCCATAATTAAAGTACTATTTGTTTTAAAGGCATGCCTTCCAAACACTTCATTTGGTCAGACTCATTTATAACTTAAAAATTTGATCTTGGTCTTAGATAAATGATTAATACTAAAGGATTTATTGTTCTTACAGCTTCACTTGTCTTAATACTGTGCAGCATTATATTATAATTTGTATGTATGAATGAATAATTTTCAGAAGGAAAGTTTAAAAAACTTATACTTTCAGGATATGTTTGAAAGCTTACATGAGATAAATAAGGGTATTTTTATTATATCCTTAGAGCAATAACATCTACATAGTCCCACCCCTGAGTTCAGAAAGCAAGAGAGGTCCTTTTAAGAATCTAAAACTCATTAACCTGACATGATAGCAGCTATACAATGAAAAACGCATGGACAATTTTTAATCTAAAAGGCAATAAAACAACCAGGCATGGTGGCTTATGTCTGTAATCCTAGCACTTTGGGAGCCTGAGGCAGGTGGATCACTTGAGATTAGGAGTTTGAGACAAGCCTGGCCAATATGGTGAAACCCCTTCTCTACTAAAAATACAAAAAAATTAGCTGGGTGTGGTGGCGGGTGCCTATAATCCCAGCTACTTGGGAGGCTGAGGCCAGAGAATTGCTTGAACCTGGGAGGCAGAGGTTATAGTGAGCCAAGATCATGCCATTGACATTCCAGCCTGGGTAACAAGAGTGAAACTCTGTCTCAAAAAATAAAAAATTTTATAAAAAGAAAAGAAAATAAAAAAAAAAAAATAAAACTTCTTCCATTTCCTGTATTTTGGCATACCATCCCAAATTCCTACCATTAAAATTACTTTCTTGGGTAGAATATTTTCTTAAAAAGTCCCTTGTAAAACTAGAACTGTTTTCTCAGGTAGAAATATTTTCTTAAAAAGTCTCTTGTAAAACATAATTTATTAACATCCCCTGAAGATGAATATGGATTAGTGCATTCCTCAGTTCTGTGAGAAAAAAACAAAAAATAAAGAAATGGGCCAAAGGACTGTATGGATTTGAGAAAGTGAATTGGCCTGGTCCTGGGAGAGAAGGATTTCACTGATGGAATGCTGTTTGGAGAGTCCCTTCAAAGAATGAGGATAATGTATAATATGGGTTGGCATCAAAAAATGCTTGCTTTCAGTGAGGTCATTTTTCAAAAATTTTCATTATTATTTTTTATACATTTTAAGGGTGATATGATGATTGCCTTGCTGATTCAAATTTAGGACAGTCATTTCCACCCGCCCCCAGACATAGAGGAATATAGTAGTATAGAAGAAGTATTTATCATGGTGAAGAATCTCTGACACTGTCATATTTAAAAATATATTTTTTCTCATAGCTTACGCACATCAGAAACCAGCTATCTGAATGAGGCTTTTTCCTTCTATTCTGCAATCAGACAGAGATCATATTATTCTCAAGTCAATAAAGAGGACAGGTATGTATCTGCCATACTTTTAGAAAGGTGAGGATAGAACTGTCTTTACTCTGCATGGAAACTGTGCAGAAAAGCATACATTTGTTTATAACTTGTAATCATTTACCAGGCTTTATGGAGTGCCTGCTGTGTAGTAGCCCTTTGAAAGCATAAAGTGTATATTACCTATGCAATAAATATCAAAGATGTTGTGACAAATGTCACAATGCCTAAGGAGAGTTGGGTTATTGTTTTATAGGAGATTGGCTTCACATAGATTTAATAGAAAAGAAATGACTCCAAAGCGAAGCTTAGTTACTAACATTTATTCTTTAGTCTGTGTAATCTTAATTCATATCTCTTCAAAAGTCTGGTGACAGCTGTCACGTAGGATCAGGGAATAGCCTGCTAATGCTATTTGAATTTTCTTTTCTTTTTTTTTTCTTTTTCTTTTGGAGACAGAGTGTCGCTCTGTTGCCCAGGCTGGAGTGCAGTGGTGCAATCTCGGCTCACTGCAACTTCTGCCTCCTGGGTTCAAGCAATTCTTCTGCCTCAGCATCCCAAATAGCTGGCATTACAGGTGTGTGCCACCATACCTGCCTAATTTTTTTTTTTTATTTTTTAGTAGAGATGAGGTTTCACCATGTTGGCCAGGCTGATCTCCAACGCTTGACCTCAGGTGATCCACCCACCTCAGCCTCCCGAAGTGCTGGGATTATAGGCATGAGCCACCGCACCTGGTCTGGATTGTGATTTTATTAGTTCCAGATGAGTATGGAATTGTGGAAGAAATCAGAGGTCTGCTGGAGAATCTTTCTTGCTAGCATTCTGGGAATTGTTGGGTAAGAAAGTTCAGGCACAGAAGGTCTGAATATTCTCTCTACCCCCAGCAACAGAACTCACAGTTTTTATATAGTGAAAAGATTATATTCTCTTAGCAATGGAAGAAAACAGTTTTGACATGTTTTTCTTGAGAACACTTTGCAGTTGACTGTTGTAAGCTTTCCAGCTAAACAGTGACATTTTGGGGAAAGCCCCACTCTTGTAAATCTCCTTAATTCCCTTGCATGTCTTGGTCAGACTTGTCTAGGGCCTTTTGCATGGCATATGTAGGGGTGTCAATGATGGAGTGTATATTTTCCATATCTTTCTGTCATCCCCTTACATCAGAAGTTCCATCAATTACTTTTCCCTTAGGTTGTTCTATAGTTTGCTTCACATATTTTCACTACAGATATATTTCCTCCAACCCTAATTAAAAAAAAAAAATTCATGCTATACTATTTGTCTTAATTCTTGGCTAGGTAAATTATATCTTAAAAAATTCAAAAGAGCTATGTAACATTTTATCAGCATTAAGAATACATATAAGCCAAGGACTATTTTAAGCAATAGCAAAACACCTTGTATAATTTACTTTTCTCCATTTTCTAATTTGAAGGGAATTTCACAGTTCATTTAAAAGACAAAGGGAAATTGTCTTGATCTTACTACCCAACAGTCTGATGTATTGCCATAATTGTATGCCTTAATAACAAACATCAAATTTGAATCATTGTCCTGTGCAGTCTCCTAGAGCAGGGCATATTATTTAGAAGTAGCATTATTTGGAATCAGGATGATAAAAACTCTTGCTTTGTGCCAGTAAATTAGAATTAAAGGACAATCCGGGGTACAAAACCTTGACCTTGCTGTATGTGCTTAGGGGGGGCTTTGTTCAGTGGGTAGGTTATTTCTTAGTTCATACAGGGTAAGAGTGCCAGTCAAGATTGCAATCAGCAACAGCTGCTAAAATCAACAGCCAGGAGAGAAAACCAAGTAAGGAAGTATTCCACAATTTCACAGTTCATTTAAAAGGCAAAGTCTTCACTCCTCAAAAGGAACAAGTTCTCTCTGCACTGTCTCGGCAGCTAAGGATTATGTCGAGACCAGAAGGAATAAGTAGTTTGTTCCAGCAATCTCAAGGTTAGTGTCTGTCACTGAGCATAGACCACTCTCAGAACATTTCATTCCATGGGCCCATCCTACTTAGGAGAGGAGATATTGCCATACAGCCACTCCTCCTAGGAGCTGCACACCTCAATTCCTTTGCAGATGGCCAAAGCTGAGCTAGTTGTATATGGAGAAGGTGAAGATTCTCAATACCCAGGAGGCTGTGGGGAGATGTTACAGTTAGCCACCTGGAAGAACAGAGTTTCCTCAGCAAATGTGTAGTTAAAGAGTCGGTGTCTTAAAGTAGTGAGCCTAGCAGGTTGGACAAGGCTGGAATTCTGGAGTTTAGAAGTTTGTTAAGAGCTTAAAAAAACTTAATAAAAAGTTCAATTTTACATTCATATCGGAAAAAACAATTCTGTCACCACTTATGTTGATGTTGATGACATGTCAACATGTCATTTATTGTTCAAAAGAAACAATTCATCAAGTTTTCTTGTTATTATTTTTAGAAAAATAATTTTAAAGAGTATAAGGAGAACGTGTAACTTCAGAAGAGGTAGGGGGGAAACTGAGTAATAAAATTATGATCATTACCATGGAAGGCAGGAAAGGAAAATAAACTCCGTTTATGTTGATGTCAGCATAAGTGGTGACAGTATTAAGTTTTTTTCAGTGGGAAATATGAATGTAAATTGAAGGCTTTAACACTTTGTAATGGTGCTGATGATAAAGAGGGCTTGATGTGGACCCTTCCAGTGAGGGTCACCCTTTTTTTTCTGCAGTTTGATATGGAGTCAGTTGGTAGGCTGTGGGTTGTGGTTCAGTTTATCGGGCTTGATTGAGGTGGCCTCTCGTGTATGAGTGGGCAGCACTGACGCATTCATCTGTGCTTTCCTGCAGTTCATCACAGTGGCTTCTGAAATAGAAAGCACCCACCCACTTCTGTATGCTTATTGAATATAAGGATCAGCTAACTATGGCCTGCTTGCATGCCAAATTGGGCCTTTGGCCTGTTTTTATACTGTGTGACAGTTTAGAATTTTTTTTTTTTTTTTCCATTTTCAAAGGGTTGTAAAAAGGGAAAAGATGAATATGCTATAGGCACCAAATGCGGCCTGCAAAGCTTAAAATATTTACCATCTGGCCCTTTACAGAAAGTTTGCTGGTTGTGTAATCCACGATATAGATTCATAGAACCTATTCTTAATCAAAACAGTAACAGAATTAAGTCATTCATATTTCAGATTTGAATTGACATCATCCTTCTACTAATTTTCTTTGTTTTGAATTCCGCTTTCAACAATGTGTTAGGCTAGATGACTTAAAATACTAAATATGTAGAAATGCTGGATAAAATAAGACAATCATCTTTTAAATGGAAAACCTAGTTGCTAAGAAAGTAAGAAGTCCCTAGTTCATTTTCCCATTAATGTGGTGACCTTGGATTGGAGGCAATTGGTTGGGGTGACATAAAAGAGCAAGAAAGAAGAAAATTGAAACTACAAGGGGAAGTATGATATATAAGAAGGACTGATAAGAAAAAATTATCCTCTTGTATCCTAAAACATGGACTTGATGGGAAAGTTATCATCTTAACAGTGGCTGATTGACATTATTAAAATTAAATGGAGCCAAATCTGGATAGCAATAATATGAAAGAAGAAAGGGGATAAAGAATTAAACCATTCTAATAAGATCCATTTATTGTTCAGAAGAAACATAGAGTAAGTAAAGTTTACTTGTAAATATTTTAAGAAAACTATAAGAAGAATGTGTAACTTCAGAAGAGGTAGAGGGGGAAAGTGAGTAACAAAGTTATGATCATTACAATGAAAGGCAGGAAAGGAAAGTAAACTCCAAATAGTGTAAGTAGTACAAAATAACAATGTAGAAACATATCCAAGTCATAGTTAGTAAAAGTAATCTAAACTTTCCAGTTAAAAGACAGAGATTATCAGTATGCCTCTTAGAAAAACCCAATAATACACTTTTTTTTTTTTGAGACAGAGTTTCACTCTTGTTGCCCAGGCTGGAGTGCAGTGGCACAATTTCGGCTCACCACAACCTCCGCCTCCCGCTTTCAAGCTATTCTCCTGCCTCAGCCTCCCGAGTAGCTGATTACAGGCATGTGCCACCATGCCCAGCTAATTTTTTGTATTTTTACTAGAGACAGGGCCTCTCATGTTGGTCAGGCTGGTCTAGAACTCCTGACTTCAGATGATCCGCCCGCCTTGGCCTCCGAAAGTGCTGGGATTATAGGCATGAGCCACTGTGCCCGGCATAATATACTGTTTTCAAGAGACTCTTCAAGGCCAAGAGTGGTGGCTCACACCTGTTATCCCAATCCTCTGGGTGTCTAAGATGGGAGGATCGCTTGAGACTAGGAGTTTGAGACCAGCCTGGGAAACATAGGAAGACATGGTTTCTATAAAAAATGAAAATAAAAAAATTAGCCAGGTGTGGTGGCACACTCCTGCCATCCTAGTTATTGAGGCTGAGGTAAGAGTTTGCTTGAGCCCAGGAGTTTGAGGCTGCAGTGATTTATGATGATGCCACTGCACTTCAGCCTGGGAAATAGGGCAAGACTCTGTCTCTTTTGGAAAAAAAAAAAAAAAAAAAAGATCCTTCAAAGATGTAAGGTGGACAGAGAAAAATAAATGAGACAGCTACTAAGGGGAAGAAATGTGTATGTATATATGCATTTCTTATGTGTATACTGTGTGTATTTAAGGTAGAAAGTATTATTGATGATAGAGGTTTACTCTGTAATAATAAAAGGAACAATTCAGGAAAATATAAAAATCATAAACTTATATATACCTAATAACATAGCATTATAATAAAGCAAAATGATTTTTTTAAAGTGGGGAAATTAATAAGTGATCTAATGTACATTGGAATTTTTGATATATGATATTTAATAATTTATATATCAAGAAGACAAGAAATTATAAGATTTGAGTAACAGTTTTTCCCATGTGCCTAAAATTGTGTGCAACAATAACAGAATATATGTTATTTTCAACCTTATATGAAAATTTGTGAAATTAACTGATACTTGCCACAACACAAGTTTAATACAAGGTTCAATAAAGTATATGATGTCTAACCATGGTACGATTTTATTAAAAACAAAAATAAAACATAATTTAAAAAAATCAGTAGCTGCACGTGCAGCCCAGCTACTCAGAAGGCTGAGGCAATAAGATTGCTTGAACCCAGGAGTTCAAGTCCAGCCTGGGTAACATAGCAAGATTCCATCACTTAAACAAAAAAATCAATAAGTTGGTCAGTGAGTTAAGGGGATTGCTCGAATCCAGGAGTTCAAGTCCAGCCTGGGCAACATAGCAAGACTGTATCTCTTAAACAAAAAATTCAGTAAGTTGGTCAATCAGTAGACACATTTCTAAGTAACTCATGATCAAAAGAATTTTTAAAAACTTTTATTATGGAAAATGTTGAACACATACAAAAAATATACTGTTGTGAGGCTATTGTATTTGTGATGTAGGATATGGAAAGCAGGAGGAGAAGTCAGGTTTGAATTGATAATTGGTAAGTGTAAAGTGTTATGTGTGAATAGATAAAATATATTGTAAGGGGCATTTAATAAGTTAAAGGATGCATATTGTTACTCCCAGCAACCACTTAAAGAACAATAACAAAGAAGTAGTATAACTAAGAAGCCAATAGATGATATAAAACAGAAACTAAAAAATACTTGATTAACCAAAAAGAAAGCAAAATAGCAACACAGCAAGAGAAGGAGCAAATAGGAAACATCGAGGTGGTAGATATAAATCTAGCCAAAGCAATAATGACATTAAATATAATTGGTCTAAACATATCAAGTAAAAGGCACAGAGATAGTCAAAGCGGACAGAAAATCAGGACCTAAGTATATACTGCCCACAAAAGATGTGAATTTAAATAAAAGGACATAGATAATTGAAAGAAGGATGAAAAAAGGATATGGCATACAAAGAGTAAGCATGAAAAAGTTGGCTTGATTATATTAATAGCAGAAAAGTGAGATTTTAAGAAAAAAAAAACGTTCTTCCTGGAATCCTTTTCACCTCATATTTTCCTACCTGTAGTCTTCCACTCTTTCGTGTATTCTTTTTTTTTTTTTCTTTGAAACAGAGTCTCACTCTGGAGCCCAAGCTGGAGTGCAGTGGTCTGATCTTGGTTCACTGCAACCTCTGCCTCCCGGGTTCAAGAGATTCTCCTGCCTCAGCCTCCCAAGTAGCTGGGATCACAGGCATGAGCCAGCATGCCTGGCTAATTTTTCTATTTTTAGTATATACAATATGTGTTTCGCCATGTTGGCTAGGCTGGTCTTGAACTGCAGACCTTGCGATTGCCCACCTCCACCTCCCAAAGTTTTGGGATTACAGGCGTGAGCCACCTCACCTGGCCCTTGGATTCTTAAACATTTGTTATTTTCTCTAGGAAACATTTTCTCACTCAAGATCTAGACCTGTGGGTTCAAATAGCATTCTTTATTTCTTCTATCATTATATTATTCCATTATGTTTTAAGCATTTATCTCTCTTCTGTATATTTTAAATAATTTTCTGTCTGTAAGATCTGTGAAGAAGGGAATATCTGTAGTTTTTTACAATTGTACTTTTAGCACTTACCATAGTACCTGATGCACGTAAGTTCTCAATAAATATTTGTTGAATGAATGAATATATTAGTAAACAACTTAATCAGTAAGAAATATGTTCAAAAAGATTGTATGTTTATGTGTGGAAATGTTTATATTTGTGCAAAAAAGGATGGAAAAAGTTTTAAAAGCCATCAAAAAATTGGAAAAATCAAAAAGCATTCTTTTCTTTAATTAGTAATTTTTCATTTATCTTCCATAGACCTGAATTGGTAGTTAAGAAGTTACGATATTATGCAAGATTTATAGTAGTTTGTCTTCTTCTCAACAAAATGGATGTTGTAAAGGATCTGGTAAAGGTAAATGCACTTTAAAATAGTTAAAATTCTAATCTCTAATTGTATATGGATAGTCTTATTTTTTAAAACTAGATTTTAGGTTAAAATAATTTTGATATATCAAAATAACGACAACATTCAAAGTGTACTAACTTCAGCCAAGGATAATGATAAAAAATTTTCCAATTCTTTTCATGTTACAAATACACTAATCTGAGATAATTATCTTGATTCCTTGCTTTTGTCCCTTCTATGTGTTTTACATTTCAAAGCTCATCAATGGATGGCTGGAATGCAAACAAACAAAAATACTTAGTTTAAGAGAAAATAATTGAAATATTATGTCAAGAAAAAGCACATAACATTTTACAAAGGCATTGGGAATGATTTTAGTTTTCCCCCCACTTTAGAGCTTCTGTATCAAGTCTCTCCTTCATTAACTCAGGCGATTAAGAGTTAACTGTCTTCAGATCCACAGGATACCTGTAATGCATATTAAATTATGGTTGCACCCTGTACTCAATAGGTTTAATGGCATACTTAATTTTGTTTCAAGTACAACATACCAATTGGTTTTTTGGGGTTTGTTTGTTTGTTTGTTTTACCTAGCTGGCACATTTATTGGCATTAACACAAGACCCTTCCCTTTCCAGCACTAGGAAGCCATGCCCAAAGTGTGTCCCTCTGCCCCATTTTTGCGAAAACTCTCAGGCCTTAGCAGTAGCCTGAGCTGCCCCCAGGGCTGTGAGTTGCCGAATCTTCTGGCTCATCATTTCCATGACAGCCTGTTTCATGGCATGCTTCTTCTGGAGAGCTGGTTTGATTTTCTCCATCTGCTTAGTTAGAACATCTGTCTTCCTCTTGAAGAAATCCTTGGCATCCTCAGCTGTCTTCTCTACATAGTACCCAGTTCCCACATCATTGAGTACGTGTTCCACATCATGTAGCTTCCCAGGGACATACGTGGAACTCATCAGTGGGACGAGTAATTCTTTCCCCTCGTTGCTCTTGTTCAGCCCGTTCAGTCAGTCACTGGCTTCCACATACCTGGTCTATACCACTTTGGGCTGGGTAGTGGATGTGGACAAGAACTCCACTTCCTGGTCCAGCTGGTTCTTGAGCATTTCTAGATGTGGCAGATTCCGCTCTGTGATGTTAATCGACTGCTCCATGTTTGGAAGAAGGACCAACGAAAAGCTGTTTGGGACAAGGTTTTACTCTGTCACCCAGGCTGGAGTGCAGTGGCACAATCTTGTCTCACTGCAACCTCTGCCTACCTGGCTCAAGCAATCCTTTTACCTTAACTTCCTGAGTAGCTGGGATCATAGGCTTAAGCCACCACTCCTAGCTAATTTTTGTGTTTTTGTAGAGACAGAGTTTCACCTTGTTGCCCAGGTTAATCTTGTACTCATGAGTTCAAGCAATCTGCCAGCCTCGGCCTGCCGAAGTGCTGGGATTATAGACATGAGCCACTGTACCCAGCTCAACATGCCAGTTTTGACAAGGCCACCAGAAGTAGCCCTCTGTACTCCTTTTCTACTTTCCTTTATACCCAGTTACCATTAAAAATATTTCCAAAACACTGTATAATATAAATCCAAATAAAGTCAGGAAGTATTTTTAGAAATATATAATTTTTTATAGTGGTAGGGTCTTACTATGTTGCCTAGGCTGGCCTAGAAATCCTGGCCTCAAATGATCCTCCCACCTCGACCTCCCAAAAGGCTGGGATTATGGGTGTGAGACACTGCATCCAGCCTCATTTTTTTTTTTTAATGCTAAAGTTTTGAATTTGTCTTTTCTGATTTTTCATTAATTAATGTATTGCTGATGTAGTATTGATAGGAAATAGATCTCTGTGAAGACTTCATTTGGTGGGTATTATTCTGAAGTTTGTGACTTTTGAAGAAAATTTATGTAGTTTTCATCTTTGTTTTTGGCTATAATCAGGACTACATATTGATAATCAAATTTTGTAAGTGTGTCAGTTTTGTCAGCAAAATGGTTCTATATGGCTGTGTATTTTTATGGGTTTTTTAATAACCTTTTTTGTGATATTTTTAAAATCAGGAATTGTCAGATGAAATTGAAGATTATACTCACCGATTTAATACTGAAGATCAAGTAGAATGGAACTTGGTGCTTCAGGAAGTAGCAGCTTTCATTGAGGTCAGTTTTAATAAGAAAAATCATAATTATTGGCCGGGTATGGTGGCTCATCCCTGTAATCCCAACACTTTGGGAGGCTAAGGTGGGTGGATCACCTGAGGTCAGGAGTTTGAGACAAGCCTGGATGATATGGTGAAATCCTGTCTTTACTGAAAATACAAAAAAATTAGCTGGGTGTGGTAGCGGGCGCCTGTAATCCCAGCTACTCGGGAGGCTGAGGCGGGAGAATCACTTGAACCTGGGAGGCATAGGTTGAGCCGAGATCAATCCACTGGACTTCAACCTGGGCAACAAGAGTGAAACTCATCTCAAAAAAAAGAAAGAAAAATCATAATTATTGATAAATAAATGATCATAATTATCAATAAATAAATGACCATGTAGTTTATGTTTTTGTTGTGTCTATATGTCAAGAAGAAGGAATAACTTATTATATTGATAGTCTTAGCCATTTATTAACTGTTTATTGCTTTTTTATTTAGGCGGACCCTGTAATGGTACTAAATGATGATAATACCATTGTTATCACATCAAATCGCCTTGCTGAAACAGGAGCCCCATTGCTGGAACAGGGCATGATTGTGGGACAGTTGTCTCTGGCTGATGCACTCATTATTGGTAATTGTAATAATCAGGTAAAGAATTGTGAAGGGATTATGATTAAAATTCACTGTGGAAAATAGTGCTATTGATGATCACAGAATTATTTTCTTATAAATATCCTAACATCCACTTGTGAGGAAATGGCTGATTAAATTATGCTCTGTGCACATCTGGAATATATTACAGATATTTAAATAGTTTAGAAAGAATTTTTAATAATCTAGGAAGATACTCCTGATACAGTAAATGAAAATAAACTTGCCATGGAGCCATGTAAGCAGAATTATTTCATATATGTTAGAATGTCTATGTGTATACACATAGGATAAAGACTAGGAAGAAATTTTACAAATAGGTAAGTTTTATCTCTGAGTAGTCAAATTATAGGTGATTTTTATTTTACTTTTTACAACACTGTAAAGTTTCAAAAATTTCTGGCCAGGCGCCGTGGCTCATGTCTTTAATCCCAGCACTTTGGGAGGCCAAGGCGGGCAGATCACCTGAGGTCAGGAGTTGAAGACCATTCTGGCCAACGTGGTGAAACCCTGTCTCTACAAAAACACACAAAAAATTAACCAGGCATGATAGCAGGTACCTGTAATCCCAGCTACTGGGGCGGCTGAGGCAGGAGAATTGCTTGAACCTGGGAGGTGGAGGTTGCAGTGAGCCAAGATCATACCACTATACTCCATCCTGGTCAACAGAATGAGACTGTGTCTCAAAGAAAACTGAAAAAAAAAAAAGTTTCGGCCGGGCGCGGTGGCTCAAGCCTGTAATCCCAGCACTTTGGGAGGCCGAGGCGGGTGGATCACGAGGTCAAGAGATCGAGACCATCCTGGTCAACATGGTGAAACCCCGTCTCTACCAAAAATACAAAAAATTAGCTGGGCATGGTGGTGCGTGCCTGTAATCCCAGCTACTCAGGAGGCTGAGGCAGGAGAATTGCCTGAACCGAGGAGGCGGAGGTTGCGGTGAGCCGAGATCGCGCCATTGCACTCCAGCCTGGGTAACAAGAGCGAAACTCCGTCTCAAAAAAAAAAAAAAAAAAAAAAGTTTCCAAATGTCTATATATTACTTTCCAATCAAGCAAAAAGATATGAGGAGGAGTTGGTGGTTTTTTTTTGTTCGTTTGATTTTTTGAGACAGTCTTGCTCTGTCACCCAGGTTGAAGTGCAGTGGCACAGTCTTGGCTCACTGCAACTTTTGTCTCTCAGATTCAAGCAATTCTCCCACCTCAGCCTCCTGAGTAGCTGGGATTACAGGCACATGCCACCACATCTGGCTAATTTTTTTATTTTTAGTAGAGACAGGGTATCATCATGTTCGCCAGGTTGGTCTTGAACTCCTGACCTCAAGTGATCCTCCTGTCTCAGCTTCTCAAAGTGTTGGGATTACAAATGTAAGCCACTGCACCCAGCCAGAGGTTGTTTTTGTGTAAATTTTTTAAAAGTGAATTTCAAGTGTTTTTTAATGACAGAATAGCCCCATGATGATGAGATTTAACACACTGGAAATGAAATTTACTGAAAATTATGGGATGTTGAAAAAGTCACCAGTAAATACATTTTTCTTATGTTTTTTAACAAGTTTAATTTTGGATCCTATCCTAGCATCTGTCAATCGTTTTTGTTATTATTAGATTTTTCTGGTACCGTATTTCTCCATTTTTGGCTTTTGTGACCCTTATTTTGCAAATGTCTACATTACAACATTTTAAAAACTAGTGTATGAGTATACTAAATGGAAAAATTTTGAAACATATTTATGGTTTGTATAGTTATATTATCTGAAGACTTGGTATTTTTCTCACTTTATTTTTTTAATTCAAAGAAAATTTTTCTAATCAGAAAAATATAAAATAAAACCAGATGAGATATCACTAATCCAGTTGTCTAAAAACAAAAGAGACCAAGAAACTGATAATAGCGTATCCTGGCAAGTAGTACAAGAACTGAATATTTCATACTTTATAGAAATGTAAATTGATAGATTCACTTTAGAAAAATGGCAGACATTATGTAGTACAGCTAAATATATGCACACTCTATGACTAAGCAGTTCCAATTTTTTTTATTGATCTGTAAGAGTTTCTAATATATTCTACGTGAAAGTCCTTTGTCAGATTTATGTACTGAACTATCTTTTCCCTACTCTTGTCTTGCCTTTTACTTTCTTCTGACATCTCCTCTCTCTTTCTCTCCTTTTTTTCCCAAACATCTGTTAAAATATTTATTAGTGCCTACTCTATGCCAGACCCTGTTCCAGGTACTGAGATTCCAGTAAACAGAAGTCCTTAATTTTAATGTAGTCCAATTTATAATTCTTTTCCTTTCTTCTAAGAGCTTTTTTGTGCCCTATTTTGAGAAATTGTTGCTTACTTTACCTTTCATATTTAGATCTATGATCTCTTTGGGATTTATTTTAGTGTGAAGTATGGGTCAAACTTTCTTTCTGAATTTCCAGTAGATGTAGCAACATTTACTTTTAAAAAGACCATTTTTTCCTACCACAGTGTAGTGTCACTTTTACCATAAATCCAGTGTTCAAATATATTTGAGTCTGATTCTGTTCCTTTGGTTTGTATGTCTATTATGCTGATACTTCTGACTTCATTATTATGGCATTGTAATAAGCCTCGATATGTTGTAGTAAATGAAAAATTGATTTTGTTTTCTAATTTTTTCTCTTTTGTTGATTCTTACTTATTTTTATTTCCTTCTTCCTAATTTGAATTTGCTTAGATAACTGACTTTATTTTTATTTTTGAGACAGAGTCTTACTTTATCCCTTAGGCTGGAGTGCAGTGGCATGATCTCAGCCCACAGCAACTTCTGCCTGCCGGGTTCAAGTGATTCTCCTGCCTCAACCTCCTGAGTAGCTGGGATTACAGGCATGTGCTACCACACTCAGCTAATTTTTGTATTTTTAGTAGAAACGGTTTTGCCAATGTTGGCCAGCTGGGTCTTGAACTCCTGACCCCAGGTGATTCCCCTGCCCCTGACTTCCCAGAGTGTTGGGATTATAGGTGTGAGTCACTGCACCCAGCCAAATAACTGACTTTAGAACTTCTTCCTCGTCTAATCTAATATAAAAATCCCTGGGCTGGGCATGGTGGCTCACGACTGTAATCCCAGCACTTTGGGAGGCTGAGCAGGGCAGATTGCCTGAGGGTCAGGAGTTTTAGACCAGCCTAGCCAACATGGTAAAATTGTCTCTCCTAAAAATACAAAAATTAGCCAAGTATGATGGCATGCACCTGTAATCCTACCTACTCGGGAGGCAGAGGCAGGAAAATTGCTTGAACCCAGGAGGCGGAGGTTCCAGTGAGCCAAGATCGCACCACTGCACTCCAGCCTGGGCAGCAGAACAAGACTCCATCTCTAAATAATAAAATAAATAAAATAAAAATCCAACACTGTAAAATTCTCTTTAAGCATTACTTGAATTTCATTCTACAGATTTTGATACTTTGTATTTTTTAATCCTGTTCCTTCTATAATATTTTATATTTTATTTCAGTTGAAAGTATTTTCTAATTTTTTGTGAATCCTTTTTTAGACCTTTACCAACAGTATATTGCATATCCCTAACTCTCACTATGTTGCCAGGCTGATCTCAAGCTCCTGGCCTTGAATGATCCTCTCACCTTGGCCTTCCAAAGTTCTGAAATTACAGGCGTGACCCGCCACACCTAGACTTTTGCATGTTATGTATGATGTTTGTATCATCCTGTTTGAGTTTCTTATTGTTTCTCTTAACTGCATCAGAGGTGCCTATTTTCTTCATGTGTTTTATGATTTTGGGTTGTGAGTTTCCTTTGTTGTAATTCTATCAGCTAGAATTCTATAAGACCTGAATTGAGGATGCCTTCTTCCAATGATGATCTGCGTTGCATTTTCCCTGCAAAACTTAGGGGCACTATCAGTTTTTGTTCTCTTTAAGTGAAAAACCTTATAGATTTTTGAGCCATGCAAATAATGGTAATTCAGGTTTTCAAACCACATGAGAATCAGCATATGGCCATGAATTCTTAGGGGAGACATTTCTTTATCTCTTCTCAGAAAAAAAGGCTAAGGTAGAGTTCTTTCATGTTTATGTCTGTGGAGCAGATTTGTTTCTAGTGTACTCCTCTGAGGCTGTATCTTTTTGTGCTTCCAGTTTTATTTGGGCATGGGTATATGTATGGGAGGGCTGGTCTTCCAACCATCCAACCAGTTCTTAGCCCGGAGCCCCATGCTACCCTTACTATAGGAAAGCAAGGCGTTAGTGCCCACTTATCTCCTTAAACCTCTTCCTCTTCTTTAATCTCCACCTCTTGTGAAACCTCTTACTCTCTTACAGGCTTATCTCTGCATTTCACTGGGTAGTGTTGATGGATACCTTTATGCCACTGGAAACAGAAGCTATGTTTTAACTTTTTGTTATAGAGATGGTTTTTTGATTCCTTATATGAAAGTGTGAATTTGATAATGCTAATTTAGTAATGAGCTATAGAAGTGATCCCTGAAGTATAGTCTTGTGATGCTAATCTATTAATGACTTGTAATGAGAGGTAAAGTTCAGCAGAAGAGTCATTCATTCATGCAGCTAATATTCATTGAGTGCCAGTTATGTACAGGGCAATAGGGATGATTAGAACTAAAAATATAAAAAATAAGAAACCCAAACAATAAGCTTTCCTAAAGGAGCTTAGAATCTAGTTGTGAAGACAAACATTAATCAAGTAACCACTTTGATAAATATCAAGTAGCCACATCAACAAATGTGACAAAAGAAGTATATGATTCAACTGTCTACGAGCAAGGGATTTGACCTAGTTTGGGAAGTTGTTGAAAGTTTTTCTGAGAACAACTGTTTGAGCTAAGAACTAAGGGTAGTAGAAGTTAACCATGAAAAAAGCAGAGTATACCAGGCATCAGGAAAAGCACGTGGCAAGGCCTGGAATCCGAGGGGGGGCATGGTGAGTATGAGACATTAATAGAAGGCTAAACTGGCTGCAACCCAGAGAACAAAGGAAACTACAAGTAGATGAGAGATAGGTAGGGCTGTATTAACAGGGCTTGATACTGAATGCTAAGTAATTTGTCTGTATCCTATGTGTATTGGACAACCAGCAAAAGTTTTGATGCAAGGGGAGGAACATGATGAGGCCAGAATTTTGGAATGATCATTTTGGTTATAGTTAGGAAAACAGATTGGAGCCAGAATGGGAGAAGCAGAGCAGTTAGGAAATTGTTTTAGTAATCTAAGTGAGTAATGATAATATCTTCAAGTAAAGAGGTGGTGGTGATTATGGAGCCAGTGGACACACACACACACACACACACACACACACACACACACTAAATGAGTTAAATGTTTGAAAGTACAGTTAGTAATCTTCATAAACTTATTCTCATCTTAACTAAATAATTCCTCTTTTTTTATTTGATAGAAATAGGTACTTTAAAAAAGTCTCATCTGTTTCAACATCTGCATTCCTGAAGCTCTATATAAGTATTATTAAAATTGGAAAAAGATACAGACTTAAACTTGAATTAATTAGACCGTCTGAATAAAAAAAAAGATACAGACTTAAATATTGTATAGGGCCAAAATCTATGGAAGAAATTACCACAAATATGGATCACAGTTGTATTTCAGCATAGCTAATTTGCCAAAAGTTAGCTCTTTTTCCTTCATGTAGCAAGGATTGCTATCAAACTTCTGTGTGTAGAATTTGGGCTGGAAGGCCGGGCATGGCAGCTTACACCTATAATCTCAGCACTTTGGGAGGCTGAGGCGGGTAGATGACTTGAGGTCAGGAGTTTGACACTGGCCTGGCCAACATGGCAAAACCCTGTCTCTACTAAAAATACAAAAATTAGCCAGGTGTGATGGCACACACCTGTAATCCCAGCTACTCCTGAGGCTGAGGCAGGAGGATTGCTTGAACACAGGAGGCCGATGTTGCAGTGGGCCGAAATTACACTACTGTACTGCAGCCTGGGCAGCAGAGCAAGACTCTATCTCAAAAGGAAAAAAAAACAAAAAAAAAGAATCTGGGCTGGAGATCCTTGTGGTGTTAGTGAAAAACTTGCCCCTCACATAGCATACTACCTACACGTGTGAATTCATCCACCAGTCTGTGGAAGTTAGCATGTTTGTAGAACCTAATATACTATCTGTGCCTCTCTTTTCTGTTTTTTTTTTTTTTTTTTGAGATGGAGTCTCACTCTGTCATCCAGGCTGGAGTGCAATGGTGTGATGTCAGCTTACTGCAGCCTTTGCCTCCCAGGTTTAAGTGATTATCCTGCCTTAGCCTCCTGCATAGCTGGGATTACAGGCATCCGCCACCAGGCCCAGCTAATTTTTGTATTTTTAGTAGAGATGGGTTTTACCATGTTGGCCAGGCTGGTCTCGAGACCTCAGGTGATCCACATGTCTTGGCTTCCCAAAGTGCTAGGATTATAGGCGTGAGTCACCATGCTCAGCCCCTCTGTGCTTTCACAACTACTGAAAAAAAAACCTGAGAAAGTTTATTTATCAGTAGACATGTATATGGCTGGAGAGGTATGTGATAAAGCAAATATAAAAAATGCTTATTATAGGATCTAGATAATGAACATATGGATATCTCTACAGAATTCTTCCAATCTTTCCATCGCTTGAAAATTTTCATAATGAAATAGTAGAGAAAAAGGTACCCAAAGCCCTGAAGTACTTGTGAAAGCCAAAACTAGTAACGTGATAAAAGATTTCAAAATCTGTATGTTGCATTAAGGCTAGGTTGTGTTTTGTTTTTTTTTTTTTCTTGCAGGTTAAGTTCAGTGAACTAACTGTTGATATGTTCCGGATGTTACAAGCTCTGGAAAGGGAGCCAATGAATTTAGCTTCCCAGATGAATAAACCAGGAATGCAGGTAATCTTCTCTTTTACGTTTGCCAGTTTGATGACCCTCTGGCTGCTGCTTCTCCTCACAGAATGCAGCTGATTATTCAATAAATACTACAAACTTTAATAAATAATTCTTTTGATGAGACTTGGAGAAATAGATAAGCATAATCACAGTAAGACTGAGTCAAAATAAGACTTACTTGATACTTGATAAGGGCATTGATAATTCATTGGTCAAATGCAGCATATATGTATAATGTTTTCTGTGTGTAAATATAGGAATCAGCTGACAAGCCTACTAGACGAGAAAACCCCCACAAGTATCTGCTCTACAAACCAACCTTCAGCCAACTATATACCTTCTTAGCAGCATCTTTTAAGGTATGTGTGATCCAGTACTTTTTACTATAAGGTGAAAGTGCACCCTAAGAGAATCTAAGAGTCACTCTTTTAAAAAAATATTTAAGAGCTTAAGTAAAATATAAAAATTAAAAATTGCCTTTAGAATAACGATCCTGATAATAGCTATTTTTGTTTTGTTTCATTTCTTTTTTTTTTTTTTACTCCTGGTAAGCTGTGAAATAGCCATTTTTGGAATGAAAATTTATTGTGATGTTGTGATTGTTCCCATCATTAATTAATGAGAATAGTGGTTTTCCTTCCTCCGGTTTTTTATTGCTTAACGATTTCAGGTGTAACAATGCAAACTGAAAAATGAAAGCAGAGTGCCTAGGCCTCTTTTATACTCAAGGAGCTCTTGAAACATTTAGATCATCTGACAGAACTATGAGAAATAGGAGAATTCTTCCCAAAGTCTATGTAGAGAAAGCCGCAGAGGGGACTTTGTCCTTTAGCCATATAGTCAGGATCTTTACTTCTCCATTCAACTTTTCAGAGAATATTCTCTAAATGATGGGGTTTTTGAAGCAGAGAATGTCTTCACAACTTTTGATGATAGTTATAGATTAATAATGAATCCCTGCTGTGTATATAATTTTAAAGTCTGAACCAAGAAGGGTCTCTTCCCTTGGAAAAGGCAGCAGTGTGTTCTAATTTATCCCACAACTTTAAAATGTCATGAACTTTAAATAAAACCATGTTGTTTATCCCTGTTTGTTGTTTTGTGTATGTGATTTTCTTTAATTTCAGGAGCTGCCTGCCAATAGTGTGCTTCTGATTTACCTGTCGGCCACTGGCGTTTTCCCCACAGGTCGTTCTGATAGTGAAGGTACAATAAAGGAATGCTCCCTGTTGTGAGCAGGGCTTGAATTCTCTTTATTTTCTACAAGACGATGGCCCATAGCCCACAGATCATCTCAAGCTATCTAGACAGACTTCCAAATTTGAAACCTGGTCTTGCTGATTGGCAATTTTGTAGATACCCCAGTCTGTCATACTTTCTGAAATGTTGTTTGTCAAAGCCCATAAATCATCAGAAAATTCATATATTAAATGCATGCTTCACTATCAAATTTATCAAAAGCATAATATATAAATACATTTAGATATACATAAGGAGTTTGATGTTTTGAAGTTGAAAAGGATGATGGGATAACCAAGCCTAATTATCTATTTCACATCTTTGAATTTTTCTGAGCTTTCAGTGCACTGGGGAATCCGGTCAATGGCTACATGATGGCTGAAAGTCTTTGTAGAAATCAGTGTATTTTTGTAACTGTGAAAGTTCAAGCCCTTGTCATGATTTTGTTTCTGTCCTTTATTTTGTTTTATGGATTTAATCTGTAGAATATCGGGATGCTGTTTCAGAATAAAAACTTAAAAAAATGTCCATAACATATGAGTCCAGAAATTGGTCAGAATAGATAAGTAACTTGGATGTAAATAAGATGTTTAAATCTTTGTCTGCACCAAAAAAAAAAAAAAAAAAGTTCTTAACATTTTCCTCTTCATTTGTTTGTTGAAATTTGCATTCCTTTATAAATGCATGTCCTTGCCATCTTCCTTGCATGACCTATAGATTCTCTTAAAATGTTAAAATGAAAACAAAACAAATCTCTTTAGTCTTTTCATTGCAGTGAATTTTTTTAAGAAATGAAATATAATACAACATTAAAAGTAATGTAAAATCTTAAACTACTTTAGTTTTATAATAATAAAGTTAATAACTTTAATTTATATTTGTCTTTATGTCTAATATACTGTTAAATCAAGTTTTTTAGGTCTCTGTTTAACATAATGACTTTTTAACTTTTTTCAAAGTATGATAGGTAATAGCTGAATGGTCCTTTGAGAAAGATTATCTGGACATTCCACAGTTGCTATTTCATTTAGACAAGAGTTTAGCTAATTCATACAAATTTAGTGGGAAAAGGCTAACTTCAGAACCAGAACTAAAGTACTTCGTATGATAGTGATAATAATGGAGTTTTTGCATGCTGAAATCTGGCAAAACATTCTTAAAGGTGAAGTTTTTGTGAATGACAATTTTCAAATTCTATTCAAATGTTTTCCTAAATTTTACAGTTAGTGGCTCATTTAAAATTATATTTATGCCGGGCGCGGTGGCTCACGCCTGTAATCCTAGCACTTTGGGAGGCTGAGGTGGATGGATCACCTGAGGTCAGGAGTTCAAGACCAGCCTGGCCATCATGGTGAAACCCCATCTTTAAAAAAAAAAAAAAAATACGTTTACTTAAGAGATTAAGATTTCATTCTTAAAAAAAAATTATTTTATTTTGCAGCTTTCTTTTTTTCTGAGACAGAGTCTCACTCTGTTGTTCAGGCTGGAGTGCAGTGGTATGATCATAGCTTACTGCAGCCTCAAACTCCCTGGCTAAAGTGATTCTCCCACCTCAGCCTCCTGAGTAACCGAGAATATAGGCACCTGCCCCCATGCTTGGCTAATTTTTAAAATGTTTTTGTAGAGACACGGTCTCACTATATTGCCCAAGCTGGTCTGGAACTCCTGGCCTCATGTAATCCTCCTGCCTCAACCTCCCAAAGTGCTGGGATTACAGCCATGAGCAACCAAGTCTGACCAACTTTCTATTAAAATAATATTGTTAAACCTGAGATTGTAAGTGTGCTTGAAATGTAAAGGTCATTTTGAACATCCCAGATCTCCATTTCTTTTATTACTTAGAATAATGATTCCATAGATTCTTGTTTTGTTTCTCATTATGTTCTGTTTGAAGAACTGCTGAATAATTAATGATTTTTTAAAGTGTTGAAACTGACAACATATTGAAGTAATTTAAATACTCCATTAAATTAAAATGTTAAATTTTAAAATAATTTAAATGTTGTTTAATTCTCTTCCCTTGTATCAGTAAGGGATTCACACAGTACTTTTGTATTTGAACATCAGGTCAGTGTTAGTCTTCAGCTGAAGTCTAGGATTCTTCCCTTTGCTTTTATAGGTCCTTATGATTTTGGAGGTGTACTTACTAATAGTAACCGGGATATTATTAATGGAGATGCCATCCACAAACGAAATCAGTCCCACAAGGAAATGCACTGGTATGTATTCTTGTGTCTCCTCTTATTCTAAAAATTATTTCTCTGTCTATATATAGAAAATATATTAAGTAAAATGGGGAGTTTTTTCTGGTACTAGAATGATTCCCTTAGACTAAGATTTAGGGACAGACTGGAAACACTTATTTGGATTCCAGCAATAATTCAGGCTCTGTCTATCCTAGGAAATTAGAATTTTTGGTTGATACTCATTGGACAAATATTTTATTTAGTGTTATATGACACACTATTTAGTCACTAGGGATATGTCAGCTAAGAAAATGGCATTCTAGTTGGAGACAGTAAATATATACATAAATAAATATGTCAGGACGTGATACATATGACATCAATATGAACTTAAAAATTTTTTTTTTCTTTAGAGAGAGAGTCTTGCTCTGTCACTCAGATTAGTCTTGATTTCCTAGCCTTAACTGATCCTCCCACCTCAGCATCCCAAAGTACTAGGATTACAGGCATGAGCCACTGTGTTCGGCCCAAATTTTTTTTAATGTTATTTTTTGGGGACAAGCATGGTGGCTCATGCCTGTAATCCCAGCACTTTGGGAAGCCAAGGTGGGCAGATCACCTGAAGTCGGACTTTGAGACCAGCCTGACGAACATGGAGAAACCCCGTCTCTACTAAAAATACAAAAAATTATCCAGGTGTGGTGGCACATGGCTGTAATCCCAGCTACTCGGGAGGCTGAGGTAGGGTAATTGCTTGAACCCAGGAGGCGGAGGTTTTGGTGAGCTGAGATTGCGCCTGCGCTCCAGCCTGGGCAACAAGAGCAAAACTCCGTCTCAAAAAAAAAAGAAGTTTTTTTTAATTGAAATATAATCATTGTACATGTTCGTGGGGTACATAATGATGTTTCTATACTTATAATGTATAGTAATCAGATCTGAGTAATTAGCCAATCATGATCCCAAACATCCATTCTTTCTGTTGGGAACATTTAATGTCTTTCCTCTAGCTATTTAAAACTATATAATATAGGCTGGGAGTGGTGACTCAATGCCTGTAATCCCAGCACTTTGGGAGGCCGAGATGGGTGGATCATTTGAGGTCAGGAGTTGGAGACCAGCCTGGCCAACATGAAACCCCATCTCTACTAAAAATACAGAATTAGCCAGGCATGGTGGCTCACACCTGTGGTCCTAGCTACTCAGGAGGCCGAGGCGGAAGAATCACTTGAACCCATCAGGTCGAGGTTGTAGTAAACCGAGATTGTGCTCTGGCCTGGGTGACAGAGTGAGACTCTATGTCAAAAAAACAAAAAAGAGAAAATAAAAACGATATAACATATTATTACCTATAGTCATCCTTCAGTGGTCTAGAACACTAGAATCTAGCTATAATTTTGTATTCTTTAACAAATCTCTTCCCTATCCCTCCCTTCCTCTGTCCTTTCCAGCCTCTAGTATTGAAATTTTTTTTTAAGATGGAGTCTTGCTCTGTCACCCAGGCTGGAGTGCAGTGGCATGATCTTGGCTTACTACAAGCTCCGTCTCTCAGGTTGAAGCGATTCTCCTGCCTCAGCCTCCGAAGTAGCTGGGATTACAGGCGGCCACCACCACGCCCAGCTAAGTTTTATATTTTTCATAGAGATGGGGTTTCGCCATGTTGGCCAGTCTGGTCCTGGACTCCTGGCCTCAGGTGAACCACCTGCCTCGGCCTCCCATAGTGCTAGGATTACAGTCATGAGCCACTGTGCCTGGCCTGAATTTCTTAATACAAGGGTTTTTTTTTTGTTTAATATAGCACAAATGAATATTGTTACATGATTTCAAATAGACCTTCAGGCCAGGAGCAGTGACTCACACCTGTGATCCCAAAGTTTTAGGAGGCTGAGGTAGGAGGATCACTTGAACCCAGGAGTTTGAGACCAGCCTGGGCAGTATAGTGAGAGTCCATCTCTACAAAAATTCTTTTTGAAAAAATGCAAAAAATACAAAAATAGCGTTTCATCTATGAAAGTTCTTTCTTTCTTTCTTTTTTTTTTTTTTTTGAGACAGAGTTTCACTCTGCTGCCCAGGATGGAGTGCAGTGGCATGATCTCGGCACACTGCAACCTTTGCCTTCTGGGTTCAAGTGATTCTCCTGCCTCAGCCTCCCAAGTAGCTGAGATTACAGCCATGCATCACCATGCCCAACTAATTTTTGTATTTTTAGTAGAGACGGGTTTTCACCATGTTGTTCCAGGCTAGTCTCGAACTTCTGACCTCAAGCAATATGCCTACCTCGGCCTCCCACAGTGCTGGGATTACAGGCATGAGCCAGTATGCCCAGAGTTCGTTCTGTTTTTAAGCATAAAAACTTCATTGCTTGGGCCACTGTTGACTTTAGAATTTCTCTAGCTGAGAGCAATCTGGTTATAAAGAAAACTGGACTGGTCTAAAAATTCGTTTCTAATACAGATTGAATGTCCCTTATCTGAAATGTGTGGGACCAGAAATGTTTCGGGTTTGGATTTTTCCATATTTTGGACTATTTGCATGTAGATAGTAAGATACCTTGGGGATGGGACTCATAAAATTTATTTATGTTTCATGTACACCTCATACACATTGCCTGAAAGTAATTTTATTTTTCCCTTTGACATCCCAAATAAATTATTTGTTGTGCACCTGTATGACTATGATCTGTCATGTGAGGTCAGGTTTGGAATTTTCTACGTGTGGCATCATGTTGGCTCTCAAAACCTTTTTGGACTTTGGAGCATTTTAAGTTTTGGATTTTCAGATTAGGAATGCTGAACCTATACTGCATGATCACTTACGTGTGGAATCTAAAAAAGTTGCACTCAGAAGCAAAGTGCAACTGTAGTTATGAGGAGCTAAGGACTGGGGAAAATAGGGAGATATTGGTTAAAGGGTGCAACCTCTCAGTTGTAAGATAAATAACATTTAAAGTACGGCATGGTGACAATAATTAAAAACACTATATTGGCTGGGCGAGGTGGCTTATGCCTGTAATCCCAGCATTTTGGGAGGCCAAGGTGGGTGAATCACCTGAGGTCTGGAGCTCGAGACCAGCCTGGCAACATGGTGAAATCCTGTCTCTATTAAAAATGCAAAAAATTAGCTGGGCGTGGTGGCACATACCTGTAATCCCAGCTACTTGGGAGGCTGAGGCAGGAGAATTGCTTGAACCGGGGAGGTGGAGGTTGCAGTGAGCTGAGATTGTGCCGCTGCAATCCAGTCTGGGCGACAGAGTAAGACTCCATCTCACATACATACATACATACATACATATATACATACATACAGTATTGTTGGACTGAGTGTGGTGGCTCATGTCCATAATCCCAGCCCTTTGGGAGGCTGAAATGGGAAGATTGCTGGAGTTCATGACCAGCCTTGGCAATATAACAGGATCTTGTGTCTACTAATTAAAAAAATGAGCCAGGCATGGTAGTGCATGCCCATGATCCCAGCTACTCAAGAGACTGAGACAGGAGTATCACTTGAGCCTGGGAGATTGGGGCTTCAGTGAGCTATGATCTTGCCACTGCACTACAGCCTTGGTGACAGAGTGAGACCCTATCTCAAAAAACAACAACGACAAAAATTATTGTTTACTTGAAATTTTCTAAAAGAGTAAAGCTTACATGTCCTCTATGCCTACCCCCACCCCTGCTCACACACACAAAGGGTAACTGTGTGGGAATGGAGGTGTTGATAGATTTGATCATGGTAATCACTGTGTAATGTATACGTTAACAAGTTATCACGTTGTATACCTTGAATATATACAATTTTTATTAATAAAAGAAAAACTTTTTGAAATATAATGCAGTTTAATATTGCTCATTGAAACATTTATATATTTACATTTACATTAGCATCTATCTACATACAGGCATCGTGTACTTAACCATAGGAAAGACAGCATGCACACCAAAATTCTGACCTTACACAGTGGCTCTCACATGGATGTTACTGGACTTCAGCCTTTGGGTTCAGTAGCTCTTCTGTGGCCCAGTTAAACTGCACGTTTAACAAGCCCTTGATGCAGCTGTTCAGAGGAAACATAAAGTATAGTAAAAGATAGTCAGGCGCAGTGACTCATGCTCTTAATCTTAGCACTTTGGGAGCTGAGGTGGGCAGATTGAGCCCAGGAGTTTGAGACCAACCTGGGCAACATGGAACAACTCCATCTCTACTAAAAATAGAAAAATTAGCCGAGTGTGTTGGTAGACACCTGCAATCCCAACTATTCAGGAGGCTGAGGTGGGAGGATCATGTGAGCGTGGTACATGGAGTTTGCATTGAGCTGAGATTGTACCATACAACTCCACTGTAGCCTGCGCCACAGAGCAAGATGGTGTCGTTACAAAAAAAAAAGTGACAGTAAAAAGGTTTTCAGTCAGGCGTGGTGGCTCATGCCTGTAATCCAAGCACTTTGGGAGACCGAGGCGGGTGAATCTTAAGATCAAGACCATCCTGGCCAACATGGGGAAACCCTGTCTCTACTAAAATACAAAAAATTTGCTAGGTGTGGTGGTGTGCACCTATAATCCCAGCTGCTTGGGAGGCTGAGGCAGGGGAATTGCTTGAACTCAGGAGGTGGAGGTTGCAGTGAGCCAAGATCATGCCACTGTACTACAGCCTGGTGACAGAGCAAGACTCCATCTCAAACAAAACAAAACAAAAATGTTTTCATACTTACTACCTGCAATATTAAGATGTAGCTTGAAATATTAAAAATCTTTAAAACAGAGATGTTGAAGACTCATTGAAATACAAATCTGGTTTTGTATTACATCTTGTTTCCAGATGTTCTTACAAAGAGCTTTTAAATATGAAACTGGTACCTGTGTGCCAACTTCCGAGGTTTTCATGCTGTGTGTTTGTCATGTTTAAATACATAGGCTTCTCTTTAGCTTAGATATTCTTGAGTAACAATTGTCTCTGAACTTTTTTTTTTTCAAATCAAGCTATCTTTGCTATCCCAGTAAATACAGATTTATTTTTTTTTTCCTTTGCGTAACTATTCTTTGTTTTTCTCTCAGTGCTATGATGCAAAGGAGAAATGAGCAGACCAAACTGAAGAATAAGATTTCTGAGAGGTGGCTGACACAGTTTAACATTTCTTCATTGTTGCTGTTTTCCCAGCCTTCATCCTGGAGATCTCTATCCTTTCACCAGGAAGCCCCTGTTCATCATTGTGGATTCATCTAATAGTGTTGCATACAAGGTGAGTTCCATGAGAACTATTACACAGGTAGACATTGTGGCACCAACCCAAGGGTACCCACTCTTAATGTGTGCCTTTTTATTTTGCTTTATTTTATTTAATTTTACACAGTTTGTATTTAGTGTTTCTTTTCTTTTGAGGTTGTGCATGCTAGTCAGGATCGGGTGCTATGAATAGAAACAAGAAGAAAACGCATGAATGGACACTCAGTGGAAAATAATAAATCCTCCTGCAGGAAAAAAAAAATTCAAGATTTCCAAGATCTCTGGTGGAAGGTTTATTTTTGTTATATAACCCAGAATAATTTTCTTTTACAGAGGGAGAGGGATAAGGGTGAATTTTATTTTCTAGTGTTCAAACGTTTCCCCTTGTCACGCTGAGCTGCTGTAGTTTAAGTGAAACCTCTACCCCATAGCTTTAGTCTTTGAATATTAACATATTGTTTTACATGCACTTAATTTTTTTTTGAAAATTTGTGACGATCACAAAAAATGATGGCCCTGAATGCTGAAATAAGTGACAGGGATCTAACTTGAATATCCTTCATTTTATATTTCGCTATTGAAGTGATGATTTTCAGTGATTCCGTAAAGAATGCCAGTGGTGAAACACTTTAAGTTGGATATTATAATTCAAACTATAGTAATTTACAGGAAAATGAAAACACAGTCTTTAGGGTCCTTTATATCTGATCAAAATGTTTTGTTAGTGAAAAATACATTCAAAAATATTCTGGGTGCATAGATCTGCCACTTTAAACTGTTTCTGTTGTGGGTGTTCATACTGCAGTCTCAAAAAGTTGGAGAAGTAAACATTTGTAGGTTTCTATCAGGAAACCAATGAAAATGTCTGGTAGCCAAGTTTTCCATTTAGTTTTCATGTTTAGTTTTACTTAAACTTTTTATTCTTAAGAGCTTCCAATGCACCCTACATTTTTCAGCATATTTCCTCCTATTCACTTTGGCAAAGTTTAGTATTTTACAACTTTTGATTTATAGGAAAGTTATCAGTTTACTTTCTTAAGTTGTATATGTGATTTTTTTTTTTTTTTTTGGTGGGGAATGGAAGAATGTGGGAGGCTGCTGAACAAAAGGGTTTATTGGCTCTCCCAATTAAACTTATAAAACCAGAAGCGTCCAGGCGTTTTGTGTCTTCAGAGAATTCAAAAGAAGTACTCTCTCTTTGTCAATGAAAATGAATCTGTTGCAGCAGTTTGGTGATATGACAGAATGTATTGATGCACCAGGTCCAGTGTATTGTTTAACATGATCTAGCATCATTGAGAGTAGTTTAGCAATCCATTAATTTCTCCCAATTTAATTGGGCATTATTGGATACCACTTCTCAGGAGTACCATTTGTTGTATGTGCCTGCAGAGCATTATTTAGATTTAGGATGAATATTGGATGCCGATTTTTATTTATTTATTTACTTATTTTGAGATGGAGTTTTACTCTTGTTGTCTAGGCTGGAGTGCAATGGCACAATGTTGGCTCATCGCAACCCTTGCCTCCCAGGTTCAAGTGATTCTTTCTCCTCAGCCTCTTGAGTAGCTGGGATTACAGGCATGCGCCACCACGCCCAGCTAATATTTTTGTATTTTTAGTACAGACGGGGTTTCACCATGTTGGCCAAAATGGTCTCGATTTATTGACCTCGTGATCCCCCTGCCTCGGCCTCCCAAAGTATTGAGATTACAGGTGTGAGCCATGGCCACAGATGCCGGTTTTTAAAGACACCATTGTGTATAATTGGAAATGTATTTAGTCAATTAATACATCATGGCTTAATTTTAGATTTTAATATTGTGATGCACAGGACAGCTGTGGAATAATAGCAAGTGGTTTTTGTTGTTGTTTGCTTTTGATGGCACATGCATTGTCACTCCTCTAAAGAAATAAATTGTCCCAAACATACCAATCTTCAGAAATGAAAAGGGAGGCCGGGTGTGCAGAGGCTCACACCTGTAGTCCCAGCACTTTGGGAGGCCAAGGCGGGCAGAGAGGGGTCAGGAGTTCAAAACCAGCCTGGCCAACATGGCGAAATCCCATCTCTACTGGAAATTTATAAATTAGCTGGGCAGGGTGGTAGTCCCAGCTACTTGGAAAGCTGAGGCAGGAGAATTGTTTGAACCCGGGAGATGGAGGTTTCAGTGAGCCAAGATCAGGCCATTGTACTCCAGCCCAGGTGTCAGAATGAGATTCTGTTTTAAAAAAAAAAAAAAAAACAGAAATGAAAATCGAACTCCATAGGCAGTAGGCAGATCAGACCATGGCACAGACCAATTTTAGTCTTTTTAGAAATTAATATTACTTACTACATTTAATTCAAGCATGTAGTTCTTTTTGGTAGCATATGAAAGTGTTTCATATTTACTTTTCCCACAAAAGCATTTGTAGGCTGGGCATGGTGGCTTACACCTGTAATCCCAGCACTTTGGGAGGCTGAGGCAAGAGGATCACTTGAGCCAGCAACTTGAGACAAAGTTGGGCAAGATAGCCAGATCCCAAATCTATTAAAAAAAAAAATTAAAAATCTGCCAGGCTTTGGTGGCTCACGCTTGTAATCCCAGCACTTTGGGAGGCTGAGGCGGGCAGATGACCTGAGGTCAGGAGTTTGAGACCAGCCTGACTAACATGGTGAAATCCTGTCTCTACTAAAAATACAAAAATCAGCCCCCTGTAGTGGCAAGCGCCTGTAATACCAGCTACTGGGGAGGCTAAGGCAGGAGAATCACTTGAACCCAGGAGGTGGAGGTTAGGTTGCAGTGAGCTGAGATCACGCCACTGCACTCCAGCCTGGGTGACAGAGCAAGATCCTATCTCAAAAAAATTTTTTTTAATTAGCCAGGCTTGTTTTTATGAACCTGTAGTCCCAGCTACTTCAGGAAGCTGAGGCAGGAGGATCTCTTAAGCCCATGAGTTTGAGGACGCAGTGAGCTGTGATTGTGTCACTGCACTCCAGCCTGAGAGAGCAAGACTGTATCTCTAATAAATTAATTAATTAGATGAAATTAAGCATTGTAAAGTCTTAAGCTACCACTTTGCAAGTTTCGTTTTTTGTTTTTTGAGACGGAGTCTTGCTTTCGCCAGGCTGATGTGCAGTGATGTGATCTCAGTCACTGCAACCTCCGACTCCCTGATTCAGTGATTCTTCTGCTTCAGCCTACCAAGTAGCTGGGATTGCAGGCACGCGCCACCATACCGCAGTTAATTTTTGTATTTTTAGTAGAGACGGGGTTTCACCATGTTGGCCAGGATGGTCTTGATCTCCTGACCTCGCTGCCTCGGCCTCCCGAAGTGCTGGGATTATTGGTGTGAGCCACCGTGCCCAGCCAAGTTGTCTTATTTTTTATTGTCTGTCCTTTGCTCTTTAATAAACTTTTTTCTTTAGGAAATCCTCACATCTTTATTTTTTTTCTTTCTTTCTTTTTTTTTTGAGATAGAGTCTCGCACTGTTGCCCAGGCTGTAGTGCAGTGGTGCAATCTCAGCTCACTACGGTCTCCACCTCCTGGATTCAAGCAATTCTCCTGCCTCAGCCTCCTGAGTAACTGGGACTACAGGTGTGCGCTGCCATGCCCAGCTAATTTTTTTGTATTTTCAGTAGAGACAGGGTTTCACCATGTTGGCCAGGATCGTCTCAATCTCCTGACCTCATGATCTGCCCTCCTCGGCCTCCCAAAGTGCTGGGATTACAGGCGTGAGCCACCATGCCCAGCCCACATCTTTATTTTCTAAACCTTTTATTGAGATTTTTCATTTGTTTTCTGTATTTTCCTTTCATATATATAGAAATAGATGCATGTGTGTTTATGTAACACATACATATACATATACATATATAATTATCTTTTTTTAAAATAATGGTTGAAATACCTCTCTTTCCTTTGAGAATATCAGTGATCATTTAAAATTTCTCCCTGCCTGGTATCTTCTTTTTCTTTGTTCATTTGTTTCTGTTTGTTTTTGTCTGTATCTTTCTCATTAGAGACGTTAAAGTGTCATAATCCTCACTTGTTTGCTCATATATAAGAGTGGAGCCTAGCAAACTGATCAGAAGCTCTGAGGGGCTGGATGGGGCTGGTTCCAACTGAGTTGGACCTTATAGTTGGGTAACCCCTAATGTCAGTATCTTTAGGTCTTTCTTCATGGCCTGGTCAAGCATACGAGAGAAGATGCAACTGTTCCACCTGGAATGTAGAAGGTCTAGTGACCAGCATGATGCCATGTTTTCCCTGAAGTGTGTGTGTATATGTGCGCATGTGTGTGTATATGTGTTTGTGTGTTTATAGATACATGTATCTTTATGTACCAATGCCTCACAGTTAAAAGAGTCTTTTTTTTTTTTTTTTTTTTTTTTTTGCAATGGAGTCTCACTCTGTTACCTAGGCTGGAGTGCAGAGGCATGACCTCGGCTCACTGCAACCTCTGCCTCCCGGGTTCAAGTGATTCTCAAGCACTAATTTTTGTATTTTTAGTAGAGATGGGGTTTCACCACATTGGCCAGACTGGTCTCCATCTCCTGACCTCAGATGATCAGCCTGCCTCAGCCTCCCAAGTAGCTGGGACTACAGGAGTGTGCCACCAAGGCCAGCTAATTTTTGTATTTGTTTTGTTTTGTTTTGAGATGGAGTCTCCTGTTACCCAGGCTGGAGTGCAATGGCACGATCTCAGCTCACTGCAACCTCCACCTCCTGGGTTCAAGCGATTCTCCTGCCTCAGCCTCCTGAATAGCTGGAATTACAGGTGCCTACCACCATGCCTGGCTGATTTTTGTATTTTTAGTAGAGATGGGGTTTCACCACGTTGGTCAGGCTGGTCTCAAAGTCCTGACCTCAGGTGATCCGCCTGCCTCGGCCTCCCAAAGTGCTGGGATTACAGGCATGAGCCACCACACCTGGCCAAAACAGTCTTAAATCAATGCTTGTTGAATGATGAAATGAGGGTTCTATTGTCCTTATTTTATACTTGAGGAAACTTTGCCTGTGAGGTTGAGGATCTTGTCCAAAATTTCCAGCACCAGTCTTTCTCTTTCCAATGCCCATGCTCTTTCCCATGCCGGAAAAGTGTAGCTAGCTTTTCAGGCTTCTCTGAGCCTCATGTTAGAGGAAAAGAGTGATTGAAATACCAAGATTTGTGTAACAAGTATGGCCTGTATTTTGGCTCTTAGATTGCCGGTAGGGGTCAACTAAGCAAGTTGATTGGCCTTATGTGTGGTAATGTAGTACTTAGTAGAAGTTTAAAAAAAAAAAAAAAGCCCTCAGTCATTTTGGGTAATACTTTTTTTTCTTTTTCCCCTGGAAGAAGAAAATTCTTTTGAGCATTTTAAGTATCTGTGACAGAGCTAGATGGATCCCTGCCCATGAAAATGACTTACACATTTGTCAAAACAGGCATATTTATCCAAATAGCCTCATCCTAAAGTATTTGATGTCCACAGCAATCAGTCTCTTAAGGCATTCACAACAGCATTCAGTTATGTAAGAGCTCTTCTGCCAGCCAGCCTCACTCTCATTCCGTTTCTCTCTGGTGATTTAGAAAGACCTTCTGTTTGTTTTGGGTGTACTGCAGTTATATCTACGTTTGGGTTAATCTATTGGAATTTGTTGGACTTATTTTCCTCTTTTGTTTTTTTTTTTTTGGATCCCATTAAAAGTGAACGTAATTGCTATGGACTTCTTGAGGTAGTAGATTGGAGTTTTTTGTTACTGCTGGGAAATTCTCATTTTCTCTTCACATATTAATAGTATTTAAGCTTCTCTGTCCTCACCTTCTGGAGCTCCGATTAAATATTAAATATTAGACATTCACACCATATCATCCACATTTCTTAACCTCTCTTCTGTCTGTATTTTCCATTATTTTGTTTCTTTGGTTGAGACTTGTATAGTTTCTTCTGATCAGCTCTTAGTTCAAAAATTCTCTTTTCAGCTGTGTGGAACTTGCTCTCCAACCCATCTATTGAGTTTTTTGTTGTTTATGGTATTTTTCTTTCTTTTTTTTTTTTTTGAAATGGAGTCTCACTCTGTTGCCCAGGTTGGAGTACAGTGGCGCAATCTCAGCTTACTGCAACCTCTGCCTCCTGGGTTCAAGCAATTCTCTGCCTCGGCCTCCGAAGTAGCAGGGATTACAGGAGCCTAGGCCTGGCTAATTTTTGTATTTTTAGTAGAGACAGCATTTCACCATCTTGGCCAGGCTGGTCTTGAACTCCTGACCTTGTTATCTGCCCACCTAGGCCTCCCAAAGTTCTGGAATTATAGTCGTGAGCCACTGCACCCAGCCTGGTATTTTTCATGTCTAGTAATTCTGTGTCATTCTTTTTAAAATTATTCTATTGCCCGCCTCCCCCCGACCTTTTTTTGAGACAGAGTCTTGCTCTGTCCCCCAGGCTAGAGTGCAGTGGCACTTTCTTGGCTCACTGCAACCTCCACCTCCCAGGTTTAAGCAATTCTCCTGCCTCAGCCTCCTGAGTAGGCGGGACTACAGGTGTGACACCACACCTGGCTAATTTTTTGTATTTTTAGTAGAGACAGGGTTTCACCTTGTTAGCCAGGAGCTGATTTCCTGACCTTGTAATCCGTCCGTCTTGGCCTCCTAAAGTGCTGGGATTACAGGCGTGAGCCACCCTGCCCAGCCACTCCATTGCCCTTTTTGTAATTTCTTATTTTCAAGTTTATTTTTTATTTCTTCAGACTTAATAAACATAGTTATTATTTGTTATCTATGTGATATTTTCTGTAATCATACATGAAATCGGATTTTTATATGAAATCTGATTTTGCTGTTTGAGACACCCTTTGCTGTTTTGTGCCCCTGTATGCTTGATTACTTTTGACCATGTTTCTTCTCATTATCCTTAAAATTACTTGTATGAAGTTCATACAGCCCTAGGATGAGGTTATCTTTAAGCAGAGAGGGTCTGCATTTGCTTATGCCAGACACCTGGAGGCACTACCAGTTTGAAATCACCTAGATAATAGAAATTTGGGCTACAAATATATAGGAGGGCTGACTTAGACTGATACCACTCAGGAACTAATTTTTTTTTCTTCTGTTTCCTGCTCAGCATCAAGAAAAATTTTTTTGCATTCCCATGTGGAGTGGTCATGGAGGAGGTGTCAAGTTTGGTTTTGGTTAATCCTTATACTGAGAGTATAACCCTTTAGGATTCCAGGTTAAAGGGTATAGCCCTTAGGATTTCAGTTTAATGTGGGGCAAGTTTTCTGTTAGATTCCCATCTTGGACAGTTGCTGAGCTGTGACATTTGTCCCCTTTTCCAGATGAGATCTTCAAAACCCAAATTCAAGTTGCTGGACTGATTCAGGGCAAGCGTTCTGGAATCTGTGTGTCTTCTCAGTGTCCTCTCCAGGTTTTTCTGTGTCTCTTTGCCCTCTTATCAGTGAAGTGCCCTTGGGTTCAGTCCTTGTTCTTTTCTACCTACAACTGACTTCTTGATGTTCTTAGCTGATTTTATGGCTTTGCTGTTTCTGTGTTGACAACTTCCAGGCCAGACCTCTCTCTCAAGCTGAACTCAAATATTTTCTACCTACTCCACATCTTTAGTTGGTAATTTAGTTGGTAGAGTTTGCAAACTGAACATGGCCAAGACAGAATTCCTAGGCTCTTCCACATACAGGTTTCCCCGTTTTAGTTCATGACTGCTATACTATTGTAGTTGCCCCAGCCAGAATCCTTGGTTTCCTAATCGATTCCGCCTCCCCTCACATCCAACATTCATTTCAGGAAATCCTGTTGGCTCTAACTAATATATATATCCAAGATCCCATTACCTCCTCTGCCTCATCCTGGTTCTTACCACCATCATCATTCACTCGCATTATTGCAGTAGCCTTTTTTTTTTTTTTTTTAAATGGAGACTGAGTCTTGCTCTGTTGCCAGGCGCCAGGCTGGAGAGCAGTGGCATTATCTTGCCTCACTGCAACCTCTGCCTCCTGGGTTCAAGCATTCTCCTGCCTCAGCTTCCCCAGTAGCTGGGACTACAGGCTCAAGCCACCACACTCAGCTAATTTTTTTTTTTGTATTTTAGTAGAGACAGGGTTTCACTATGTTGGCCAGGATCATCTTGATCTCTTGACCTCGTGATCTGCCTGCCTCAGCCTCCCAAAGTGCTGGGATTACAGGTGTGAGCCACTGCACCAGGCCTACAATAGCCTTCTAGCTAGTCTTCCTCCTTCCTTGCTCTCCTATAAGTGTGCCTGTAAGACAGATATGCCTCCTTTCTACTCAAAATCACCAGTGGCCTGTCATCTCACTCAGAGGAAAGGCTTTTTCTGTTCACACATACCCCTCCCTCCCCATCTTCCAAAAACATCTCTGATCTTCTCTCTTCCTGGGCCCCTGATTGCTCAGTTCTCTTCAGCCACACTGACCCCCTTATTATTCCTAAAACATACCAGCCAGTCATCTGCCCTAGATCTTTACATTCTGTTCCCTCTGCCTTGAATCCTCTTCCAAAGATGCCTACATGGTTCTTTAGTTGTTTGAGCAAATAAAGCCTTTTACAACGTCTTCCCTAATTGTCCTACTTAAAATTATATGCTTCCCTAGTACTCCTTATCTACCTTTCTTACTTTGTTTATCTTAATAATCATAACAGTTAATTTTTCCATAATGACTTAGTGATATGCACTGTTCTAAGCATTTTATATGTATACATTTAATTCCTGCATAACTTAGTGTGTTGCTTTTATTGTTCCCATTTTACTGATAAGAAAATCAAGGGACAGATAAAGGTTAAGTAATTTGCCCAAGATCACACAGATAGTGGGTGGCCGTGTTGAAATATAAACACAGTGGACTGTAAACTTGTGCTATTAACTATATGTTGTACTCCCATATGTAGCACTTGTCACCTTCTATGATACCATATAACTTATTTATTTAGTTGGTTAGTTTACTGTGGGTCACAGCCTACCATTTCTCCATCCGCCATCCAACTGTCAGCTCCAGGCCGGGCATAGTAGCTCATGTCTATAATCCTGGCACTTTGGGAGGCTGAGGAGGGCGGATCATCTGAGGTTAGGAGTTTGAGACCAGCCTGGCCAACATAGTGAAATCCCATCTCTACTAAAAATAAAAAAATTAGCCAGTTGTGGTGGTGCACACCTGTAATCCCAGCTAGTCAGGAGGCTGAGGCGGGGAAAGTTGCTTGAACCCAGGAGGTGGAGGTTGCAGTGAGCTGAGATCGCCACTGCACTCCAGCCTGGGCGACAGAGCAAGGCATCGTCTCACAAAATAAAAATGAAAATAAAATAAAATAAAATAAATAAATGTCAGCTCCAGAAGATAGTGTTTTTTCTGATTTATTTACTGTTGTATCTCTAGCACCCATAGCAGAGTCTAGTCCTTAGGTCTATGAGTATTTGTTGAAGAAGAGAAGAAGACATCTTTAAAAAGAACATTATATACTGTTTTAAGTGAATGTGCATGGATGCAGTGATATAATCATAGCTCACTGCAGCCTCAAACTCCTGGGCTCAAGAGAGCCTCCTACCTCAGCCTTCTGAGTACTAGGACTAAAGAAACATGCCAACACACCTGGCTAATTTTTAAATTTTGTTTAGAGATAGAGTCTTGCTATGTTGTCCAGGCTGGCCTTGAGCTCCTTGCTATTAGCGATTCTCCCACCTTGGTCTTCCAAAGTGCTGGGATTGTGAGCCACTGTGTCCAGCTGGTGAATACATTTTTAAACCTCAGTTAAAGAGATAATTTACTGGGCAAAAGATTGAATGGCTATATGAAAGAAATCTGAAAAGCCCCATCACTGGATAGAAATAAAGCAAAGTTATCAAAATTATTTCTTTCTTTCTTTCTATTTTTTTCTTTGTTTTGTTTTTTGAAGACAGAGTCTCACTCTGTTGCCCAAGCTGGAACGCAGTGATGCAATCTCAGCTCACTGCAACCTCTGCCTCCCAGGTTCAAGTGAGTCTCCTGCCTCGGCCTCCCAAGTAGCTGGGATTATAGTCACATGCCACCATGCCCAGCTAATTTATTTATTTATTTATTTTGAATTGTTAGTAGAGATGAGGTTTTGCCATGTTGGCCAGGCTGGTCTCGAACTCCTGATCTCCACCCGCCTCATTCCACCTGTCTCGGCCTCCCAGAATGCTGTGATTACAGGCGTGAACCACTGTGCTTGGCCCAATAATACTTTGAGACTTTTAGAGTCAGATATACAATTTAGGACAATGAAAAAGATCAGAATTATCCAATTAATTCTGTAGCAGCTAGACCACAGAATACTTGTATGGCCTTGATCATGTCTTTGATCTTTTCTGAGCTGCTTTTTCCTTCTCTAGAAAATAAAATGTGAATACTGATCTTACAGGAGTGTTGTGATTATAGATTAGGATCTATAAAGCCTAGCATAGTTTCTGGAAAATAGCACTCAGTAAATGATAGGAATTATTATGATAATGATACTGTTTCCAGACAAAATTAGCACACATGAAAGAAAACTTTATCCCAAATTAGTTTATCAATATAGAGTAGAAGAATTTAAATAAAATACAAGCAAATAAGCTTATTAATAGAATAATCTATCAAAAGAGTTTATCTCAATCATGCATGAAGGTTAGATATATGAAAATCAGGCCAGGTGCAGTGTCTTACATCTGTAATCCCAGCACTTTGGGAGCATAAGGCAGGAGGATTGCTAGAGGCCAAGAGTTCAAGACCAGCTTGAGCAATATAGCAAGACCCTATCTATAAAATAAAAAACTAGCTGCGTGTGGTGCCACGTCTGTGCAGTCCTAGCTCCTTAGGAGGCTGGGGCAGGAGGACTGCTTGAGTTCAGATGAAGACTGCAGTGATTTATGATCACACCACTGTACTCCCGCCTGGGTGACAGAGCAAGACCCTGACTCAAAAAAAAGAAAATTAATTCTATAAACTATGTCAATAGGATGAATAAGGCAATCACATGCTTATCTTAATAGTCATTTAGTAAAATCTAGTAAAACTCATTGCCTGTTTTTAACTAAAGCACTTGAACCTATGATGAAAAGCTTCTGTATTAAATAGCCAACTATGTATTTAGAGAAACACTAAAAGTATGTTCAATTAAAATAAGAAAAAGAGAATGCCTGTTACTATCATTGTAATACAATATTGCTTTTGTCCCAACTAGAAATTCATAACATTCCCAAAATAAAACAATAATAAAAGTTGTTTGGATTGGTAAAAGAGCACACAAAACAGTACATATTGGAAAGAATGAGATGAAAATCATTAGTTGCAGAGGGTATGATTTTATGGTGTGTGCCTGTAATCCCAGCTTCTTGGGAGGCTGAGGCAGGAGAATTGTGTGAACCCGGGAGGCAGAAGTTATGGTGAGCCGAGATCGCGCCATTGCACTCCAGCCCAGGCAACAGTGCAAGATTCTGTCTAAAAAACATCAAGAGAAATTACAGAAAAGCTACTAATATGAATATAAATGTATCAAATTGGTTAGATATAGGACAAACAGAAAATTCAATAGCAACCTTATATATGAGCTATATCTAGTTAAAATTTATTCAATATATGTTCCATTTGTATATATTTGCTGTAATTTTTCTTAAACTTATTAGCTTTGAATTGTATACTTCATCTATGTGAGCAGTTATGAGATTTCTGCAAAAACTTACAAATAAAGATAATAAGATTATCCTATGGGAGTTAAACTGTAAAATTACTTACCGAATGGATCAGAACAGAGGCATGTAAAGCACCTTAAAGAAACTATTTCTCAGGCCTAAAATTTAATTTTAATCTGATAGAATATATTCATGTATTTGTGTCAGATTTCCAAGATAATCCACAGGTTCAGTGATTTCCTGGGAAGATTCACAGGACTCAGTATATATTCATACTCACTGCTATGATTTAGTATAGTAAAAGGATATAGAGCAAAATCAACAAAAGGAAACAATATGTGAGGTGAGTTTGGAGAAAACCAGGGGCAAACTTCCAGGGGCCCTCTTCCAGCGGAGTCACACAGGATACACTTAATTACCCAACCAATGAGTTGTGACAACACAGATTAAATATTATCTACCAGGGGAGCTCATTAGGAACTCAGTAACCAAGGTTTTTATTGGGAACTGATCTTGTGGGCCTGGCTTTTACCAAAATGCTAGACTCCCAGAAAGAAAGCAGGTGTTAAGTATAAACCACCTTGTTTGCACAGTCTAGGCAGAGTGAGCCACTCTTCATCAGTTTTGCTAATGGTAGGAACTCTCACGAAAACTAAGTTCCCAGAAGCCAGCCAAGGGCCAACCAATAAGCAGAACTTTCAAAGGATGGCAATCTGGCTTTCTATGCTAACTCTTCCTACAGAGTATTATTTGAAAAAAAAAAAAAAAAAAAAAAAAAAAAAAAAAAAAAAAAAAGTAAGGAGAGAAGTTGGTTAGCAAGGAGTACAAAGATAACGGAGACCTTGAGAAATAAATAACAGCAGTGTCCACTTTAGCACTATCCAAGATGAAAATCGGCATGGCAGAAAATGCCTCAATCTTCCTTATCAAAAGAATCATTCTGTTTACTCCCTTTGTTTGGATTATAAGATATTTCTAATTTATCTTAATTATTTGCTTAATACTTTTAGTACTGGTATTACATTCATAAAGTCACAGAATCAAAAATTTCAAGAAGGCATATTGTGAAATCTTTTTCTCCCACCTAGTCCCCATGCACTAAGTTCCTATCTCTTCCTATAGGTAATCATTGTTACCTGTTTCTTATCCTTTTAGAAAAAAATTGTAAATGGACATACAAACCAAAACAAAAAGTCATTTTTTTTAAAGACATAGTCTTGCTCTATTGCCCAGGCTAGGATACAGTGGCATGATCTTGGCTCACTGCAATCTCCGCCTCCCAGGTTCCAGCAATTCTCCTGCCTCAGCCTCCCGAGTAGCTGGATTACAAGCACACAACACCACGCCCAGCTGATTTTTGTGTTTTTAGTAGAGACAGGGTTTTGCAATGTTGGCCAGGATGGTTTCGATCTCTTGACCTCGTGATCCGCCTGTCTTGGCCTCCCAAAGCGCTGGAATTACAGGCGTGAGCCACCGCGCCCGGGAGAATTTTATTTTTCTTGTTGCTTTACCACAGAGCTTATTATTTTACTTCCCTTGTACATAAATTTCTGCCGGGCGCGGTGGCTCATGCCTGTAATTCCAGCGCTTTGGGAGGCCAAGACAGGCGGATCACCAGGTCAAGAGATCGAAACCATCCTGGCCAACATTGCAAAACCCTGTCTCTACTAAAAACACAAAAATTAGCTGGGTGTGGTGTTGTGTGCTTGTAATCCCAGCCACATATTTTACTTCCCTTATACATATATCAGGAAAATGATATGATTAATTATGCAACGAGTACTTTAGTTTGAGTGTCAGCTTACTTGCTACTGTAAATCACACACTGACATTCTGGTCTTTTACACCATTCCATGAGAGCAGTTATTATGACCCACAATAAGAGATGGCTCCAGGAATCAGGTTTTGAAGCTGAAAGCCAGATCTTGGATCTTGGAACGTTCACCCTTATATATACCAGTGTATGTTGCTTGTTGGAGTGGCCTCTTGGTATACACCCAGATGACTTCTTGCAAAACTGCAACCATGTATATGCATTGTGTTTAAAAAATCAATAGTTTACTCAGTAAACCATTTCAACTGAGAGCTTTTAAGAAAGCCTATGATGCATGGTAATTATGTATGAATGGCAGTCTCTTTAGCTGTTGGTGATGTTTCTGCATCTGTCTGTGAGTTTGAGGGCCCAATTTATACACTAAAGATACGCCTTGGAAAATTACTAAGTAACTATCTTTGGTCAAATCTTTAATGCAAGTTTTAAATTCTTATATATTACAGAATTTCACAAACTTGTTTGGACAGCCACTAGTCTGCTTGCTTTCTCCTACAGCGTATCCAAAAGCTTTACAAGGTATGTACCCTCATTGCCTGTTACAACCATAGGTTGCAAATAAACACTGTGTTCATTATGAATAGTACTGATCTTTGTTTTTTCCTCCCATAATGATCATGTGTGGATTTATGTTCTTTAATATGGCAGGTGTTGCTCTGAAATATACCCAGAAGCCTTGCCAACAACCGAGGTCCCTTAATGTGCTATCATTAGGCCTTGAGATAACTCATCTCTAAGAAAGAAGTAGTTTTCTTCCTTGCTTATGGGGAACTCATGATTTGTAAATTTTAAAGTTTGTTTTACAGGTTTTTGTTTTGATTTGCTGATCATATCCATATAGCATGGTTTTCCTATATCTTTGCAGGCATCTTTTAAGACTACAAGATTGCTGGTCTAGGAAACTTCTCAGTCTATGCCTCAGAGTTAGGATAACGTAACTGGCACAACTTAAAGTGTTTCTTTTATTCACATTTTTACCTTGTCTTAATTTTAAAATAAAAGAACCTCTTCTAAGTCTGCCAGAGAGACAGGTTAGTGTTTTGGCCATTTCTTCAATGGCTGAGAATCAAGACTTTTTGTCCTTAATGATTTGTCTTTAATTGGTGACACATAAAATCTAATTCTAACTCCCAGTCATTTAGTAGGTAAAATACTAAACAACCTTAACACTGTTTTAGCAGTACTTGTCACTGTTTCACTATCTCCCTAACTGTGAATAGTGCTGATGTCTCTCTGTGGGAGATGGCATTTTACTGCTACTTCCCAGCCAGAAGTCCTGTCTGCTGACATAGTTTGACACAGGAAGTGATGGTCAGCATTTGAATGCCTGAGAGAAGCTGGAGGCTTTCACCGTTGTTTTAAGGTAAGTTCTGCTGTTTAACAGGGAAAACATGTAGAAATATTAACTTCATGTATCCAAAAGTAAAATTACTAAGGGATAGAACTTACCTTCAAACAACGGTAAAATTCTCCTGCTTTGAAGATTTTGTTCTCCTGTTTCTTATCATTTCTGGAGGAATGTGATCCCTTTCAGTTACTCAGCAGTAATTGCTACCAATCTGTCCTATCATTATGTAGTTTTATTTAAATTTGCATGGTCAAATGGGTTAATACTAAGACTATTTGGTCTGAAGGACTTCATTTTATAGAAGAGAAAAACACAGACTTTGGAGGTAAACTGACTGAATTTGAATCCCGAGTCAGCCACTTATTTGCTTTGTGACCTTGGAAAGTTATTCAGCCATTCTTTGCCTGAATAATCTATCAAATGGAAATAATAATAGTATCTGCCTTATAGAATAATGCTGGGTATGTAGTAACTACTCAATATGTGCTCTCATTATTAATGCTTAGTTGTAATACATGTCCTTAACACATTTTGACCCAGTCTCTTATCTTTGTGCTATAAAGCTTAGACCTCTAACACCTTAAATTATTGTTCAATTACAAAAGCAGATTCAGAATTCTTTTGTGAGAAATATTTTGGATTTATCCATAGGCATTATTGCTACTCACCTCTGCAAAAGGGGTGGGTGCTCAATGTAGGTGCAAAACTAGCTGATCTGTAAGCACTTTGAGATCTAAAGCCTACAGTTCTCTCATTAGCCAAGAGTTACTTCATTTATTCAACTTTTTGTTTGTTTGTTTGAGATGGGGTCTCATTCTGTTGCTCAGGCTGGAGTGCAGTGGTGTGATCACAGCTCACTGCAGCCTCTACCTCCTGGACTCAGGTGATCCTCCCACTTCAGCCTCCCAAGTAGCTGGGACTAAAGGTACACACCACCACACCCAGCTAATTTTTGTATTTTTTTTGTAGGGACCAGGTCTTACCATATTGCCTAGGCTGTTGTCAAACTCCTGGGCTCGAGAGATCTGCCTGCCTTGGCCTCCCAAAGTGCTATTCAACATTTATTATCAGGTATTATGCTAGCACTAGAGATAGCACTGTGACCTGACAATCACAGTTATGCTCTTCACAGAGCCAAATGTCTAGTGGCAGGTAGAGACAACCTGATGGGCAGTTATAATAAGTGATTCACAGGAGGATGCATGCAAATGGATGAGGAACTCCTGACTAGCAACACACTGAGGACGAGGGAAGGGGATGAGATGATGTCTAACATGGACATTAAGAACATGGAGACCTAGATAGGGTTGGGAAATGACTGAGCAAGAGTGTTCCAGCACGTGCTGTGGCCATGAAATAAGACAGCTTAGGGAGCATGTAGAGAAATTTATTTTATTTTTTTATTTTTTGAGATGAAGTCTCGCTCTGTCTACCAGCCCGGAGAGCAGTGGCACGATCTTGGCTCACTGCAACCTCCGCCTCCCAGGTTCAGGTGATTCTCCTGCCTCAACCTCCCAAGTAGCTGGGATTACAGGTGCATACCACCATGCCCGGCCAATTTTTTTGTATTTTTAGTGGATATGGGGTTTCACTATGTTGGCTAGGTTGGTCTCGAACTCCTGACTTTGTGATCTGCCTGCCTTGACCTTCCAAAGTGCTGGGATTACAGGTGTGAGCCACCGCACGTGGCCTAATTTTGTATTTTCAGTAGAAACAGGCCTGACATCAAGTGATCTGCTCACCTTGGCCTCCCAAAGTGCTGGGATTATAGGTGTGAGCCACTGTGCCTGGCTGAGCATATAGAGAAATTAAAGTAATTCCTCCTAGCTAAAGGGTAGAGTTTGAGATTGTGTGATTGAATTATGAAAGAACTTCTAAGATTTGTTAAATGATTTAAGTGGAAGACAATGGGGTACGGGTTGAGTATCCTTAATCGTAAAATCTGAAATGCTTCAAAATTCAGAAGTTTGAGTAGCAATATGACATTGAAAGTGAAAAATTCCACATATCAGTACTTAGCACAAGGTTTGTTTCATGTACAAAATTATTTAAAATATTATATAAAATTACCTTTAGGTTATGTGTATAAGGTACCTATGAAACATAGATAAACTTCGTGTTTAGACTTGGGATCTGTCCCCCGAATATCTCATTATGTATATGCAAATATTCCAAAATCCCAAAAAATCCAAAATCCAAAACAATTCTGGCCCCAAGCATTTTGGATAAGGGGTACTCAGCTGATACCATCACAAGGTTTAAACAGATGAGTAGCATGAAAGAGCATTCAGTTAACCTCTTAGAGAATAAACTGGGGAGCGGCATGGATGAACATAGGGAGATGGCTGAATGTAGCACAGTGCCTATGTAGCCGGCTGCAAAAGATACTGAGCCCATAAAACCAACAGGACTTTGTGATGAACTAGGTGTGGGGAGGGAAGGCAGGAATAGACTTCCAGGTTTCTGGCTGAGTTGCTGGTAGAAATGATAATACTTGTTGAGAAACATATTTGTAGAGAACAAAAGGGGAAAGAATTTGCTTTGAGTTGTTGACATGTTGAGTTTGAGGTGCCTTTGAGAGTTAGGTTGATTATAGTAGCCTAGAGCAGCAGTACATAACTAGAGTGTGAGTCACCTAAGAAATGGAGTGTGAGTCATTAAATTTTCTAATACCTATGTCAAAAACAGTAAAAAGAAACCGGTGAAATCAGTGTTAACAGTGATATTTTGTATTAAGGCTTTGAAATCCAGTGTGTATTTTACCTATCTAGTCACATTGTGAATGTTCAGTATCTATTGCAGGACAGAGCAGTGCTAGACCTACGGAATTCAATTTAGGCTGCTGATAGAGAATTGGAAACTAGTAGGCATATAAATGTTGACTAAAATCATGGGAGTAAGAGCAGTCAGTGGTGTATGGGACCAAAGAAAGAAACTACTCATATTTAAGGGACAGGAAGGGAAAGAGCAACTCACAGAGAGCAACTCAGTGGAGAATCAAAAAGACTGGCATTTCTAGCACTCATCAGAGAATTCTGTCACAGATAACCCATGATCCAACACTTGCCATTCTTGGATGAAATTTGTTAATTGAGGGTAGAAAATGGTAAGAAATATGTTCATTTTCCATGTCTCTTAAGTTTGCTAGGCTCTTCCTTAATTTTGTTCAGCAGAAAGCAACATACCAATGGTGTGTTTTTGTAGTTTCATGAAGAATCTGCTTTGTTGAATTATGATTTAGTGATATAGCTTTAATTTTATATATTATCAATATATTAAAATGTTCCTCATGTGTATCTCTTATCTTTTGCAAAACTACTGTCTATATATATAATAACATGTTTGTTATTACAGATCAATCTCAGCGAGGTAGCCTCTTCACTCTCTTTTTGAACAATCCTCTAATGGCCTTCCTATTTGTCTCTGGATTGTCAAGCATGCGCAGAGGTCTATGGGAAAAGTGTCAAGAATATCTTCGAAAAATCAACCGTGATATTGCCCAGCTTCTGACCCATTCACGTTCAATAGGTACCCTCTTAATCTAACTGCACACTTAACAGAATGTATTATCATGGCTTAAAATGGTTACTTATTTTAAATTGTTTGAATTTTTAAAGGTATGTGTCCCAGGCAGGAAAGTTGAGAAGGCTTTCCTGAAGTTTCCTTACCCTTTGAAACGTAATTTCCATTTAAGCATCTTTTTACTGTCACTTTTCTCCTCTTTGCAGATCAGGCATTTCTCCAGTTTTTTGGAGATGAATTTCTTCGCTTGCTCCTCACAAGATTTATCTTTTGTTCAGCCACCATGAGGATGCATAAAATTTTTCGGGTAGGCAAAGAACATTATTAAAGATGAATTTTATCATTTTAGGTATTAAGAACCATGTATTATATTTTGCCTGTATAAAATAAGGTTTGGATAAATTCAAAATAATATTTACAAATGTACTGTCACACTGGTCTGTTAAGTAAAAAAATACGTATTCACAAATGAAGATGTAAAGTATAAACATTGACCATATTAAGCCACATCTGAGTACCTATCCTTTGTTTAAAAGTAGAACATTTAAGGCCGGGCGCAGTGGCTCAAGCCTGTAATCCCAGCACTTTGGGAGGCCGAGGCGGGTGGATCACAAGGTCAAGAGATCGAGACCATCCTGGTCAACATGGTGAAACCCCGTCTCTACTAAAAATACAAAAAAAATTAGCTGGGCATGGTGGCGTGTGCCTGTAATCCCAGCTACTCAGGAGGCTGAGGCAGGAGAATTGCCTGAACCCAGGAGGCGGAGGTTGCGGTGAGCCGAGATCGCGCCATTGCACTCCAGCCTGGGTAACATGAGTGAAACTCTGTCTCAAAAAAAAAAAAGTAGAACATTTTCTGGCCGGGTGTGGTGGCTTCTGCTTGTAATCCCAGCACTTTGGGAGGCCAAGGCTGGTGGATGGCTTGAGGTCATGAGTTCGAGACCAGCCTGCCAACATACTAAAACCCCTTCTCTACTAAAAATAAAATTAGCCAGGTATGGTGGCAGGTACCTGTAATCCCAGCTATTCTGGAGGCTGAGGCAGGAGAATTGCTTGAACCCAGGAGGCAGAGGTTGAGTGAGCCAAGATCACGCCATTGCACTCCAGCCTGGGTGACCAGAGCAAAATTCCATCTCAAAAAAAAAAAAGTAGAACATTTTCAATACCTCTCTGATCCTATCTTCCTCTTGAATGAAACTCACTTACTGAATTTTATTGATTGATTGATTGGTTGGTTGATTTTGAGACGGAGTCATGTTAATGTCTATAACTTTCATTCATTCATTTTGTTTGACCATACAACACTAAGTATTATTTGACTATATATTGCAAATTACTTCTTCATTATGCTGATAATGGACATTTGGGTTGTTTCCAAGGTTTTATTATTATATAAATGATGCTGGCCATGTGCGGTGGCTCACACCTGTAATCCCAGCACTTTGCGAGGCTGAGGCAGGCAGATCACAAGGACAGGAGTTCAAGACCAGCCTGGCCAACATGATGAAATCCGGTCTCTAATAAAAATACAAAAATTAGCCAGGAGTGGTGGCACGCACCTGTAATCCCAGCTACTCAGAAGCCTGAGGCAGGAGAATTGCTTGAGCCCAGGAGGCAGAGGTTGCAGTTAGCCGAGATTGTGCCACTGCACACCAGCCTGGGTGACAGAGCAAGACTCAGTCTCAGAAAAAAAGAAAAAAAATGGGGCCAGGCAGGGTGGCTTATGCCTGTAATCCCAGCACTTTGAGAGGCCAAAGTGGGCAGATCACCTGAGGTTGGGAGTTCGAGACCAGCCTGACCAACATGGTGAAACCGTGTCTCTACTAAAAATACAAAATTAGCTGGGCGTGGCGGCACATGCCTGTAGTCCCAGCTACTTGGGAGGCTGAGGCAGGAGAATTGCTTGAACCTGGGAGGCACCGGCTGAGGTAAGCCGAGATCGTGCCATTGCATTCCAGCCTGGGCAACAAGAGTGATACCCTGACTCAAAATAAAAGTGATACCACTGTGAAATTCTTGTATAAGTTTCCTGGTACACATATATAAGATTTTCTCTGAATAATATACCTAATAGTAGAATTGCAAGATCAGCGGATATAAGCATATTTAACTTTGCTAGATAATGCCAGACTGTTTTCCAAAGCGGTGAATCAGTATATACTCATCCTAGCAGGATGTAAGTGTTGTTATTTCTGTAATCTCTCCTTTCCAACACTTGTTGCAGTCATACTTTATAGTTTTTGTGACTCTGGTGAGTGTAAAGTGGTAGGTAATTGTGGTTTTAATTTTTATTTCCAGGATTACTGTTGAGGTTGAGCAACTTCTCACGTGTTCTTCTTTTTTTTCTTTTTTTTTTTTGTAAAGAATGTGTTCAAGTCTTTTGCTTGACTTGATAATCCACTTTGCTAGCTGTTGCTTTTTTGTGTATGCATGTACCTATACAATACTTCTTTGAGGTTTTAAATATTTTAGCCATTATATTTTTCACTTCTGTAAGTAACATTTTTTTCAAATATGACTGAACATTTAAAAAATATTTTGCAGCTTTTGATTTCAAAGTATTTTTTTTTCTATTTTATCATGATAATTTTAAAATGTAAAAGAACTATGCAATGGGCCAGGCGCAGTGGCTCACACCTATAATCTCAGCACTTTGGGATGCCAAGACACTTCAGGCTAGGAATTTGAGACCAGCCTGGGCGACATAGTGAGAACTCGTTTCTATAAAGAAATTTTTAAAATTAGTCAGGTGTAATGGTATGTGCCTGTAGTCTCCCTTCAGGAGGCTAAGGTGGAAGAATTGCTTGAGCCCAGGAGTTTGAGATGGCAGTGAGCTCTGATTGTGCCATTGCATGGGCCAACTGGGCAGGTCCACTTAGACACAATTTTTAAAAAATAAATATATTGGAAAAATTTTAGAGATTTGCAATAATTTGAAAAACAAATGAGCTGCATAGCCTAGAAATGTTGAAAACATTGCTCATCCGGGCCCCACGGCCAGCAGAGTTGGCCCCACTCTGTGGCCACCGGGGCCTGTGCACCGGAATCGCCGTGGCCTGTGCACCCCGCCTCACCAGTTTGAACCTCCATGGCCTCAACCAGATTTGGAATGTCAAAAGCAGAGTGTTTATTTGAGGAGTTTGAGGAAATCGGGAACTTTGGGCCACTCAGGCTCTCTAGATGAGACCACCCATGAAAGACTAGCAGAGGAAATGCTAGACTCCTTAACAGAGTTTTCGAAGACCTTGCGGACAAGCCATACATGTTTTTTAAGGACTATGATGTTTTCTTTGGGAGTGGCATCTTAACTGCTAAACTGGGTAGAGATCCAGGAACCTACGTGATCAATAAGCAGACACTAAACAAGCAAATCTGGTTATCTTTTCCATCCTGTGGACCCAAGTGTTATGACTGGACTGGGGAAAACTGGGTGTACTCCCACTATGGTGATGGCACGTCCCTCCATGAGCTGCTGGCTGCACAGCTCATTAAAGCCTTAAAAATCAAACTGGACTTGTCTTCCTTGGCCTATTCCAGGAAAGACTCATGTTGCCCAGCCCAGTTTTAAGGACATTAAAAGCTGTCATACAAAGACCCCAGCTTCATTATGCAGCTGAGGTCTGTTGTTTTTTTTTTTTTCATTCCTGCTTTTGAGGACAGTTCGGCTATGTGTAACAGCTCTGTGGAAAGAGTATGTTGCCTCCTACCTTGCCGCCACGTTCTGATTTTTAATTTCTATGGGAGATTTTTTTGGATTCACTGATTTCCTCCCTCACATGATATCCCTTATATTTTATAATATCTTATGCCTATACCTAAATATAACAACCTTTAAAAAAGCAAAATGATAAGAAGAAAAAATTCCAGGAGAAATGAATTGTTTTCACTCTTGATTCTTTGAAGGATTTACTACAAGAAGTACATGATGAGCAGCTCGTCAACCTGCTCACTGTTCTGTCTCAAAATGAGACACGTTAAAGGGGAGCCTACAAATGTTCCTGGGCTTCTTTCAAAGTGTGAGCACTTCTGAGCTCTTTAGTATTGAAGTGTCGAAAGCAACTCACATGGGAAGACCATTTCTTATTTGTGCTTTGTGACTGCCAGGGCGTGGCCTGCACTGGGTTGTCCAGGGAGACCTAGTGCTGTTTCTTCTACATAATCATTTGCATGCGCATGTGCACGCACACGCATGTTTGTATACATATTTTTTCAATTTAAGGGTTAGTACGGAATCAGCTGCTACAAGAATGCAAAAAATCTTCCAAAGACAGGAAAGGAGGAAAAAAAGCCATTTTCATGAGCTGAGTGCTGTAGCATAATAAAATCATGGAGCTGAGGAGGTGCTTTGTAAATGTGAAGGCATGTATAAAGAGATACTCATGCTCATGTTGATAAAAAGAGCCCTGGTCCTAGACATAGTTCAGTCACAAAGTAGTTGTTTCTTTGTGGACAAGTTTTCCAAACTCCCTGGACCTCTGCTTTCCCCACTGTTAATTGGGAGGATAGAGTATGGTTGATTCATAGCATTCAGTGGTCCTGCCAAGCAGCCTAACAGGCTACCTTTAATTCTCATTGGGTAGATGAGGGGATGACAAAGAACAGTGTTAAAGCTATATGGGAAACATTGTTATTGGTGTTGCCCTATCCGGATTTCAGTTGAATTCATGTAAAAATAATAGTCATCCTTTATTGTACCCTTATTGGGTTAAGCACATTATACCATATTACTGCATTTTAATTTTTACTGACCTGCACTTTTTATATGAAGCAACAAGGCCCCAGGACATGAAAACTCATACAAAGTTATGCTCATGTGATACTATTTTCTTACTTAAAGAAGGATTTATTAGTGACAAGTTTGTATTAATTTGTAGCAAAGGCTTTTCTAATGGGTGAATAAAAACACATTCCATTATAGTAAAAAACAAAAACAAAAACTCAAGCTGGGAGCAGTGGCGTATACCTACAGTCCTAGCTATTCAGGAGGCTGAGACAGGAGGATTGCTTGAAGCCAGGAATTGGAGATCAGCCTGGAAAACATAGCAAGATCCTAGCTCTTAAAAAAACACCCAAAAAAAAGGCCGGGCGCGGTGGCTCAAGCCTGTAATCCCAGCATGTTGGGAGGCTGAGGCGAGTGGATCAGGAGGTCAAGAGATCGAAACCATCCTGGCCGGAATGGCGAAACCCCATCTCTACTAAAAAATACAAAAATTAGCTGGGCGTGGTGGCGCACACCTGTAGTCCCAGCTAATTGGGAGGCTGAGGCAGGAGAATTGCTTGAACCAAGGAGGCGGAGGTTGCAGTGAGCCGAGATTGTGCCACTGCACTCCAGCCTGGCGCCTGGTGACAGAGCAAGACTCTGTCTCAAAAACAAAACAAAACAAAACAAAACAACCCAAAACACACACACACACACACACACACACACACACACAAAGTCTTAATAATAAAACAGTATATATAAACAAAAACTAAATAACTAAAATATTTTCTTTCTTCTGAAGTCAAATTATTTTTTGAGTCTGATGGAAATGTTTAAGTGCAGTAGGCCAGTACATGAGAAAATAAATAAAATATTACCAAAAAAAAGAAATATTCAAAAAATTAAGAAAAACATATGTCATGAATACATAAAATATATGGAGACAGTAACCTATTTTATTATTTACTACTATAAAATATGTACAGATCTATTATTAATGATTATAATTTATGCACACACTTACAGACCATATGTGGTACCATTCACATTCCAGAGAAATGTAAACAAAAGTAATGATGCAATATTAAATCATAACTACATAAAATTACTGTAGTGCCTAATGTACTACTGTAATAATTTTGTAGCCACATCCTGTTGCTCTGGCAGTGAGCTCAAGTATTACAAGTACTGCTTAAAATGCATATCATCTCCATGAGCAGTTTGTCTCTCCAGTAAATTGTGTATTGTAATAAAAAGTGATCTCTCGCAGTTCTTGCATATTTTTAATTGTGTTTAGTGCAGTACTATAAATATTGCATAATACCATGAGACCCATACGAAGTGATGCATCAAGTGCTCCCAAGAAGCAAAGAAAAGTCATGACATTACTGGAAAAAGTTGAATTGCTGGATATGTACCATAGATCAAGGTTTGCCATTGTGGTTGCCTGCCATTTCAAGATAAATTCACCCAGTAAGGAATATTGTAAAAAAAGAAACGTAAATTTGTGAAACCACCCCAGCAGGCATGAAAACCTTGCACTTTTTGTGAAATATCTTTTTATCTCATAACGAAAATGTAGCGTTTATGTGGGTGCAAGGTTACTATAAGACGTACTTATAGGCCGGGCGTGGTGAGTCATGCCTGTAATCCCAGCACTTCAGGAGGCTGAGGTGGGTGGACCACCTGAGGTCACCTGAGATCACAGGAGTTCAAGACCAGCCTGACCAATATGGTGGAAGCTTGTCTCTACTAAAAATACAAAAAATAGTTGGGCATGGTGGTGTGTCTTTGTAGTCCCAGATACTTGGAAGGCTAAGACAGGAGCAATTCTTGAACTCAGGAGGTGGAGGTTGCAGTGAGCTGAGATCATGCCACTGCACTCCAGTCTGGGTGACAGAGCAAGACTCCATCTAAAATAAAAAAATATATAGATATTATGATTTGAGAAAAAGCTAACTCATTATATAATAATTTGAAGCAAAAGGAAAGCGAAGGATCCAAAGCTGGAGAATTAAATTCTGGCAAAAAATGGTTTGATAATTTTCGGAGGCACTTTGGCTTTAAAAATGTTAAGATAACATGAGAAGCAGCGTCTGCCAACCAAGAGGCAGCAGACATTCCCAGGTGCCATGGAAGAGAAAAGATACCTGTCTGAACAAGTTTTTAGTGCAGAAGATAGTACGCTTTTCAGGAAAAAACTGCCGCAAAGGAGGTTTATTAGTAAGGAAGAGAAGTGAACACCAGGATGTAAAGCAGGAAGGGATAGACAACTCTGTTATTTTGTGCATATGCACTTGGATTTATGATCAAGACAGTCCTTATCTATAAAGCTGCTAATGCACCTTGAGAGAAAAGGTAAACACCAGCTGCCAGTACAACAAGAAGGTCTCAACATGGTCGAGCGTGGTGGCTCAAGCCTGTAATTCCAGCACTTTGGGAGACCAAGGCAGACAGATCATGAAGTCAAGAGATGAGACCATCCTAGCCAACATGGTGAAATCCTGTCTCTACTAAAAATTAGCTGGGCGTGGTGGCATGCACCTGTAGTCCCAGCTACTTGGGAGGCTGAGGCAGGAGAATTACTTGAACCCAGGAATCGGAGGTTGCAGTGAGCCAAGATTGCACCACTGCACTCTGGCCTGGCAACAGAATGAAATTCTGTCTCAAAAAAAAAAAAAAAAGGTCTGGACAACAGGAACTTTTTTCCAGATGGGTTTTGTTGATGCTGTGTCCCTGAAATCAGGAAGTATCTTGCCAGTAAGGGACTACCTTTTAAAGTTGTTTTCATTCTTGACAATGCCTCTGGCTGGCTATCTAGAACCCCATTAATTCAATACTGAAGGTGTCAAAGTGGCCCCAAACACAATGTCAGCCTCTAGATCAGGGGGTCATAAAGACTTTTAAGGTTCATTGCACAGAGTACTCTATGGAAAGTGTTACCAAAACTATGGGAGAGAACCCCCAATGAAGAGAAATCATGAAAGCTTGAAAGGATTCCACCATTGGAAATGCCATCGTTATTATAGAAAAAGCCTTGAAAGCCATCAAGCCTGAAACAATAAATTCCTGCTGGAGAAAACTGTGTCTAGATGTTGTACATGACTTCAAAGGATTTGTGACAGTCTAGGAAATCATGAAAGAGATTGTCGATGTGAAGAAAGGGTTTCAAGATACAGATCTTGGAGAAGTTCAAAAGCTAATAGACACCACACCAGAAGAATTAACAGAAGATGACTTGGGGTGGATATGAATGTTTCTGAACCAGTGCCAGGAAGAAGACATAGAAAAAGCAGTGGAAGAAAACAAATTGACATTAGACAATCCAGCAGAAGGGCTTAGATTATTCAGGATTGGACTTTTGACTTCTATGACATGGATGCTTCTATGATAATGGGCACTGATAGGAAAGTAAATAGTGGAAGGATTGGTGCCATATAGAAACATTTTAGAGAAATGAAAAAGCAAAAATATCAGACACAAATTTTGATGTATTTGCATAAAATTACACCCAGTTGCCTGTCTCTGCCGCCTCCCCCTCCACCTCTGCCCCCTCTCCTCTCTGCCACGCCTGAGACAGCAGGACCAACCCCTCCTCCTCCTCCTCCTCCACAGCCTACTCAATGTGAAGGCAATGAGGATGAAGACCTTTGTGATAATCCACTTCCATTTAATGAATAGTAAATATATTTTCTCTTCCTTATGATTTTCTTTTTTGTTTTTTGTTTGTTTGTTTGTTTGTTTGTTTAAGACATAGTCTTGCTCTGTCACCTCAGCTGGAGTGCAGTGGCGCCATCTCGGCTCACTGTAACCTCCGACTCCCTGGTTCAAGGGATTCTCCTTCCTCAGCCTCCTGAGTAGCTGGGACTACAGGCATGTGCCACCATACCCAGCTAATTTTTGTATTTTTAGTAGAGACGGGGTTTCACCATGTTGGCCAGGATGGTCTTGATCACCTGACCTCGTGATCCACCTGCCTCAGCCTCCCAAAGTGCTGGGATTACAGGCATGAGCCACTGTGCCCCCCCCCCACCCCCCCCCCCCCCCCCCTTTTTTTTTTTTTTTGAGACAGAGCCTTGCTCTGTTACCATCAGGCTGGAGTGCAATGGCGCCATCTCGGCTCACTGCAACCTCCACCTCCTGTGTTCAAGCAATTATCCTGCCTCAGCCTTCCAAGTAGCTGGGATTACAGGCACGCGCCACCATGCCCAGCTAATTTTTGTATTTTTAGTAGAGACAAGGTTTCACCATATTGGCCAGGCTGCTTTCAAACTCCTGACCTTTCAAACTCCTGACCTCAGGTGATCGACCCACCTCGGCCTCCCAAAGTGCTGGGATTACAGGCATGAACCACCGCACAGCCCCATCTTATTTTTTAATGCATTTTGAAGTGAATTGTGGACGTCACCCACAAACACTTTATCATGCATATATATATAATGTTTACTTTTTTTTTTTCTTTTAGTTGCATTTATTTTAAGGCTGAATTTACTCCCGTGCCGTAAGTTTTTGTTTCTTCAGTTTCTTCTGGGATATCTTCTTCTTCTGGGCAACCTACTCTTCTGGTTTAGGAACAATCTGTTCCTTTTCAGTAAGGATCATCTCAATGTGGCAGGGAGAACTCATGTATGGGTTAATTCAACCGTGAGCTCTGTAGGTCCGGCAGCACATCTTGGGTGCTTTGTTCACTTGGATATGCTCAATGACCAGAGCATCTACATCTAAACCCTTAAGTTCAGCATTACTCTCTGCATTTTTAAGCATGTGCAGGAAAAATTCAGCACTCTTTTTGGGCCACTAACCTTGTGTCCAGCCCTACTGCTTGCCCTGGGCACACCGCCAACTCCACCATTGTAACGTCGGAATGGTACGCACTTTTTCTGTAAAGTGACATCTTTCAGATACTTCGTGGCTTTTCGTATATGCATACCCTTGATGGCCTGGGCAGTTTCACGTGTGTTCTTAAAGTGAACATGAAGATTGGAACCTATTGATTTGCATGATTTTGTGGGGTTCTCTGGATCGAGTGAATAGCGAACCATTTTCACAGATTACCTCAGGCAGCTTAGGGAAAGAGCGTTTACTTTTTTTTTTTTTAATGAGATCTTCCTATGGGCACTTCTGGATTCAAGCTGTCCTCTCACCTCAGCATCCCACATTGCTGGAACTATAGGCACATTGCCACTGTGCCCAACTACTAATTTTTTCTTTTTAATTTGAGACAGGGTCTCTGTCATGCAGGTTGAAGTACAGCGATGCAGTTGTAGCTCACTGCAGCCTCAGTCTCCTGAGCTCAAGCCATCCCCCAGCTTCTAGCCCCCTGAATAGCTGGGACCATAGGTGTGCACTACCACATCTGGCTAATTTTTAAATTTTTTTGTAGAGATGGGTCTTATTTCTTTGCCCAGGGTGGGCTCAAACTTCTGGCCCCAGGCAATTCTTCTATGTTGGACTCCCAAAGTGGGGTAACAGGCATGAACCACTGTGCCCCACCTAATTCTTTCTTTTTTTTTTTTTTGAGACAGAGTCTCGCACTGTAGCCCAGTCTGGAGTGCAGTGGTTCGATCTCAGCTCATTGCAACCTCCACCTCTCAGGCCCTGGTTCAAGCAATTCTCCTGCCTCAGCCTTCAGAGTAGCTGGGATTACAGGCATGCGCCACTGTGCCCAGCTATTTTTTTTTTTTTTTGTATTTTAGTACAGACGGGGTTTCACCATGTTGGCCAAGCTGGTCTTGAACTCCTGACCTTGCGATCTGCCTGCCTCAGCCTCCCAAAGTGCTGGGATTATAGGCGTGAGCCACCATGCCCTGCCTACTAATTCTTTCTTATGTAAAGTTTACATACAGTGAAATGCACAAAATTAAAATATACCATTAAGTGAGTTTTGAGGAAATAAACATACCTGTGTAATCTAAACTTTTTGAATTCATACAAGATAGCATCATTCCAGAGTGTTTCTTTTGTACCGCTTTTTAGTCAGTCCTCTACCCATTACCCCAGAAGCTGTCACTCTTGATTGTTTTCATCAAGATTACCTGTACCTGTTCATGAACTTGAATCACACAGTATGGACTCTTGCGCAAACCTTCTGTGACTAAGCACATGCATTGTTCTTGAGATTCATCCCTGTTGTTCCAGGTATCAGTAGATCATTTCTTTTTGTTATTGAGTAGTATTCCATTGTCTGAATATACCAGTTTAGGCATTCTCCTGATGAATACATGGGAAGTTTTACAGTGTTGGGTATTACAGGCCAGGGCAGGTGGCTCATGCCTGTAATCTGAACATTTCAGAAGGCCAAAGCTGGAGGATCACTTGAGCCCAGGAGTTCGATGTTACAGTGACTTATGATCATGCACTGCATTCCAGCCTTGGGCAACAGGGAGTCCCTATCTCAAATAAATAAATAAATAAATAAAATAGTTGACTAATAGAAATAAAACTGCTTTTTATTATAAATAAGAAGGCTTGTACAAGTCTTTGCACAGACATTTCTTTTGAATTTTTTTGGTCATAGTATGGGTATGTGTTTAGTTTTATAAGAAATTGTGGCTGGGTGTGGTGGCTTATGCCTATAATCCCAGCACTTTGCAAGGCCGAGGCGGGCGGATCACGACGTCGGGAGATGGAGACCATCCTGGCCAACATGGTAAAACCACGTCCCTATTAAAAATACAAAAAAATTAGCTGGGCGTGGTGGCGCACCCCTGTAGTCCCAGCTACTTGGGAGGCTGAGGCAGGAAAATTGCTTAAACCAAGGCAGCGGAGGTTGCAGTGAGCTGAGATCACTCCACTGCACTGCAGCCTGGGCGTCAGTGCGAGACTTTGTCTCAAAAAAAAAAAAAAAAAAGGAATTGCTAGACCTTTTCTCAAAGTGGTTGCACCATAGTTGCATTTTCATCAGTAGCTTTTGAAAGTTGCTTTTCATTCTTGCCAACATTGTTGTCAGACTTTTAAATTTGACCGTTCTGATGGATATGTAGAGGTATTTACATTTTAAATTTCATCAAAATTTAAAAACATAAAATTTCATCAAAATTAGGTTTAGTTGAATGCAAATTGAAGCTACAATGAAAAATTTAATGAGTTTTTTCTTTTCTTCTGTTTTTGTGTATTTTCCCAGAAATCTTTACCTAAAGTTAAAAAGGTTGTTTGTTTGTTTCTTTGTTTGTTTTCGAAACAGAGTCTCCGTCACCTAGGCTGGAGTTCAGTGGCATGATCTCAGCTCATTGCAACCTCCACCTCCCAGATTCAAGCAATTCTCCTTCCTTAGCCTCCTGACTAGCTGGAATTATATAGGCTCCTGCCACCACACCAGCTAATTTTTTTGGTATTTTTAGTAGAGATGGGTTTTCACCATGTTGGACAGGCTGATCTCGAATTCCTGACCTCAAGTGATCCCTCTGCCTTGGCCTCCCAAAGTGCTGGGATTACAGGCATGAGCCACTGCACCTGGCCTTCTCCCGTGTTTCCATGTTTTCTTCTAGCAGTTTTATAGTTTTAGCTTTTTTTTTTTTTTTTTGAGACCGAGTCTTGCTCTGTCGCCCAGACTGGAGTGTAGTGGCACAATCTCAGCTCACTGCAACCTCCACCTCCTGGGTTCAAGCAATTCTCTTGCCTCAGCCTCCCAAGTAGCTGGGATTACAGGCACATGTCACCATGCCTGGTTAATTCCCGGCTAATATTTTTATTTTTATTTTTAGTAGAGACAGGGTTTTACCATGTTGGTCAGGCTGGTCTTGAACTCCTCACCTTGTGATCCACCCTCCTTGGCCTCCCAAAGTAATGGGATTACAGGTGTGAGCCACCTTGCCCAGCCTATAGTTTTAGCTTTTACATGTAGGTCTATGGTTTGAGTTAATTTTTGTTTACAGTGTGAGATAAAGTTTTTTAATATGGATATACAGTTGTTCTAGTACCATATGTTGAAAATATTTTTCAAAAAAGTTACATTGGTAACTTTGTTGAAAATCAATTAAGCATGTATGTATAGGGATATTTCTGAACTCTAAATTCTCTTCCATTGATTTACAGAATTTGTTTCAAACACACTACTGCCTTTACTATTGTAGCTTTAAAAACGTCTTAAAATCTGGTCAGGTGCAGTGGCTCATGCTTGTAATCCCACCACTCTGGGAGGCCAAGGCAGATGGTTCATGAGATCAGGAGTTCAAGACCAGCCTGACCAACATGGTAAAACTCTGTCTCTACTAAAAATTAAAAAAAAAAAAAAATTAGCCAGGCGTGATGGCGTACACCTGTACTCCTAGCTCCTCAGGAGGCTGAAGTAGGAGAATCGCTGGAAACCAGGAGGCTAAGGTTGCAGTGAGCTGAGATTGCCCAGCCTGGGCAACAGAACAAGACTCTGTCTCAAAAAAAAGTCTTAAAATCTGATAGGGAGAGTACTGTTCCCCAAAATATTTTAAGTGTTTTGGTTGTTTTAATTCCTTTGTACTTCTGTATGAATTTTAGCATCCTTGTCACATTTTGCTTGGAATTACATTAAAAATCTATGTATAATTCACCTGTGGGGAATTACTATTTTAATAATATTGAATCTTTTAGTCAATAATTATGGTATATATCCTCATTTACTTAAATATTTAGTTTGTTTCATTAGGATTTTGTAGTTTTTATCATACAGGTATTGCATGTGTCTTATAATTTATGCCAAAGTATTTTATGTTTTGTTATGATTTAAAAATTGAGTTATTTGGCTGGGCATTTTTGGAAGCTGAGGCAGGCAGATCACTTGAGCCCAGGAGTTCAAGACCAGCTGGGCAACATGGTGAAACCCCGTGTCTACAGAAAGTACAAAAAATTAGCTGGGTATGGTGCACGTCCCCAGAGCCCCAGCTACCTGGGACGCTGAGATAATAGGATCACTTGAGCCCGGGAGGTCAAGGCTACAGTGAGCCGTGATCATGCCACTGCTCTCCAGCCTGGGTGAGACAATGAGAGACCCTATCTCAAAAAAATAAGTAAATACAGTTGACCTTGTATCCTGCCAGTCTTGCTAAATGCACTTGTTAGTTCTTTTAGCTTTCTTATATGTTCCTTAAGATTTTCTATATGCATATGTCTATTTTTACTTTTGTTGCCATGGGTTTTGGTGTTTTAATCATGAAGTCCTTGACCATGCCTATGTCCTGAATGGTATTGCTTAGGTTTTCTCCTAGGGTTTTTATGGCATTAGGTCTTATGTTTAAATCTTTAATCCATCTGGAGTTAATTTTTGTATAAGGTGTAAGGAAGGGGTCCAATTTCAGCTTTCTGAATATGTGATGTTCCCCTCCCTGTGTCCATATGTTCTCACTGTTCAACACCCATTTATGAATAAGAACATGCAGTGTTTGGTTTTTTGTTCTTGTGTCAGTTTGCTGAGAATGATGGTTTCCAGTTTTATCTGTCTCCCTGCAAAGAATATGAACTCATCCTTTTTTATGGCTGTATAGTATTCCATGGTGTATATATGCCACATTTTCTTTATCCAGTCTCTCATTGTTGGGCATTTGGGTTGGTTCCAAGTCTTTGCTATTGTGAACAGTGCTGCAATAAACATACATGTGCATGTGTCTATAATAGCATGATTTATTAATCCTTTGGGTATATACTCAATAATGGGATTGCTGGGTCAAATGGTATTTCTATTTCTAGATCCTTGAGGAATCGCCACAGCGTCTTCTACAATGGTTGAACTAATTTATATTCCCACCAACAGATTAAAGTGTTCCTATTTCTCCATATTCTCTTTAGCATCTGTTGTCTCCTGATTTTTTAGTGTTCGCCAGAGTCTCGCTCTGTTGCCCAGACTGGAGTGCAGTGGCGCAATCTCAGCTCACTGCAACCTCTGCCTCCTGGATTCAAGTGATTCTTCTGCCTCAGCCTCCTGAGTAGCTGAGATTACAGACACCTGCCACCACACTCAGCTAATTTTTATATTTTTCAGTAGAGACTAAAAAATAAATCAGGCTACTGCGCCCGGCCTTATTTATTTTAAATTTTTGAGATAGGGTCCTGCTCTGTTGTCCAGGCTGGCCTGGAAATCCTCAGCTCAAGAGATCTCCCGTCTCCATCTTCTGAGTAGCTGTTTCTCTTTTCTATTTAATTTATTTCCATTCATACTTTATTATTGTTTCCTTTTTACTTTAATTTATATTAATTCTAGTGTTTTAAGCTTGGATCTCAAACCTTTCTTCTCTTCTAATACATTTATGTTTATTTATTTATTTATTGAGACTGAGTTTCACTCTTGCCTAGGCTGGAGTGCATTGGCGCAGTTTTGGCTCATGGCAACTTCTGGCTCTTGGACTCAAGTGATTCTCCTGCCTCAGCCTCCTGAGTAGCTGGGACTACAGGTGTACACCACCATGCCTGGCTAATTTTTTGTATTTTTAGTAGAGATAGGGTTTCACTATGTTGGCCAGGCTGGTTTTAAATTCCGGACCTCAGGTGATCCTTCTGCTTTGGCCTCCCAGTGTTCTGGGATTACAGGTGTGAGCCACTGCACCAGCCACCTTTTATTTTTGACCACATATTATATGGCTTATTTATGTGGAATGTCCAGAATAAGCAAATTCGTAGATATCAGAAGCAGATGAGGGATTATCCAGGGCTGAGGGAGGGGACTGGGGTAAATGGGGGAGGGATCTGCTAGAGAATAAAGGGCTTCTTCTGGGGGTGATGAAGTGCTCTAAAATTGGTTGTGGCGATAGTTAAACAACTTTCTGGATATAATAAATGCCACTGAATTGTACACATTAAATGGGTGAATTGTATGGTATGTTAGTTGTGTATTAATAAAACTGTTACAAAGAAATACAGTTTGCCTCTCGCTAGCTGTATGGCATTGAAGAGTGATCTCACCTCTCCTAGCCTAGTTTACTTATCTGTAAAATGATAACAAAAGCTACCTCATGAGATTGCCATGATGTTTCAGTGGGAGGATTGTGTAACTACCGAGCATAGAAGTACTTACCTTTTAAGCATTGCTTTCACTGTATAATTTCAGTTTTAAAATTTATTCAGATTTTTTTTTGACCCAGCCTATGAATTCTCTTGGCAGTGGTTTTATCTGCACTTGAAAAGAATTCGGTGTGTTCTGGTATTACTAGATGGAATTATATAAAAATGTCAGTTAGTTCAGTTTGATACTAAACTAATTTGAAGAGTGTTCTCTGTATCTTCTGCATTCTTGTTGATTTTCTGTCTGCTCTTTCAATTTCTGAAATAGTAGTATTTAAACCTCTAATCATGGCTGGGTACAGTGGCTTGTGCCTACAATCCCAGTGATTTGGGAGGCTGATGCGGGTAGATTGGTTGAGCTTAGGAGTTTAAGATCAGTATGGCCAACATGGCAATACCCTATTTCTACAAAAAATACAATATTTAGCTGGGCATGGTTATGCATACCTGTTGTGCCAGCTACTTGGGAGCCTGAGATGGGAGGACCACTTGAACCCAGGAGGTCGAGGCTGCAGTGAGTTGTGATCATGCCAGTGCACTCCAGCCTGGGCAACACAGTGAGATTCTGTCTCAAAAAAATTTTTATTTTTGTAATGTGAGATAAGTGAGTCCTGTATCAAAAAGAGAGAAGTTAACATTTACATGTGTGAATTGTTGCATGAGATATATAGAAAAGAAGCAACTTCTTTAGGAAATTTTAAATGTATGGCAGGATTATAGTTTATAGAACTGACCAAATGAAGAATAATTTCTAGGTGGGGCCTGGTAGCTCACGCCTGTAATCCCAGCACTTTGGGAGGCCAGGGTGGGCGGATCACCTGAGGTCAGGACTTCAAGACCAGTCTGACCAACATGGCAAAACCCCGTCTCTTCTAAAAATACAAAAAATTAGCCAGCGTGGTGTTGGGTCCCTGTAATCCCAGCTACTCAGGAGGCCATTGCAGGAGAACTGCTTGAACCTGGGAGGTGGAGGCTACAGTAAGCCAAGATCATGCTATTGCAGTCCAGCCTGGGTGACAGAGCGAGCCTCTGTCTTAAAAAATGAATTTCTAAAAGAGAATTACCCAATTCTTGAAATTGTCTTCTTTTGTTTCCAGGTCAAACTTTTCCACATCAATTTTTTTATTATTTTTTCTGGTTGCTTTTTTATTTTTTGAGACAGAGTCTCACTCTGTTGCCCAGGCTGGAGTGCAGTGGCGTGATCTCAGCTCACTGTTACCTCCACCTCCTGGGATCAAGTAATTCTCCTGCCTCAGCCTCCCATGCTTGCTTTTTTCTTCTGATTTTTCTCTACCCTTTTTATCCCTCCTTAACTCTTTTCACTGTCTTTGCTAATATTCTTAGGAATCTGATTCATTTTGATAGCTTCAGTTTTTATCTCCATGAAGATTCTATCAGTATTTACGTACACTCAACTTGTCTTCTGAGATACTGCCCTGAATTTGCAAATTCTGGTTGAGGGGCAGTTCTGTCGGTATTATCATTTTGCCTCGAATAAATATACCTAAAACCTGAAGCCTTATACTGTCCCCAAATTAGCTCATCCTTTACCTCACCTTTTCTTTGAGAAGCTCCCCAGTCTTCTCTCAAGTCATCATGCATTCCTGGAATCTTAGTCATTTTTGATACCTCCCTATCCCATAATTAATTGCCAGGGCCCATTAATTTGACCTTGTCAATGCTTCTCATGTCTTTTCCCTCTTCTTCCTTTTTTTAAGACAGGGTCTCGCTGTGTTGTACAGGCTAGAGTATAGTGACATGATCACAGCTTACTGCAGCCTTGACCTCCTGGGCTCAAGCAGTCCCCCTGCTTTAGTCTCCCAAGTAGCTAGGAACACAGGCATGGTGCCGCTACACCCAGCTTATTTTTTTATTTTTTACTTTTTTATAGAGATGGGAGTCCACTGTGTAACCCAGGCTGGTCTCAAACTCCTAAATTCAAGCAACCCTTCTGCCTCTGCCTCCCAAAGTGCTGGGATTACAGGCGTGAGCCACCATGGCCAGCAACCCCAGCCTCATTTTAATTTCCAAAGCAATATCTTTTTATTTGTTTAACGGATACTTGTTGAAATTCTATATGTGTTAGGATTTTTCACCCCCAATAGCATGAATTATACGGTTTCCACATGGTACAGATCGTAGTGCCTAGCAACAATAGACCTCAGTAAACATTTGTGAATAACTCATTAAATGAATATATTACATTGAACCATATGAAATTGTCATTTTTAGAAGTCAAAATGGTTAAATATCAGCAATTCAATATTCAACAAATATATTAATAAGAATTATTCCAATATAAAAGAGAAAATACATATTATATTACTCGACACTGTATCTATGTGTATCATTTTCTTTCATTGGACTACAAAACTTGACTTTTCTCTTCTTTGCCTACCAGGAAACACGAAATTATCCAGAATCATATCCACAACTGCCAAGGGATGAAACAGTGGAGAATCCTCATCTCCAGAAGCACATTTTGGAATTAGCATCCATTCTGGATGTTCGAAACGTGTTCTTTGAGAATACCATTGATGACTATTAAAACAAAAACCCTCTTGTCAAAACAAATTTTCATTTTCCACAAATTTTAAATGGTGCAGTTTTCTAATGTGATAACAGACATATAGTGGTGTTACTTACTTTTTATTTTTTTTAATTTAGGGCCACCATTTTAAAAAAAAAAACTAAGAAAAAAAAACGTTCACACTTTTAGCTAACTGTTTTAAAATGCAACCTTTCAGGTCTTTTAAAATCTCAATCTTGGAATTTTTATTTTTTGATTTTGAGGGATGCATATTTACCTCCTACATCTAATCCTACACTCAAATAGTCACTATTCTCACCCTGAGAAGAGTAAACCATTTATTTTTGTATAATGAGGTAAATCCAACTCTTATACTTGGATAAGTTAAATGTCTGGATTTGGAAATATGTAATGGTTCATAATAATGAAGCTAGCCACGATGGACTACTGAAAATCAAGAACAGAGTCCCTGCATCATATATTTTTTCTCTTTCCAACTTAGCTGGTAGAAAAATGTTTGATTCTTTGAAACATGATCAAGCCAGTTTTTGAAATCATTTAATTTCTTTCAATACTGTCATAATTTCAGAAATTGGATTGATTTGCATTTGAAAGCTAGATCTTAATTGAGGACTTGAGATGGTAAATATTACTTGGAATGTATGAGTATTGTGTTAGGAGATTTACTTCCATATTTTTTTTTTTTGTAGTCTTTGAATGCTGGAAATGAAAAAGGAAACAACTTTGAAATATTTCAGCCAAAAAAACATGTCATTGGTTTCATAATACAATGTCTCCAATAGGAATTCTATTTAAACTCTTGGTTTATGAGATCACGTTTAAAGACTGGATTGATATCTGTGGCATAGAGTATAAAGTTTTAATTTTTTACCTCTTTCAAATTTATGAGACTTCAAAGTCAGAGATGTTTTGAATTTTGGTAAGGATTAACGGGTGTTATGAAACCTAAAATGTAAGTTGATTTTGTATTGACAATTTGGAAATAAGATTTATTAACATTCCCTGTATTTAGTATTTATATTAATGCACAACATTTTTATTATCTTAAATAAGACTCAGTGTATATTATAAGAATTTTTCTTTTTTGTGTTTTCCTTCCCTGTCATTCCCTTTATAATTTCAGTCACTAGCTAGGATATCCCCTCCTCCTTTTTGATTACCCAGCATTCAATTTCAGAAATCTGTGAATGAAAGGCATTATACCTGATTTTCTGTACAGGATCACATCTGGCAGTCCCAGGGGAAGTGAGGTGATTGCTTTTGGTATCTCTTTCTCATGACCCTAGGTAAATTTTGTACTGTAATTTTTGTTTGTTTTGAGACGGAGTCTTGCTCTTGTTGCCCAGGCTGGAGTGCAGTGGCACTATCTTGGCTCACTGCAACCTCTGTCGCCTGGGTTCAAGCAATTCTCCTGCCTCAGCCTCCCTAGTAGTTTGGATTACAGGCACCCGCCACCACCCCTGGCTAATTTTTGTATTTTTAGTAGAGATGGGGTTTCACCATGTTGGTCAGGCTGGTCTCAAACTCCTGACCTCTTGATCTGCCTGCCTTGGCCTCCCAAAGTGCTGGGATTACAGGCATGAGCCGCCATGCCCGGCCATTCTTTTTAACTTGGTTTTCATTTCTGGCATAGAGACTAATTTGGGTCTAAGTTATTCCCATTCCTGCTCTGATTTGCTGATGTTTTAAATCTGAAGTCCAAAGTTGCTGTTTTGGGGTTTGGGGACTTGGAGGGTATTTTGTATACTTTTTTTTTTTTAAGAGATAGGGTCTTGATCTGTTGCCCAGGCTGGGGTGCACGGGTATGATTATGGCTTACTGCAGCCTTAAACTCCTGAACTCAGGCAATCCTCCCACCTCAGCCTCCCAAGTAGCTGGGACTACAGTCATGCGTCACCGTGCCTGGCTAATTTTCTTTAGTTTTTAATTTTTTGTAGAGATGTGGTGTCACTTTGTTGAGCAGGCTAGTCTCAAACTCCTGGGCTCAAGTGATCCTCCTGCCTCAACCTCCCAAAGTGCTAGGATTACAGGTGTGAGCCACTGTACCTGGCCTATTTACTTTTTAAAAATATTTTTGTTTGTTCTTTCAAACAGTATTTCAGAAAGCTTGAGAAAAGAGATTTCCTTTGCTAGTGGGTTGTTTTCATTTTCAGGTAAAGACTGCTTTCCCTTTTCTTCAGTGTCTTAACTTCATAGTTTTCCTTTAGTAACAGTGTTCATTGAACTACAGCAATAGACTATCTTCTATTTTCTGACCTCTTATTTCAATTCTCCTTAAGTCCTATGCCAGTTATGCTCCTACCAACACAGGGTTTCCTGTCCTCTAATGTTTAAAGTAGTATTTACTGTTCTGAGCTTTATCCTCCCCTGTTAAGCATGAAGAACACTGGTCTGAGAACTAGGAGACCTGAGTTCTAGTCCTGGCTTTCCTGGTAACTAGTGTTAGGCCCTTTGACAAGCGTCTTCATGTCTCTGCTTGTTAGCACTCCCATCTGTAAAATGAAGAGGTTGGCCCAGGTCTTTTCCAACTCTATGATTCCGTAATTTGGACTCTTGTTTCCAAAAGTATTGATTTCTCTGCTCCAACCACCAGGATAACTATTTACCCTGTTTGTAGTGTACACAGTTTCTTTTGTAAGTCATATTTACCTAGATTTTGTTCAAGAATATCTGGGTCCCACTTAACTGTTTTAGAAACTGCTGCAGAGGGAAACTCTCCTAAAGAAATTAGAGCTTTTATGATCAGAAACATGTTTGTCTAAAAATAAGGGTCTTAAAATTCACAACATTGACCCTTATCATGTTGCCCCTCAAGCTAATAGTGTAATTCCTTACTGATGGTTAAAAATCTAAAGTGGACTGAAGTGACCTTGAATCTTCAAAGAGAGAAAAACTGTGCTGGAAAATGTTATTGTTTAATTGATGGCTTAAAAAACAATGCATATTAAACAACCATTATACTCCAGATTTTCTTCTGGGCATTGGGGAAGCAAACAAAATAGACTTAAAAATCCTTTTGTTCATGAAGCTTACATTCTAGTAGGAAGAGTAAGTCAATAAAGAAAAGTAATTTATGTTAGAAAATGTTAAGTAAGATGGAAAAGTGTAGATTATGGTAAGGTAAATCTTTTGTTTGTTTTCTTAAGAGAAGAACAATGTTTAAAAGAGTGATCAAGCAGGGCATGGTGGCGTGCCCCTATAACCTGTCCCATAACCTGGCAGGCCGAGGTGGGAGGATCACTTAAGCCCAGGAGTTTGAGGCTGCCATGAGCTGTGATTGTGCCACTGCACTCCCCCCTGGGTGACAAAGCAAGACCTCATCTCTGGAAAAAAAGAAAGGAAAAAAAAAACAGTGATGATCAGGGTAGGCTTCATTAGGAGGGTCACATTTGCACGGATACCTTATTTGTCTTCTCTGTCTTTACTTTTGTTTTGTTTTGTTTTGTTTTTTTGAGACAGAGTTTTGCTATTGTTGCCCAGGCTAGAGTGCAATGGTGCGATCTCAGCTCACCGTAACCTCCACCTCCAGGGTTCAAGCGATTCTCCTACATCAGGCTCCCGAGTAGCTAGGATTACAGGCATGTACCACGCCTGGCTAAGTTTGTATTTTTAGTAGAGATGGGATTTCTCCATGTTGGTCAGGCTGGTCCTGAACTCCTGACCTCAGGTGATCCACCCGCCTCGGCCTCCCGAAGTGCTGGGATTACAGGCATGAGCCACTGTGCCTGGCCTTCTTTCTTTACTTTTTATCATGAAAGTGTTAAACATACAGGGTTTTGGGGGTTTTTTTTGAGACAGAGTTTCACTCTTATTACTCAGGCTGGAGTGCGGTGGTGGGATCTCGGCTCACTGTGAACTCTTCCTCCTGGTTTCGGTGCTTCTCCTGTCTCAGCCTCCCCAATATCTGGGATTACAGACATTCACCACCATGCCCAGCTAATTTTGTATTTTTAGTAGAGATGGGGGTCTCACCATATTGGTCAGGTTGGTCTCAAACTCCTGACCTTAGGTGATCCACCTGCCTTAGCCTCCCAAAGTGCTGGGATTACAGGCATGAATCACCGCACCTGGCCTAAACCTACACTTTAATAAACCCTCCTTGTACCTCACCCAGCTTCTGTATTTTAAGATATTACTTTAATCAAGGAAGAAGAATTATGTTAAAGGACAATTGCCCAATGGGCTTGAGCTAATACTGGCAAAGAATTTCATTTTTTAAAAATGCATACAGGCTGGGCGCAGTGGCTCATGCCTATAATCCCAGCACTTTGGAAGGCCAAGGCTGGCGGATCATGAGGTCAGGAATTCGAGACCAGCCTGGCCAATATGGTGAAACTCTGTCTCTACTAGAAATACAAAAATTAGCCGGGTGTGGTGGCGTGCACCTGTAGTCCCAGTCTTCAGGAGGCTGAAGCAGAAGAATTGCTTGAACCCGGGAGGCAGAGGTTGCAGTGAGGTTGCAGTGAGCTGAGATCACACCACTGCACTCCAGCCTGGGCAACAGAGTGAGACTCGGTCTCAAAACAAAACAAAACAAAAGCATACCACCTGCCTTTTATAAATGCAAAAAATTTAAGCCCTATATTAGAATTCATAAAAATCTAAATATTGGAACTAAGAACAGAGCAAAGCAAAGGGAAAAAGCACTTTGTTTTCAAATTGCACAAATTCTCCCTGGAGATTCTGATACAGTCTCTCATCTGTATTAAGTCTCACTGTAAAAAATATAGAAAGCCTAAGACTATAAGACATCAGTTATACACAAAACAAAATGAAGCACAATGGAATTTTTTCTTTCTTTATATTTCTGAAGTTGGTAAAGCAGCTATCTTCTGTTTTACAGAAGAGAAAACAGAGACCCAAAAAGTTATTCATAGTAATAGAACTAGAACTAAAACTCAGATCTCTTCATCTCAGCCCAGTCTTTTCAGTAGCTCAGACTGCTTTCTATAATGAACAAAAAAGAATAATTAGAGATTTGTATTTTGGAACAAAACAGCATCAAATTTTTATTAATTATAAAAATCTGTGAGTCTGACATTTATCTTTTATTCTAGCCAAGATGTATTCTTCGTATGCATGTGTGTTTCTCCTAGAAAGTGGTGCTCTCAAACTTCTCAAAGCACAGAATTTATTGTACCCTCTTTATTTTTACCAAATTGAAATGTTTAAGGATTTCAGAGGCAAAGTGCAATCCACTTGTGGCTGGAGTTTTACTGATACAGGATTCGGGTGGTTCCTTTCCCTCCAACTTCTGGCTGCTGCCCTTTATTTCCTTTGTGCAATAGAATTCCCTGAAACAGATTAGGTGGTAATTGTACTGAATTTAGTCAGGATAATGGGAAAAGTGACAAATTAGATTTATGTATTAGGTTTTATGGAGCTTTCTTTAGCACTCTCCTCCAAGTTTAATCTCTGACATGTGTGATTTAGTAACTTTCTGTCTCTGAAAAGCAGTTCGGACCCAGTTGAAAAATCTTAGTTATTTATAGAGACTTGTAATCAGCCTGATATAGAGAACATTCTGGACTGGAAATATAGTCAGGCACCAAGGTCTGCTAACTTGGCCATTGTCATTGATTCAAAACCACCTCCCCACCCTGAGTGAGTATAAGATTTGATATGAATCTGAATGCTATGAGTCTCCTGGTGATATTTTGAGTGTATATGTTCCTGTGTGTATTTGGAAAGCATAGAAGGTATTTAGCTTGAGGGCTTTTTTGTTGACCTTATTTATTTGAAATTCTTATTTTGTTTGTAATGGCATATGTATATTTTTGTGATGCTACATGCAATCTGTGTATACTTTTTGTATATATGTGTACATATTTGTAAATATATTGATATGCAATGATACAGTATGTGTATATTATGTACCCATACCCATTGTGGGCTGAATTTATTTAAGTTCTGTGAGGACATCGTAGTGGCATTGTTCATGCTGCTGTAATTAGGTTGTGGCTGTATCTCATTCATGAGCCTCTATTTTGAGGGGCTTGTGTTTGGATAAAATGGGCTAATTTGGAATTGAAACAGAAAGCTGGATATTCTTAGCTTTACATCACTTGCAGATTTTTATTTAAGCTGATGATAAATTAGTGATATAAACCTGAAAAACCTAACTATGTGAAACTGAGTCACCAGCAGATTCTTAAGCTTTATTAGTCCTTTATTTTCTTGATCCACATTTGAGTATTATTACTCAGTAGTAAATTATTTACATTGGGACCTAATCAAGAGGCTGTGGGAAAAAAACTGCTTTGATCACATTTAAAAATAGGAAAGTGTCCGTTAAATAGAGGAAATATATTCCCAGTTTTCATTTTTATGCCTCATACTGAATTTTGATTTTGCAACAATTTTTTTTTTTTTACATTGGTGTGCCTCGTTTTATATGTGTCTCTGTGAGGCAGAAAAAGGGGCATTAGCTAAGGGATGGCCTAACCTAAGTAGGATAGGATTTAATGAGGAACAGGAGGTTGTTAATTTGTATATTTGCAGCAGCTATGATTAATTTAGTCCTGTCTTGGCATTTCCGGCTACAGATTTTTTCTTATTGAACTTGCATATCAAAGGTGAGTAGGCTCATCTGAGAAAATGCTTCCAGTGAATAAAATGCCTCCCGTTGTATTGCTGTCTCTATGAGACCACTTGTGTTCTGCAAGTTGATGATATATTCACACATGAAGCAGAGTTTTTAATATTAGATGCATGGTGTGCTATAAAAATCTGGGCCTTCAAACCTCTCCCAAGGATGATAAGGTTGGGGAGGATAAGAGGATAGTAAATATGTGCAGTGCCAATTTGTGAACCTATAGAATCTTGCCAAGTATCAATGTTTGGTTACACCTGTCTTCAGTTGACATATTTATCTGCATGAAAGAGTGTAGGAGAAGTTTAATATACACTTATATATTCCCTGCAGAAATTAAGTAGAGGTTATTTTTGCATGATAAAATGTAACTGCAAAGCAATTTTTTATGCCAATATTCTTTGGAAGATTAAATCTATCTGATCCAATATTAAATTATCTTAAAAGAGAAATTATCTCAGGAGTCAGTTTTACCACCCCAAAAATGTTACATTTGCTGATTAATTGTATTTTATAAAACAGCCAACTATTCATAACACTTTTCAATTACAGTATTACATTTAGAAATAATTATAACAGCATTTTTCTTGAATAATTGTTAAAATTTGGTAATTTATTTCTGAAAAATCAGTAAAAACATCCATAGGATCTGATACTCTGTTGTTTGAATGACCAAATCATTGTTTTGCACTGGAGAGTAGTAGAGCAGATATTATAGATATTACACCATTTAAAATTCATGCAACTGACTCAGGCTCCTTGTGGATATTGAGGACAGTAGTAATAATCAAAGTAGAAAAGACTGACATTGTGAATGTAACTTCTGGCCCTGACTATTGTAAAGCCAGTCACTTTGTGGTTGAATAAGGTAACACTTGCTTAGAAAACCTAGCTCTTTCCCCCTAGTCTCCTGCACTCTTATACATTGATACTTTATACCTATTTGTGCTGTACCTCTCAGTCTTTCCTGGATAATGGGACCACTTAAAAAAAAGTGATTATTTTCCTCAAACTAGAATCTCAAAGCCTAATATTACACTGTGTTCCAGCTTCATTGAGTTTTGAACAAAAAGACTTAAGCATGCCTTGTGCTTAAGGAAAAATAATTGATGTGTGAATAGAATCAATCACCTATTGATGTGAAGGGTGTCAGGATGATGTAGGGGGATATGCCTTTAATTGGGTAACAATAACTGTATTAAGTATAACTAATTTGTTGGTGCCATAGAAATATTTCCTTTGGAATTATGTAAATATGAAATGTTTTTTAAACTAAAATTGGTATTTTTCACTTATTAGTTTAGTGCAATACTGACTTTTGAGGAAAATTCCAATTTTACATAACATCATTATTTAATCACCTATGGAGGCACCATTCTTCATTTTAAAATATTTTTGTTAATTTATTTTGTGGTTTTAAAAATTATTAATTATATTTTTATTTTTTTGAGATGGAGTTTCGCTCTTGTTGCCCAGGCTGGAGTGCAATGGTGCAAACTCAGCTCACTGCAAACCTCCACCTCCTGGGTTCAAAAGATTCTCCTGCCTCAGCCTCCCAGGTAGCTGGGATTACAGGCATTTGCCATCACGACCAGCTAATTTTGTATTTTTAGTAGAGATGGGGTTTCACCAAGTTGGTCAGGCTGGTTTCGAACTCCTGATCTCAAGTCATCCACCTGCCTCGGCCTCCCAGAGTGCTGGGATTACAGGTGTGAGTCACTATGCCTGGCCTAAAAAAATTATTATTAAAATAGTTATCAGACTAAGCAGTGTGATTTTTAAACATACTTGGACAGTAGACTCAGAGCTGTTTTTTTTTTTTAATAGTTTTAAGTACATTATATTAAAACTACAAACTCACTTATTCAAGCCTGAATTTTGTCATAGAACAGACTATAAATTGGGAATCAATTTCCTATTTTGCTGTACAGTTCCAGTCTATCTACTAAGACAATCATCTTTTTAGGTGTAATATTGTTTATTAAGACAGGTAATTTCAGGTTTTACACTTTTCTCACAGGCTTATGGAATAAAAGCTAATAGGCTGAGTTATATAACTTTCAGAATGAAATAGTGAATTGTGGCCAGCCTTCTTATAGGTTTGCAGTAAATGATACTTAAATGTTTGTTATATCACTGATTTTCTCTTTTGAAGCTGTTGTGAATGTCCGCTTCGCCATGATTGAAAATTGAGATTTGTAAACATTACAATTTAACCCATAAATTTTCTCAAACATGAAATCAGTATGAGTAAGCATAATTTGAAATGATCATATATGATAATTCCAAGAGTAAATACTTCCAAACCATAGAGGGATAACCACTGTATTTTTAAAAATATTGTTACCACCCTTCTTTGCATGCTATCAATTACTTTTTTCCTAAATTAAAAGTATATATTGTGGTATATTAAATATCTGCAGGAAAAAATTTGCTTAAAGTGTTTTAGCACAATAAAAATTTTTATTACTCAGGAGTTCGAGACCAACCTGGGCAACATGGTGAAACCCCGCCTCTACTAAAATACAAAAAAAAAGTCAACCAGGCATGGTGGCAGGCACATGTAATCCCAGCTATTTGGGAGGCTGAGGCAGGAGAATCACTTGAACCCTTGAGATGGAGGTTGCAGTGAGCCAAGATTGTGCCATTGCACTTCAGCCTGGGCGACAGAGTGAGATTGTCTCAAAAAAAAGAAAGAAAAAATAATTTTTATTACTGTTTCCTGAAGAATGTTTTTTTTTTAACTGTTGTTTATTATATCATTAAAAAGACCTTCTATGGTTCAGTACAGTGCATTCCTTTTGCAACATAGATCATATGGCTAGTTCTCCAACTGTTTTCTTTTTTTGCTTGTTTTTAATAAAGCTTGCTGTTCAACAATCAGAGAAACCTTTATTTTGGAGGATTCTTCCAGCTGAGATAGAAATGTCTTAGACAATAGGAAAGGCAGATACAAAGTCCTAACATTTTTATAGTAGAGTTTACAAGTGAAATAATTTATCCACATAGGTTATCTTCATTGTGTAGCACCAGTATAAATAGTGGTTTCATTAATCATTGAATCAGATGAAGCAGTTTTAAATAACTTTTTACTTTGTGCTAAGGATTATTGTAATTTCAGGCCACTTTATTTTCTCTGAGCTATTTCCATTGTAAGGTTGAATTTCCCTTTTTTAAATTCAGATCATCACTAAAGGTTAAGATAATCAAATAGGAGTTAAAATAAGTTACGTTTGATCTTTTTCCCTTGAAAATAATAGTGAATTTATTGTCTACATTATGATTATTAGGCAGAAATGCACTTGTTTAAATCATAGCAGTAATTACATTTGGAGGATATAATTACTCGATTTTCTAGTGGTGTGAAATACTCTTTAAAAATTGTGCTTGTCTGTAACTGAAATGTTATAGAGTTGTAACACTATAGGGATTATAGAGTTATATTAGCTCTCCTCAAGAGACTGAAGCACAATATTTTTCATGTAACAATTCTTATCCAAGTGCTGCTAATCTGTTGTGCAAATAATGAAGCTATTTGGTTGCCTATTTAGCTATTCACAAATCACTGTAATCTTTGAAACAATCTCGTTGTTCATTTGTATTAATATTTGGATATTGTGAGTTAATACTTTAGGAAAAAATCCATCAACTCAGCCCTGTTAGCAAAACTGTTTGGATTCATTAGTTTTTATATGTGTTAACAGTAGGATAAATTTTGAAGGGGCTATTTACTACCAATGACTAAGGGGAAAAATTATATTGTCACTATCATTTGACTTGAACATTTGTGGTATTGTAAAAGTCTTGTCAGTTGTGTTCTGAATTGCTTAAGCCATACAAAAACAGGATGTTTTTTGTTTTCTTCCTTTCCAGAAGCCTTTTTCTTCTTTGTCTGTTATGGTTAATACTCCATAGATTTTAGAAATTGAGAAGTTCTTGAAACATTTTATTTTCATAAGTTCATCACTTTTGACTCTTGTATGTGATTTGTCATAAAAGATAGCCTTTCACTACTTCACTAAATGAATTTCAGAGTAAACACTGTGATTCTGCAGAGCTGATTCAATAGGCTTTCCAATGTTTTCTCCTGTAACTCAGTGCCTACCACCTTGAGGGCACATCAATGCTAGAGGATGAAAACTGAAACGTTGTTTTGATGTTTATTGAGTAACGAGATTAGAGATTATTTGATTGATAAATGTTCTCTAGGAATGTGACTACATTCATCAGGTGTGAACTCTTGTACATGAATTTTGTATCTTGAATCCACATAAATATTAAGTGTATCATCAATATAAAAATAAACATTATTTGCTTAAAGTTTTTGGTACTTTTTTGGTATTGACAGTTTAGGGTTTGCTTCATTCAGGTATCTCAGAGGCTTTGAACTATCTTGGGGTTGTAGATTGGATGCTTCTTGTTAGTTTGTAAATGTCTGAATCCTGGTTTTGGTTTTTCCTTGCCCTGCCCCTGGTCAGAACGGGAACACGCGAAGGAAGGGACAGTTGAAGAACTGAGCGGAATCTGCTTACTCTTGGGCTGGTGTTGAGTATGGGGATGGAACCAGAGTTCCTTAAGGTGGCATGGGTGCGGTGGCATTGAGTTCAGGGACCTGACTTAGGCTACTGATTTGGACTGTGACTTTTTGTTTTGAGACAGAGTTTCGCTCTTGTTGCCCAGGCTGGAGTGCAATGGCGTGATCTTGACTCACTGCAACGTCCACCTCCCGGGTTCAAGCGATTCTCTCCTACCTCAGTCTCCCAAGTAGCTAGGATTACAGGCATGCGCAACCACGTCCGGCTAATTTTGTATTTTTAGTAGAGACGGGGTTTCACCATGTTGGTAAGGCTGGTCTTAACTGACCTTGGGTGATCCACCCGCCTCGGCCTCCTAAAGTGCTGGGATTACAGGCGTGAGCCACCGCACCCAGCCTGGACTTAGAACAAGGCAGTTTTTCCTCTTCTGTATTTTTTCTTTTCCTACTGCTTGCATGATTGCTATTTATTAAAAGAGACGGAGTCTCGCCACGGTGCCCAGGCTGGTCTCGAACCCCTGGGCTCCAGACCTCCTCTCACCTCGGTCTTCCAAGTAGCTAGGACCACGGGGGCACGGCCGGGCGCTTTTGATGCTTTGAACTTCTAAGGAGAAAGGAGACGGCCCAGCAGCGGATGGTGAAGCTAATCTAATACAGTGAGCTGCCACCAGCGTTAAGTGCATTACAGAATAAGAACGTGGTTCTGCTGGACGTTATGTACTGGGATGCGACATAAAACGCATCATCTACAGTAGATGACAGGTGCCAAAGTATAAAAACTGGTCCCAAGGTGAAAGGTCCCACGACTTGTTTCTGGAGCTACAGGCTTCTGAGTGAAGACGGAAACGCTGACTTCCCGGGTGACACCGTGGCAAGGCGGCTGGCTGCCTAGGGTGCGGCGGGACCGGGCCGCGCGGGGGGCGCCTGGACAAACAGCGCAGCCCGGGCCGGGTTTGTGGCCAGCACAGCACAGTCGGGCCTGCGGCAAGGACTGGGTTTTTTTTACCTTTTAACATGAAACCCCTCCCACTTAACCTCGCTCCTCACACGCCTCCGTTAAAAAAGAAAAAGACCAAGAGAGGCCTAGGAGACCCAGTCATCGTCTGCGGCACTGGCCGCTTGCTGACGTGGCGAACTGGGCTGAGGGAGCGGCCGGCCGGGCATCCGCGCCCTCCAGCCGTTCCGGCCCAACCGCCGCCCAGAAACTGGAACTGTAGCCACCGAGGCCTCTCCCGGGCGCATGCGCCCGTCGATGCAACCCCGCGTGCAGTCACTTCCGGCGCGCTGGGAGACGTGCGGTTCCGGGTCACTGCTCAACTAGCCGGCCGGGCGGTGGGGGCTGGTGACGCGGGCCGGGGCTCACGAGGGGACCCGGAGGCGGGGCTTTGCTGGCTGCCCACAGAGCGGCAGGTGCGCGGGCTGGGACTCCGGGAATGCGAACAGGCCCCCCTCATTCTCCCGGTGGCCTCGGTCGGTCCTCACAGCGGCCCGGTCAGGGTTGCCCAAGCCCCAAAGGGGTGGGGGGCGGCACCGGGGTGCTGAAAGGGTGAGAGTGGGGGCGGAGGCGGGCTGCCCCGGCCTGGGAGTCTGGAGCCTAGGGTTCCGAGATTCCTCCTTGCGCGACCTTGGACAAGTCGCTTCTCCTCCTTGGGGCTCAGTTTCCCTGCTGTCAAATGGGAGAGATATTGGATCCTTCCTTTCTTTGACAGTCCAAGCACGGGCGGGGCTGGAGGGAGCCTGAGGGACTGAGATCCAAACTGCTATGGAAGCACCCTGCCTGCCTCCCTGGGCGTTAGGCATCTGTGTTTACCCAACTTTGCCTTGCCTTTTCTCAGTGCACATCCGTGACCAGACAGCCCAGGGTCTGGCCAGATAAACTGTGTAAGTGTAGAAATCAACCGAGAAATAAATACTGGCCCAAGGAAAACTTAACCTCATTCCAACTGTTTTGCTCAGGGCTCCTAGAGAGAAGTGAATTTAGCCACCCACTGCTGTGATTAATTCTGTTCTATGCTCTTGTAAGTGAAGTTCTTAGATAAATAAGAAATTCATAGGATATCAGGGTTAGGGAGGGTAACCCATTGAGAGTTGTGATAGTGACAGGTTTTCTTACTCCCTTTAATCCTTCTTCCGTGCCTCCTCTTCCTTCACTTCTTCCCCTCATCCCCACCTAACATTTCGGCCATACACTTGAAATATCCAATGCTTTTTATCTTTGTCTTCATGCAGGACAGAATGCTTTGACCTCCAAGCTGTTTTAAATCTAGTAGATAAGTCAGGTGAGTAAGTGGTTTACAGATATTGAAAGTAAAGTTTCTGAAGAATTGTACAGACTTAATGGATGATCTGAAGTGGTAAGATGCCATTTGTATATCTTAGAGCAGAGCTTAGGCATCCTCCACAAAACATGGAAAGTTGAGGTTTGAACCAGAGTATTAGTGTTTTATACACCATTGGGAGGAAAAGATTTTTGAATCTTACTTTAAATATCATGTCAAACATTCTGAAGAAAAGAAACTGTAATTGGAGGCAATTTTATCAAATTCAGAACCACACATTATCTCCAGAAAATGTTCAAGGTTATCAGATACCTTATACAATATACTTGTCTGGCTTGTCCTCTTTTTTCTGTTACCAGCTTTTTCTATTGGACAGTTGACTGCAAACCATCCTGAAACAGTAGAATATTACACCTTTTACATATTGAATTACGTACTGAATGTTGAATTACATACGAATTGAATTACATGTGTTTTGTCTTCAACTTAAAAGAACACTGAACTGTAGTTAAGCTTATTGGAGGAAGGATTTGAAATTATTAAGTCATGAATATGTGATGTTGATGTCTGCTCTGAGAAATTTTACCAAATGTGTCATATGTCATTGCCAATATGGTGTAATTAAAAAAAAAATAGGTAGAGATTTATGAATCAGAGTCCTCTGTTCAAATACCAGCCCTGCCACTTACCCACACAATCTTTGTCAGGTTACTTCATCTCCTTGAGACTGAATTTCTTCATCTGTATATGCATATGAAGTACCTGAGTGCTTTTTAAATGTTTGGTAATTGTGTTCTATATGTGTACATGTAAGTTATGAAACTTAATTTTGAAATCTAAAGCATAACATAACTCAGATGTGAAGTCTTTCCAGTGTTTAACTTTGAACTGTCTCCTTCATTTGATTTATAGATACTGTGTTGCCATAAGCCCTTCGCCCATATTTAACTGGGAATGCAGCTAGCTTGGATGTCTGAAACTTTGTAGGCTTTTGTGTCTGAATCCTGATCACAGACACCAGGACTACTGAGAGCTGTTTATCAGTGCGGGATAACCACACAGCAAACATGTTTGCAAAACTGAAGAAGAAAATTGCAGAAGAGACTGCTGTTGCCCAGAGGCCAGGAGGTGCTACTAGGATCCCACGGTCTGTGAGCAAGGAATCGGTTGCCTCAATGGGAGCTGACTCAGGAGATGACTTTGTAAGTATCTTTACTTAAGAAATAAAGATGAGGCCGGGCGCGGTGGCTCAAGCCTGTAATCCCAGCACTTTGGGAGGCCGAGGCGGGTGGATCACGAGGTCAAGAGATCGAGACTATCCTGGTCAACATGGTGAAACCCCGTCTCTACTAAAAATACAAAAAATTAGCTGGGCATGGTAGCACGTACCTGTAATCCCAGCTACTCAGGAGGCTGAGGCAGGAGAATTGCCTGAACCCAGGAGGCGGAGGTTGCGGTGAGCCGAGATCGCGCCATTGCACTCCAGCCTGGGTAACAAGAGCGAAGCTCCGTCTCAAAAAAAAAAAAAAATAAATAAATAAATAAATAAAGATGGCCGGATGTGGTGGCTCACACCTATAATCCCAGCACTTTGGGAAGCCAAGGCGGGCAGATCACCAGGTCTGGAGGTCGAGACCATCCTGGCCAACATGGTGAAACCCGTCTCTACTAAAAATACAAAAATTAGCTGGGCATGGTGGTACACACCTGTAGTTCCAGCTACTCGGGAGGTTGAGGCAGGAGAATCGCCTGAGCCCAGGAGGCAGAGGTTGCAGTGAGCCAAGATTGTGCCACTGCACTCCAGCCTGGCGGCAGAGCGAGAGACTGTCTCAAAAAAAATAAATAAATAAAAATAAATAAATAAATAAAGATACTTTTGCAGGGAATTCTTCTAATAAATATTTTAAATTGCATGATTATTTCATACTTTCATGGTTTATGGCTGTATAAGAGCTTGTACATCTGATTCTTCTTACTCTGAGGTAGCTTTTTGTTAATGTTTGGTTTGTAAATGTTAGGTACTCTATTTTTTTTCTTTATTTTTCTGTGAGTTGCTCTCCATATTCTCTCCAGTGTCCTCTTGTACTGTTTTTCGATCTATATACCTTGTGCATCTTCTTTTGCATTTTATTTCTCAAAATGTCTGGGCCTGTTTTCTTTGCAGACATATATACTTATTTAACAACTAAGTCATTACTGCTTAACAAGGTCTCTGAGTTGTGTTATGTGGTTAGTCACAGTACATTGTTATATTGGGAAAGTTGATGGAAAGATGGCACCAGTGATGCCAAAAATTACAGTATGTTTCTTTTTCTTTTCTTTTTTTTGAGATGGAGTTTTACTCTGTAGCCAAAGCTGGAGTGCAGTGGTGTAATCTCAGCTCACTGCAACCTCTTGCCTCCAGGGCTCAAGTGATTCTTACGCTTCAGCCTCCCAAGTAGCTGGGACTACGGGTGTGTGCCACCATGCCTGGCTAATTTTTTTGTATTTTAGTAGAGACAGGGTTTCACCATGTTGCCAGGGTAGTCTTGAACTCTTGAGCTCAGGCAATCCGCCCACATTGGCCTCCTAAAGTTCTGGGATTACTGGTGTAAGCCACCATACCCAGCCTATAATATATTTCTTATTAGTAAAATATGTTTATGGCTGGTAAGATTTCAAAAAATGAAGATGTTGCTATATTAAGGAAATGTCATGCTTAAAAACTAAAGTGTGTCTTTGGCATACGACAGGATCCTTTTAAGTTAGATAAATTTCTTTTTTTTTCTTGAGATGGAGTTGCACTCTGTCACCCAGGCTGGAGTGCAGTGGTGCAGTCTTGGCTCACTGCAACCTCCACTGCCCAGGTTCAAGCAGTTCTCCTACCTTAGCCTCCCAAGTAGCTGAGACTATGCCCGCCACCACCCAGGGCTAATTTTTTTGTATTTTTAGTAGAGATGGGGTTTCACTGTATTGGCCAGGCTGGTCTCGAACTCCTGTACCTCGTGATCCACCTGCCTCCACCTCTCAAAGTGGTTGGATTACAGGCGTGAACCATGATGCCTGGCAGTAAATTTCTTTAAAACTCATTTATAGGCCAGTGCTGTGGCTCACGCCTGTAATCCCAGCACTTTGGGAGGCCGAGGCAGGTGGATCACCTGAGGTCAGGAGTTCAAGACCTGCCTGACCAACCTGGAGAAACCCTGACCAACCTGGAGAAACTCTACTAAAAATACAAAATTAGCTGGGCTTGGTGGTGCGTGCCTGTGATCCCAGCTACACGGGAGGCTGAGACAGGAGAATTGCTTGAACCCAGGAGGTGGAAGTTGAGTGAGCAGAGATTGTGCCATTGCACTCCAGGCTACGCAACAAGAGCAAAACTCCAGCTCAACAACAAAAAAAAAAAACCAAAACCTCATTTATAATGCTTAATATATATAAAAGAATGTATATAATGTATATGTAAATAAAGTAAATCTATCACTCATCTGAAGAAATAGAACATTATCAATACTGTTAAGCCATTTATATGCTTCTTCCAATTCCCTCTACCCAATTTAGGATAGCATAACCAGTGTCCTAAATTTTGTGTTTTTCATTCACTTGCTTTTAAAAATATCCTACCAGATTTGTATGTATTCATAAACAATTTATTATTTAATACTGCTTGTTTTTGAAGTTATAAAAGTTGCACACTGTAGATTTCTTGGATTTCCTTTTTTAAAATTTAATTCAGCATGCTTATAAAATGCATCCATGTTACATGAAGCTTGTGGTTCATTTATTTTTAGTGCTGTCTAAGATTCCAGGCTGGGCACAGAAGCTCATGCCTGTAATCCCCGTGCTTTGGGAGGCTAAGGCAGAAAGATTGGTTAAGGCTAAAAGTTTAAGACCAGCCTGGGCAACATAGCAAAACCTCATCTCTATAAAATTTCTTTTTAAATTAGCCAGGCTGGTGGTGCTATGCCTGTAGTCCTAGCTCCTTGGGGGGCAGAGGTAAGAGGATAGCTTGAGCCTAGGAGTTTGAGATTGTGGTGAGCTATGATTGTGCCACTGTACTCCAGCCTAGGCAACAGAGCAAGACCCTAAAGTCTCTAAAGATTAAAAAAAAGGATCCCAGCATTTGAGAAGGCCACAGTTTATCTCTGTCTTCTCCTGGTGATAGACATTTGAGTTGTTTCCATAGTCAGATCAATCTTCCTCCTCCTTTCTTAATACTGCCTTGATCCCAGGTCAGATTGCATGGCACAAACTATTAGGTTATTGGGATGGAGCAATAAGATTATCAAATCTACATTATCATTGGTTCCTATATTTAAGAGGAAATATAAGCAAACATTTGAGCATTGGGCTGAAGGATGTAGTTTTAAGGCTGGTTCTTTGGCAGATGGACCTGCATTGCCTTCATGCTGACATGCTAAATGAACCCTTTTATTTAGTAATGTATTCTGGATACTGAGATTGACCTAGATTCAGGAAGTACTTTGTTTGGGGGCTTCTCAAGTAATGTATTTGAACTTAATACAACCTGATCCTCAGTTCCTATCTCTAGACCCTTATATCCAACTGCATATATTTCTCCAAGCAGATGTCCCCTCTGTGGCATCTCAAATTCTAAATGATCAAAATTGATTCTATCGCCGGGCGCGGTGGCTCACGCCTGTAATCCCAGCACTTTGGGAGGCCGAGGCAGGTGGATCACGAGGTTAAGAGATCGAGACCATCCTGGTCAACATGGTGAAACCCCGTCTCTACTAAAAATACAAAAAATCAGCTGGGCATGGTGGCGCGTGCCTGTAGTCCCAGCTGCTCAGGAGGCTGAGGCAGGAGAATTGCCTGAACCCAGGAGGCGGAGGCTGCGGTGAGCTGAGATCGCGCCATTGCACTCCAGCCTGGGTAACGAGAGCGAAACTCCGTCTCAAAAAAAAAAAAAAAAAAAAAAAAAAAAAAAAAAAAATTGATTCTATCTCCAAATGTGTACCTTCATCTTCCCAAGTCACCAGCCAGAAACCTTGGAGGTATTTTAGACTCTTCCCTCCTTTCACTTATTGGTGTCCAATCAGTCAACATGCATCATTATGGCTTCCATTTCTTAAACGTCTTTCAAATGTGCCTCTCTACCCATCTTCTAGTAGTACGTTTACTAGCACAAGTTAAGCATTCCTAATCTGAAAATTTGAAATCTGAAATGCTCCAAAATCTGAAGCTTTTGCAGTGCCAACATGGCCACAAGTGGAAAATTCTACACATAAATACTTAACTTTAATGCGTATTATTTAAAATATTGTATAAAATTATATTTAGGCTATGTGTATGAAATGTATATGAAACATAATTTCATGTTTACACTTGGGTCCCATCCCCAAAATATTATATTATGTATATGCAGACATTCCAAAATCTGAAAAAATCCCAAATCCAAAACACTTCTGATCTGAAGCTGTTTGGGATGCTCAACCTATACTATCATTTGATTTCGGATTGCTTTTCTTTCTGAGACAAACCTAGTAGCCTATCTGGGTTCCCTGTCCCCAAAGCGACCTTTTTTTTTAAGACAAGGTCTCTCATTGTCACCCAGGCTGAAGTACAGCACGATCACAGCCCACTGCAGCCTCGACCTCCTGGGCTCAAGCAGTTCTCCCATTTCAGTCTCTTGAGTAGTTGGGAATATAGGCACGCACCACCCTACCCAGCTAATTTTTTGTAGAGACAGGGTTTTGCCATGTTGCCCAGGCTGGTCTCAAACTCCTGGGTTCAAACAATCCAACCACCTTGGCCTCCCAAAGTGCTGGGACTACAGATGCTAGCCACAGTGCACAGCCCAAAGTGGTCTTTCTAAAAGCAGATCTGTTAATGTCTCTCCAGTACTTAAAACTCAGTGGCTTTGCCATCATTTCAGGATGAAGTACAAAGCCATTATTATAGTATAATAGTAAACTGTCATGCAGCTTCCTTAGCCAGCATTATCTCACTGTACTTTCCTTCACCCTGTACTACAGCCAGCTTGAATTTATTGCACTTTCTAGAATGGACCGCATTCTTTCATGCCTACAGTTTTTGCACATGCTATTTCCTCTCTCTAGAACGTCTCGTCTCCCCCTTTCACTCCTAAATTCCTCTGACAGACTGTTGTGTGTCTGTTAAGTCTTTTAAGACTCAGCTCACATGTTACTTCCAGGAAACTCCCTTGACCTGACCTTCTTCTCTGGCAGCTTTCTACCCTTTATCCCTCCTGGCTGTTTGGTGCCTTGTCTTCTGCTGACCTCTGTAATAGCACCTGCTATATTGCATTGCTATTGCTGATTTGCTTGTTTGTCTCTTCCACTGAACTGGGAATTTTATGAAAGGCAATAAAGTGTAGCCCTTAGGAACTCAGGTCAAGTTATAGAGTCAGATCTGCTCTATTATTATTATGTGACTTTGGACAAGTTGCTTAATTTTTCCTTGCCTCATTTTCCACATCTGTAAAATGGGGTTAGGAACTGTGTTTATCTTTATTACAGTATGTGTGTTAGGGATCTCTTAAGATCATCCCCAGATTTGATTATTCACGAGGAGGACTCACAAGACGCAGCATATAGTATTACTCACTGCTACCATTTATTACAGTGAAAGGATCTAAAACAGAATCCGCAAAAGGATAAGGTGCGTGGGGCAAAGATTGGAGAAAACAGGTACAAGCTTCCAAAATTCTTCTCCTGGTGGAGTTACATAGGATGTGCTCCATTCTCCCAGCAATGAGTTGTCACAACACATGTAAAATGCCTACCAGGGAAGCATATTAGAGACTCAGTGTCCAGGGTTTTTATTGGGGGCTGGTCATGTGAACACCCTCTACCTACCATGTATCAAAATTCCAGACTCTGGGCTGGGCGCGGTGGCTGACACCTGTAATCCTAGCACTTTGGGAGGCCAAGGTGGGCAGAACACAAGATCAGGAGTTCGAGACCAGCCTGGCCAACATGGTGAAACCCTGTCTCTCTACTAAAAGAAAATACAAAAATTAGCGGGACATGGTGGCGTGCACCTGTAATCCCAACTACTCAGGAGGCTGAGGGAAGAGAATCACTTGAACCCTGAAGGCGGAGGTTGCAGTGAGCCAAGATTGTGCCACTGCACTCCAGCCTGGGCGACAGAGCAAGACTCTGTCTCAATAAAAAATAAATTTAAAAAAAGCAGTCCTTTCTGAGGATAACAGTCTGAGGCCTATAATGTCAGTTCTGCGTAGGATGTAAAGCACTTAGCATGGTGTCTGGCTATAAGCATTTCATAATTAGCTTCTGCTGCTGCTGCTATTTTGGATAGGAGCTCTTTGTTTCACACTATTCCTAGTGCTTAGCACAGTACTGAGACATAGGATGTCTCACTAACAGTAATAATCATAACAGCTTTTTTTTTTTTTTTTTTTTTTTGAGACGGAGTTTCGCTCTGTCGCCCAGGTTAGAGTGCAGTGGCACGATCTCAGCTCACTGCAACCTCTGCCTCCGAGGTTCAAGTGATTCTCCTGTCTCAGCCTCCCAGGTAGCTGGGATTACAGGTGCTCGCCACCATGCCCAGCTAATATTTGTATCTTTAGTAGAGTCGGGGTTTCACTGTGTTGGCCAGGCTGGTCTTCAACTCCTGATCTTGTGATCTGCCCGCCTGTGACTCCCAAAGTGCTGGGATTACAAGCGTGAGCCACTGCGCCCAGCCTTCATAACAGTTTCTTATGCTCCTAGTGCAGTGGTCTGAATGTTTGTGTCCCCAAAAGTTCATATATCGAAAACTAATCACCAGAGTGATGGTATGAGGAGGTGAAGCCTCTCAGAATGATTAGCTCATGAGGGAGGAACCCTCATGAATGGGATTAGTGCTGTTACAAAAGAGGCCCAGAAAGCTGCCTTGCCCTTTCTACCATGTGAGGGCACAGCTAGAAGGTGTCATGTATGAATCAGAAAGTGGGTCCTCACTGGACACCAAATCTGCTGACACCTTGATTTTGGACTTCCTGGACTTCAGAACTGTGAGAAATACATTTTTGTTTTTTATCAGTCACTCACTTTATGATATTTCATTATACCAGCTCAAACATACTAAGACAACTAGTAATAGATGACATATATTAATGCTAATATGTGCCAGGCTGTGTTTTAGGTATTTGACAAGTATTGATTTACTTAATCCTCATCACATCTCTGTGAGGCAAATGATACATATTATCACAGATTGCAAATGAGGAAACCCAGTGGACAGAGAAGTTGAGTATTGAGCCTAAGTTCTTACAGCTTACCTGTGGTAAAGCTGGAACCTGAACCAAGGTCTGATGCCAGAGACTCTTTTTTTTTTTGGTGACGGAGTTTCACTCTTGTTGCCCAGGCTGGAGTGCAATGGCACGATCTCAGCTCACTGCAAGCCTTCCAGGTTGAAGTGATTCTCCTGCCTCAGCCTCCCAGGCAGCCGGGATTACAGGCACCTGCCATCATGCCCAGCTAGTTTTTGCATTTTCAGTAGGTTTTTTCATGTTGGCCAGGCTGGTCTCGAACTCAGGTGATCCACTCACCTCAGCCTCCCAAAGTGCTGGAATTACAGGCATGAGCCACCACGACTGGCTGAGACTCTCCTCTTAACTATCCACTCTCCTGACTCTCAGTACATATTGGATGGGCAAGTGGCTGGACATGTAGATGAATATTTGAAGTGTATTATTGAACCATCTTTAAAAACATTTTAGGGATACAGTGGGAAACATGATTAAGGACTGGATGTTACTATTATTTTAAATTTTGTTAGGAATGACAGTCAGATGTTGTCTATGAAGAGAAATATCCTTATTTTTTAGAAATGGTTATCAGAGTAGGATGAAATGTCATGATGCCTGTTATTTAAATTACTTTGGAAAAATAAAAATTCATAAGCAAATAAAGGAAAGCATCAGCAATTGTGAGAGTAGATGGAGAACGTTCATTAGACCAATCTCTCTCCTTTTCTATATTTCGAGAAATTTTATAACGAAAAGTAAAAGAGATTTTAAAAACTGAGTTATTAGCAATAGCAAGCAATGCCCATAGTAATAGTAGTATTCATTTATTTTAAAATAATCTGGTTTGTTGGGGGAAACATGCTTTATTACTATATGGTTTGTTGAATGCATATTGTCTGCCAAAGTCTATGATGCAAGTTAGAGTTTTAGATTAATATCCCTTTTTTTTTTATTTTAAAGACGGGGTTTCACCATGTTGGTCAGGTTAGTCTTGAACTCCCGACCTCAGGTGATCCGCCCGCCTTGGCCTACAAAGTGCTTGGATTACAGGCGTGAGCCACCATGCCCGGCCTATCGCTTTGTTTTATAGATGAAGATACTGAAACTTTATTGATATCAGTGAAAGAGTCAGAGTCATAGTCATAGACCAGTGTTTTATCCCTAGTTAAAAGAACCCTCCCTACTTACCCCAGGACTTTACTTTTTGAAAGATAAAGTGATTTTTTAATCATTGCAAATATGTTTTTTGTATTATATACTTGTTGTAATATAAATTATATAATTTATATGTTTTATATATAATAAATATATATAATTTTTTGTAATTAAATATATAATTTATAATTTTTAGTGTTTATGTAATATAAATTATTTATTTCAGTAGCATATGTGCACATGCAGTTCATCTGTTAAACATCTCCTCTCTCCTTCACATTGTAAGGGAAAGATAGTGTTGCTTCCACTTTCCAGGTAGAGAAGCTAGGCCCAGTTACGTTAAGAAGTTTTCAGTGATTACAATTAATTAAAGTGTAACCAAACCTAAAATAAGACTTGTCACTTTCTGGCTCAGTACTTGATCTCACATATATATGAATATAACCTTCTTTGTGTCTACCTCAACAGGCTTCTGATGGAAGCAGCTCCAGAGAAGATCTTTCATCCCAACTTTTGAGAAGGAATGAACAGATACGGAAGTTAGAGGCCAGACTTTCCGGTATGTCTAAGAACTCATAAAAAGCAAACAACAGGAAACTTGCCTTGCTTGACTCTCTTCCTATAAAATAGTCATATAGGATAACTTTGTAGTTATTTTCACATATCATTTTGATCTCCTTAGAAAGGAGCAAGTATACCCCCTTCTTTTTTTAGTGTATTAAATAACACAAATTCAAAACTGAATTTGAAAGTTTATTAAAAAAATATTTTTCTGCTCCTGAGGTTTCTAGCCATGGAAATAAAAGAAACTAATAGTATATGTACAATAGATTTGCCCATCTTCTACCCTTAGCATAGTCTGCTTTCAGGTGGAAAGGGATAGGGTTAGTATTTAAAGGGAATGGCTGACAGATAATTGGATTCATCAGCACTGGAGAGAGATTGGCGCTGTGGTACCACTTGCTGCAGCTCACATCACCTGTGTAAGTGTTGTTGTAGGTCTTTGGGCCACTTTTCAATGGTATTTCTGACTTCAGCACCTGTATAGAAGGTGTAACTCTCATTTTGTCTTTTGTGTGCAGTTTACAATTTACACAGCTCCCATTATATCCTTTGCCTGAGGAGGGCATGTTCGTGATAGAATTGTGAGTTATTATTTTGGTTTCTACCAGTGGATACATTTGGAAAGCTTCATCCTGTAAAATGGTTCATGGCTTCTGTGTCTCTTTTTGTCCGTTGGCCTTTTAATTCCCATTTTTTTGGAGTAAAACAGCAGACCCAAATTCACCAAGTAGTATGTGAAATATTTATATTTGTATAGCTGTCAGACCCAGATTCACCAAGTTGTATGTGAAGTATTTATATATGTGTAGCTATCAAGGGTTCATAGCATAGCTCACAACTACCAGTTAATTATTTTGTCCTCACTAGAGCCTTATTAGGCTTAGCAAGGTTAAGGCCTCACAAGTAGTAAATGGTAGAGCTGGGATCCAAACCCTGATTTGTTTGATACTAGAGTCTTAATTACATCTGCTTTAAATTTAATTGTTGCAATCCTGTTACTCCTACTCATAAATAATATTAGTAACAGAGGTAAAGCAATCTTACATTTGTTTAATGTTAGAGAGAGAGTTATAAAATAATATATGTGCCTTCCCCATATGCTAGGAAGAATAGTTGGGCTTGACTTATGTTAAGAAGGGTCAGGAAGAGAGCTGACATTTATTGGGCCCGCTATGTCCTGTGTATTGTCCTACAGTATTAGTATGAGTACTAATAATAATAGCAGTCACAATAGCAACAATAACAGCTACATTTCATAGAGCACTGTGTGTGAAGCACTTAAGGGATGTAAAATATTTTATTATCTAATGCATCTTTTGTGGTAGGTACAATTAATATCATCATTTAATATATGAAGAAACGAATACAGTACTACAGGATCAATAATTTGCTTAAGGTCCCTAGCTAAGGACTGACAGAGTTGGGATTTGAGCTACTGTCTATGTTTTTACTAAACTGTAACAATTTTGTTTGGCCACCTAGATAATTAATTCTGGCCTTTACATTTAATATGGCATAGGTAACCCAGTTCCTGTGTAGAAAGGGAGCTCACTTTTTTTTAGAAAATTAAGTGCTATCACTGTAAAGACAATGCTGCACCTAAGGTGTTTGTGATAGCCCTGACTACTGTTCCTGAGTGTGTGGACTACAAGCAGCTGTTTAGTGAGTTTACTTTGGTCTGTCCTACTGCTGAGGCTGGAAAAGGAAGTGAAAACTGAGATTTGAAATTAAGTCAAGAGATAAATCTGTGTATTTCATAGGAGGACATTTCTGATCAACAGGCTAAGCCTAATTCTCGTTCTCTATCAAGGCTAAACAAACCTGCCTTTTTGTACTCACCATTTATACACCATGGATAGTTTGTACTATACTTGTTTGCCTGTGTTGTTCATTGTTAATGGGAGGCTGTCTGCCTAGCTTTCCTTATCAGGAATGGTTTTCAGGTTAAGAAAATCATCATCATTTCCACTCATTTTTTTGTTTAATTAACTTCCTTTCCTGATGTTTGTCCATTTCTGGTATGTGCATCACCCTCCTCACCCAAGGCTATGCTGAACAGGTCCGAAACTTGCAGAAGATAAAAGAGAAGCTTGAAATTGCATTAGAAAAACACCAGGATTGTACGTATTTTTTTCCTGCTTTTTTCAATATTTTCAGGGTTTAGTTTTTTGAAATGAAACAATAGTGTATGGTTAAGTTTGTCTTTCATGAGAGCACAGATCTTTATTTTATAACTAGTATACCTCTTAATCAGGTTGATAGAACATTTGTCTGATATATTTATAAGTATACAACTTGTATTTATGTTGCCTTATGGGTGTGATTCTTAGGAGCAGGTCGTTATGTGTATCAGCTTGTCTCTATCCAATTGAGCCCCGTTATTTAGGCTACCTTCAGATTTTAATAAAATCTAGTACCTATCCCTTAGGTCTGGATTAGGAAATGGGTTCTCGCCATAGCTTCATTACTGCTGTGTTGAGTAACTGGGAGAAATCCCTGTCATCACTCCCTCAGCAATAAAGCATACATTTTGTTTAGTCTAACCTAAACCACGTGTTCTTTGGGTACCACCCAAGAAAGATGTTAATAGAAGTAGAAAGTTATTTTTTTTGTTGTTGTTATGTACTAAAAAACTGTTAAGGAAAATAAAGTAAAAGAAAGGTTTTTTGTTTGTTTTGCTTTGTTTTGATTTTTGTTTTTGTTTTTAATTCTGATAAAGTGGTAGTAGCCATCACTTAGCATGAACTTTAATGTTTTCTGGCAACCTACCTAACTCAGTATTCTATCACTGTACCATTTAAAAAGTTACTTTTTGGCATCTTTCTAAATATATATACTTGTCTATTATAAAAAAACAAAAACAGTAAGGAAACAAACAAAAACTGTGGTCTATTACTAAGGCCAAAAGATTCTTCTGGAAAGTTGAGGTAGATCAAGCTTTTCCAAGTGTCATAATCCACTTATGTCACTTTGGCCTTTTTCATTAGGTGACAGTTGTAAAGTAATCACTGGGCTATTTGTCATGCTATTTCTGAAGTATTTCCATATCTCAAATAGAGCCTCTTTGTTAACAGCTTCCATGCGGAAATTTCAAGAGCAGAATGAGACATTCCAAGCCAACAGAGCCAAAATGGCAGAAGGACTGGCTTTGGCATTAGCCAGAAAGGACCAGGTATTTTATATGTGGCACTGCCCAAAACTGGTGGAAAGATTTCATTTAGTGACATGATTTCAAAAATCGTGACGTAACCTATGGGAAATATTTACAGCCTAGGAGAAGAGGAGTGTTCCAAGTTCTTTAAGGTTTTCTTTGGCCTCTTCTTGTAAAGTGAAAAACTTTACAGTTTTAATCATGAAATGTGTCCAGAATGTGAGAGTATCATTCCTTGCATCTGTGTAGTTTCATAAAATTGAGAATGGAAATAGTGTATCTGTAATCTGATAGCAGGCCCCAAAATAAGAGAAATGGTCTCTGCCCTCTATAAACCTCTCTGAAAGTCTAACCCCCAAACATTTGCCTTTTATCCTGGAGAAGATGTTATTGATCCAGTCATAATCCATAGTATACGGAGTTCTTCTAACCTCTGTTCCCACGTTTCTTCAATCCAAACCTGCTGGACAGAGGGGAATTCCTATAATCTCAACAGATCCATCCACTGGAAGATGCTGAATGAATAACCACAAGGAAGAAAAATAATTCTGTTACTGGCTATTACAGTAATTATGAAATATATATGTTGTTCAGAATAATCGATGGCATTTTAAATTTAAGATAAGCATCAATATATTGTAATGCTAATTTTGATGAATTAAGACAGTTTATTATGTTTCATTTAAGAAATTGTATAACTTATTTCATCTGGAGGAGGTGGGTGGGTTGGTTGGTTGGTTGGTTTTAAAGTGTCTGTTCATCATCTGGGACATTTAGTAGCCAGAAAAAAATACCATTTACCAATATTTAGTGGATAACTATGGTATGAATGTATATAAATGAAGAAATAATCTAAAATGGATGGATTCTGATTATGGGGAATCAGGATATTGCCTTTTGTGCAAATGGGTTTTTTCCCCCCACTATTGTATGGCTTGTGAATAGGGAGCATAATTCCTTTTCTTTTGACTTACACAGATGGCATAAAGCATGTTATATAAAATCAAAATCAAAAGGTAAAATTAAAATGAAAAGGAAAATAATTATCAGGGATGGCAAAAGATTCCCCCTATTCCCCAATTTCAGAAATTAATTTCTAAACATCATTTGCAGAATTACTCAGCTCAGCTGGTCCCAGCTACCCACTCCCAAGAATAATAGTACTCATGGCAACACTCCCAGGAACAAGCTGAAAAGCTGCATAAGAACGGCAGATACGGCTTTGCTTGGGTGCCCTGCTTAGTAAAAATCTGCAGGTTTATATTCATGAATTCATTATATTCTAGAATCTTATGTAAAGTTCAGTTTCTTCTACTTTTATGACTCTTGCCTTTCTTAATATTAAGCCAAGTTTATGGATTTTTTTTAATTGGCTTTTTTGTTTTGTTTGTTTGGTTAGTTGCTTTCTGGGGAGAGCTGAGTTGTTATGTTTTCTGAACATCCTGGTATTACAGATACTCTTCCCTGGAAACCACACTTTTTATTGTTTTGTTTTAGGAATGGTCAGAAAAGATGGATCGGCTTGAAAAGGTTAGTTCATCTTTATTTTTGTCTCATTTGCGTTGGTCTTGTCTCCAGGGTTTGGAAAACGTTTTATTCGATAGCCCACATACTGATCACTCTATGACCTCTTGGAACCAGGACAATTTACGATTAGATACTGACTTGAAAAGTTCAGATCCTCCCCTTTTTTTGGTGAATGTGCAGGATGTCTTTTGTTTGCCCCTCCTGCTATACTCTGCACACCTCCTCTCTTCCCTTTCTCTCTATACCAGAACGCTGATAGAGACTGTATTAGCAGGCCTCAAAATGTCCTCTGGCATCTGTTTGGGTTCAGCCAGTAGGGAACCCTTAAAGAACCATGCGTGGAAGAAGGTGTGGTCAGGATGTTTCTTCCCCCAGCTTTCTCCATGTGGGGTCTCTTCAGTTTAGTTGCATTCCATGGCCAAAAGTCACAGCTTCAGTTGGACCTTTGGTTTGCCTTCTTTGTTTTTCTCTCTCTGCGTTTCTTGTAACCTCTGCTTCTTTTTGCCTCTTTATGCCCAACTGTTAGTAGCACATTATCTTTTGGGGTATCTTACCCATCCCACAACTTTGATAAGCCCCTGTATTAAACCATCTTCAAAATGCCTGATTTGAGTTGGCCTTTTCTTTCCTGCTGTGGTTCTGATTGACACTGTGGTAATATTAGGAACACTTCAAGATGAAGCAGCGGGGAAGGAAGACATTTCTCAAGGCTCGGCACTGTACATATATAAGAACCTCTTGTCTAGATATAGATGAGGAAAATTGATTATTCTAGTACCATTGCTTGCATAACACTGTGCAGGTACCTTAAGTAATATAATCCTGGCTCCCAGATATGAACAAGAAGATGAAATTTCAAGTCCACAATTAGAAAAACATTTTAGTTTTAAAATAATCAATAGAGTCTACTATTTTTTCTATATAACACCAAGTTAACTATTTAATTTCTGTTCTATAGAAATCTGATTATCAAGCTAGGAGAATACATTAATTTTTTTTTTTTTGAGACAAGGTCTTGTTCTGTTAGCACAGTCACAGCTCAGTGCAACCTTCTGGGTGCTCAAATGATTTTCCCACCTCAGCTTCCTCAGTAGCCGGGACTACAGACATGAGCCACAATGCCCAGCTAATTGTTTCAAAATGTTTAGTAGAGATGAAGTCTCACTGTGTTGCCCAGGCTGGTCTTGAACTCCTAGACTATAGTGATCCTCCTGCCTGGCCTCCCAAAGTACTGGGATTATAGACGTGAGCCATTGTGCCTGGCAACATTTTTATATAAGGAAAGAATTATAGAAAAGTCTCAAGGAAACCTGTGCTTGGAAAAAAAAAATCCTCAAACATATGCTATTAATGATAGTCTTCTTAAATATGGAGGGATGGGTTACGTTAAGATTTTCTTACCATAAAATAAACTCTTAAGATTATGGCAATTGAAATTCTCATTGAACTGTTTTTTTATCTTTTAAAAATTTGGTAAAGAATATCCGAATTGGACTGAACCAACTAAAAAACCTACTTAGGTTCACAAGGTTCACAAAGGCAATTTTCTCTTTGTTTTGTTTTTATTTTTTAAGGAGAGGTTGGGGAAATTTTCTAGAGTAGGAAATAGTAATGAGACATCTATATAGGTCTTTGAAGCCACTTTAGTTGTTAAAGATTTTTTTTGGCCGGGTGCAGTGGTTCATACCTGTAATCCTAGCACTTTGGGAGGCTGAGGTGGGCGGATCACCTGAGGTCAGGAGTTCGAGACCGGCCTGACCAACATGGAGAAACTCCGTCTCTACTAAAAATACAAAATTAGCCGGGCATGGTGGTGCTTGCCTGTAATCCCAGATACTCAGGAGACTGAGGCAGGAGAATCACTTGAACCTGGGAGGTGGAGGTTGCAGTGAGCACCATTGCACTCCAGCCTGGGCAACAAGAGCAAAACTCCATCTAAAAAAAAAAAAAAAAAAATGTGCTTTTTGGTTTTTGTTGTTATTGTTATTGTTTTTCAGTCAAGACTTAGAAACTGCAAAGCAGGATTAGTCCTTAAGAGAGTCCTTTTTTTTTGAGATAGGATCTCACTGTGATGCCCAGGCTGGAGTACAGTGTAGTGGCACAGTCACGGCTCACTGTAGCCTTGACTTCTCAGGCTCAGGTGATTCTCCCACCTCAGCCTCCCAGGTAGCTGGGATTACAAGCACATGCCCCCATGCCCCACTAATTTTTTTTGTACTTTTTTATAGAGCTGGGGTTGGTTTCCAACTCCTAGGCTGATCTCCAACTCCTCCGAGGTTCAACTGATAGGCCCACCTCGACCTCTCAAAGTGCTGGGATTAGAGGCAAGAGTCTATTTCTAGAAATGATCATTTAATAAACTGTAACCCGCTGATACCAGTCATGTCTATTTTTTTTTTTTTTACTCATTAACTGAAATAAGTTCTACATTTAATCTGTGTGTATTTAGTTTTTTTCGGGCATTTAATCTTACTCGTTAGTCATGTTTTTCAGCTAGTTCAGTGTGTCACTAAGAATAGACATGTAAAATAAGGCCAGGCATAGTGTCTCACTTCTGTAATCCCAGAACTCTGGGAGGCCAAGGCAGGCAGATCACCTGAAGTCAGGAGTTTGAGACCAGCCTGGCCAACGTGGTGAAACCTTGTCTCTACTAAAAGTAGAAAAATTAGCCAGGCATGGTGGTGCGTGCCTCTAATTTCAGCTACTCGGGAAGCTGAGGTATGAGAATCACTTCAATCTGGGAGGCGGAGGCTGCAGTGAGCCGAGATCACACTACTGCAGTCCAGCCTGGGTAGCAGAGTGAGAGTCTGTCAAAAACAACAACAGAAGAATAGACACATAAAATATATCTGGACTTGCTAAACAGATGTAAGAACTTTAAAGTTCTACGTAGGCCACGCACAGTGGTTCACATCTATCAATACTTTGAGAGTCTGAGCCTTCAAGACCAGCCTGGATAATAGGGCAAGATCCTGTCTCTACCAAAAAAAAAAAAAAAAAAAAAGTTATACATAATTATTGCTCTTATTTCCTTTTTTCACAATTATTTAAAACATTTATTTTTAAATAATTAAATTTTCTAGTTAAAGGATTAATTAAAGAATTTGTAAATAATGCCACATTTCTGTAAGTCTTCCTGTTATCAATGCATTATTGTCCATTGGCATGAGATTTCCTGAAGATTTTCCCCATTAAGAATTCCACTTTTGAGCTGGGCGCGGTGGCTCAAGCCTGTAATCCCAGCACTGTGGGAGGCTGAGGCGGGTGGATCACGAGGTCAAGAGATCGAGACCATCCTGGTCAACAAGGTGAAACCCCGTCTCTACTAAAAATACAAAAATTAGCTGGGCATGATGGTGCATGCCTGTAATCCCAGCTACTCAGGAGGCTGAAGCCGGAGAATTGCTTGAACCCAGGAGGCGGAGGTTGCGGTGAGCCGAGATCGCGCCATTGCACTCCAGCCTGGGCAACAACAGCAAAAAAACTCCGTCTCAAAAAAAAAAAAACAAAAAACAAAAACAAAAACAAAAAAAAAGAATTCCACTTTTGGCCAGGCACGGTGACTCATGCCTGTAATCCCAGCGCTTTGGGAGGCCCAGGCGGGTGAATCACAAGGTCAAGAGATTGAGACCATCCGGGCCAACATGATGAAACCCTGTCTCTACTAAAAATACAAAAATGAGCTCGGCATAGTGGCACACACCTGTAGTCCCAGCTACTCAGGAGACTGAGGCAGGAGAATTGCTTGAACTCGGGAGGCAGAGGTTTCAGTGAGCCAAAATTGTGCCACTGCACTTCAGCCTGGTGCCTGGTGACAGAACAAGACTCCGTCTCAGTAATAAAAAAGAATTCCATTTTCAGGCTGGGTGTAGTGGCTCATGTCTGTAATCTTAGCTCTTGGGAGGCCAAGGCAGGAGGATCACTTGAGCCCAGGAGTTCAAGGCCAGCCCAGGTAACTAGTAAGACTCTGTCTCTAAAGATTAAAAAAAAAAAAAAAAGATTTTCACTTTTATAATACAGATTTCTAATGCTTTAGTTGCCTGAGTTGATGTCTTCTTCTTTCAAACAGGAGAAAGGTATTCTGACAGCCCAGTTACAGGAAGTGAAGAACCAGAGTATGAATCTTTTCCAAAGAAGAGATGAAATAGATGAATTAGAGGGGTTCCAGCAGCAGGAACTAAGTAAAGTAAAGCACATGGTATGCATTTTTGTTTTAGTAGCTAAATACTGAATAGATGATTATACACTCTGATTTTACTAGTCATCACTCTCTAATTGCTGATAAACATACCCCAATAATATTTGACTTTAATCATATTTGTATGTTTTTAAATTTATTAAAATGGAAAAGTTGTGTTTGAAAAATTCTTTTTCTGTTTTTTTTTTTGTTGTTGTTGTTGTTTTAAAACAACTGGGCGTATAAATCCTCTTATAAGCCCACAAAAATGTTATAAAAGTTTGGCTATTGGTCCACATTTTTTTTTTTAATAGATGGACTCTCACGGTGTTGCCCAGGCTGGAGCATAATGCTACTCATAGCTGTCATCATAGCACATTGTAGCCTCAAACTCATGGGCTGAAGCTCTCCTCCCACTTTAGCCTCCTGAGTAACTGGGACTGTAAGCATGTACTGCAGGTGTGTGCCACCATGCCTGAGTAGTTTAGATTTTTTTTCTTTTCTTTCTTTTTTTTTTTTTTTTGAGATAGGATCTTGCTGTGTTGCCCAGGCTGGAGCAAAGTGGCATGATCATGGCTCACTGCAGCCTTGACCTCCTGGGCTCAAGGGATTCTTCCACCTATGCCTCCTGAGTTGCTGGGATTATAGGCACACTATCATGCCTGGCTAATTTTTGTATTTTTTGTAGAGATGGTGTTTTGCCATGTTACCCAGGCTGGTCTCAAACTACTGGGCTCAAATGATATGCCTGCCTTGGCCTCCCAAAATGGTGGGATTACAGGCATGGGCCACTATACCCAGCCCAGATTTGTTCTTGAATGTATTTTTTTTTTTCTTGAGGTGGAGTCTGGCTCTTTCACCCAGGCTGGAGTGCAGTGGCACAATCTTGGCTCACTGCAACCTCTACCTCCCAGGTTCAAGCAATTCTCCCACCACAGCCTCCCGAGTAGCTGGGATTACAGGCGCCCGCCACTATGCCTGGCTAATTTTTGTGTTTTTAGTAGAGACAGGGTTTTTCTATGTTAGCCAGGCTGGTCTTGAAATCGTGATCTCAAGTGATCTATGTGCCTTGGCCTCCCAAAGTGCTGGGATTACAGGCATGAGTCACCACACTTGGTCTTAAGTGTATTTTTCTTAGCATAGCTCAGTGAAATTTTGTATTTTTGTGTCAGCTTTTAAAAAAAGAAGAAAGTCTAGGGAAAATGGAGCAAGAATTGGAGGCACGAACCAGAGAACTTAGTCGTACCCAGGAGGAGTTGATGAACTCCAATCAGACGTCATCAGACTTAAGCCAGAAGCTAGAAGAATTGCAGAGACACTACTCAACGCTGGAAGACCAGAGGTTCTTGCTTGGTCTGTGGGGCCCTTGGGAAGAGGTGTTAGTGTAGTTCTGGCTATAGCCTGCCCACCTTTACCCATTGTTCATTACACCACTCCTTGATTCCAGTGCTGGCAAAGGCTTCTGGACACATCCTTACTTGCCTAGGACTCAGGCCCCACCCTACCTCCAACCCACTTTCCCCTTCAGCTGCTGAAGCTCAAGACAGTTTGAGCCTTGCTAAGCAATTCAATGTGGTTTTAGTTTGTAAGGTATTAAGACTAAGCAAAGGCAAGTCAGGATTTCTTTCTTAAACTAGAGTGGATTTTTTCTCTTTGGGATCCTGCTTCAGAGAGAGCCGAGGCTTTTTCCATTGAAAACCTTCATGTGGCTAATAATGCTTGTAGGCCTAACATAGAAGGAACCATTTGTATTTTTCCTGCAGAAGACTGTGTATTAGATGAAATATCCAAATTTGTTCATTGTCTGCTTTCTTTTGATGAAGAGATCATGTGATAGCTTCAAAAACAGGTGCAGAAAGTAAGATCACAGCCCTGGAACAAAAGGAACAAGAGCTTCAAGCACTCATTCGACAGCTTTCCAGTGATTTGCAAAAGGTAAGTAGAATATGAGGAGAAGACCTGGATTTTTTTTTTTTTTTTTGAGATGGAGTTTTTTTGCTCTTGTTGCCCAAGCTAGAGTCCAATGGTACGATCTCGTCTCACCACAACCTCTGCCTCCTGGGTTCACGCAATTCTCCTGCCTCAGCCTCCTGAGTAGCTGGGATTACCAACGTGCACCACCAGGCCTGACACACTTTGTATTTTTAGTAGAAACAGGGTTTCTCCATGTTGGTCAGGCTGGTCTCAAACTCCCGACCTCAGCTAATCTGCCCACCTCAGCCTCCCAAAGTACTGGGATTACAGGCATGAGCCACTGCACCCAGCCAAAGATCTGGATTTCTGGGATACGTAAAAAACTAATTCTTCCAGAAATTTCTTGAGTGGCTACTGAACATACGTTTCTCATGCAGTGCACATTGCTCCATTTCCTGTTCTAGCCAGGCTGCACTCAGATGGAAATGACCATACAGCTGAATAAGGCTTGCTTTACAGAAGTAGTCAGTATTTTCCTGTCAGGAATTCTCAAAGTACATCATTTGGTCCACTCAAATATGTCTTTAAGCACATAATGGACCTTCTGCACTCCAGCCTGGGCAACAGAGTGAGACTCTGCCTCGAAAAAAAAAAAAATAGTGGCTGACATGACCAGGGTTATATATCTTTAACATACTTGGCTCTAATCCAGTTTGTTCTATGGCACATAATCAAATGATATCATTACAATTTGTTTTTTCATTTCATTGATGTACATTTATTTCCTTCCTATACTAGGGCTATGCTAAACTCTGAGAATATAAAGATGAATAGTAATATTATTGAATATAAAGTGGTGTTTCTGAGGCCCAGCGCAGTGACTCAAGCCTGTAGTCCAGCACTTTGGTAGGCCAAGGCAGGAGGATCATGTGAGGCCAGGAGTTTGAGACCAGCCTGGGTGCCAGAGCTTGACCCCATCTCTACCCAAAAAAAACAAAACTTGGCCAGGCATGGTGATGTGCACCTGTAGTTTGGGAGGCTGAGGTGGGAGGATTGCTTAGGCCCAGGAATTCAAGGCTGCAGTGGGCTATGACCATATCACAGCACCCCAGCCAAGGCAACAGAGCAAGACTGTCTTGAAAAATGAAAATAAGGCTGGACGCGGTGGCTCACGCCTGTAATCCCAACACTTTGTGAAGCTGAGGTGGGCAGATCACCTGAGGTCAGGAGTTCGAGACCAGCCTGGCCAACATGATAAAACCCCATTTCTGCTAAAAATACAAAAATTAGCCGGGTGTGGTGACATGTGCATGTAATTCCAGCTACTTGGGAGGCTGAGGCAGGAGACTCACTTAAACCTGGGAGGTGGAGGTTGCAGTGAGTCAATACCGTGCCACTGTGCTGCAGCCTGCCTGGGTGACAGACAGACTCTATTCAAATAAATAAATAAAAATAAAGTCATATTTCCCAGTGACATATTTCTTATTGGCATTTTGAACAGAACAACTTGTATTGTATGATTGTCCATTGCATTGCAGGACATTTAGCATTCCTGGCCTCTGGGTTCTGAATGCCAATAGCATTTTTCAGTCATTGACATCCAGCCCTTCCCATCACGTGACACAACCACCCCCTATTCGGTGGTGCCATCCACCCTACCCTCATCTTTTGAGAAATACTGATTTCAAATGAGACAGAGCCTTATAACATAATTACAGTACAGAAAGATTTTGTCAATAGAGGTTTATATACTCCTCCTAGCTAAGTATTATCATACTTACTGATACCTAAGTGGACTAAGAGGTTATTGACCTTGTTCACAGTTATACAGTAAGTGACAGAGTTGGATTCTAACCCAAGTCTTACTCCAAAACTCATGCTTTTTCTACTGCAGTTTGCTGCCTCACAATAAGGAGCCCCCAGTAAATATATCTTACATGAATAAATGACTGTGATTGGGGGCAAGTTCTCTACCCTCAATAAACATAAAATCTCCACATGGACATTGTTTTCCTTCAGAGGCTATATATACATATATATATATATGATTTGAGTTTATAGAACTCAAACCTACTGTAATCACAAGAAATGCTCAAACAAGAGGTCTCAAGTAAATGAACTAGATTTTTCTTTTCTTTTTTATTTTTTTTTTTTTTGAGACATGGTCTTGCTCTTTCACTCAGGCTGGAGTGCAGTGGTGTGAATGGCTCACTGAAGCCTTGATCTCCCAGGCTGAAGCAATCCTTCCACCTGAGCCTCCCAAGTAGCTGGGACTACAGACACATGACACTACAACAGCCTAATTTTTTTTTTTTTTTAATTTGTAGATATATGGTTTCACTATGTTGCCCAGGCTGGTCTGAAACTCCTGGGCTCAAGCAGTTCACCCACCTCAGCCTCCCAAAGTGCTGGGATTACAGGGGTGAGGCACCATACCCTGCCCTAGATTGTTCAAATAAAAAAGATATGCCATAGAGGAAGTACATTTCAGCCCAAGAGTTAAGGAAATCTTCCTCGAGGAATTGGAATGTCAAGGATCAGGAGGACAGCAGGAGGCAGAGAAGGCAGAAGGTTAGAGAGTACATTTGGGGTCAGGGAAGAAGGGGGACAATAGACACACAACTTTGGTTTTTGTCTTGTCTTTTTTTTTTTTTTTTTTTTTGCAGGGTCTCACTTTGTCACCCAGGCTGGAGTGCAGTGGTGCTATCTTGGCTCACTGCAACATCCATCTCCTGGGCTCAAGCAGTCCTCCCTCAGCCTCCTGAGTAGCAGGGACTACAGGCACACGTCACCATGCCTGGCTAACTTTTTGCCTGGCAAGAGACAGGATTTTACCATGTTTGCCAGGCTGATCTTGAACTCCTGGCCTCAAGTGATCTACCTGCCTCGGCCCCCAAAGTGCTGGGATTACAGGCATGAGCCACCATACCTGGCCACAACTTTGGTATTCAAGGGACCCTTTGATGTCAATTAGAACCATCTGTTTTTTTGTTTTGTTTTGTTTTGTTTTGTTTTGTTTTGTTTTGTTTTGTTTTGTTTTGAGACGGAGTTTCACTCATGTTACCCAGGCTGGAGTGCAATGGCGCGATCTCGGCTCACCGCAACCTCCGCCTCCTGGGTTCAGGCAATTCTCCTGCCTCAGCCTCCTGAGTAGCTGGGATTACAGGCACGCACCACGATGCCCAGCTAATTTTTTGTATTTTTAGTAGAGACGGGGTTTCACCATGTTGACCAGGATAGTCTCGATCTCTTGACCTTGTGATCCACCCGCCTCGGCCTCCCAAAGTGCTGGGATTACAGGCTTGAGCCACCGCGCCCGGCCTATCTGTTGTTTTTATAATTGGAAAAATGGGGCTCAGGGAAGTCCAGACTGTTGTCACAGTAAGTTTCTTCATTTATTCTGAAAATATTAGTTGAGCCTTACTATGTGCTGGCCTCTGTGATGGGTGTTTGAAATATTATGGTGAGCAAAATGGATACTGTTCTTGCCTTTGTGGTGCTTACAGTCTAGAGGGTAAGTCAGACATTAATCAGTAACCACATATATAATTACTAAGTGTGATGAATGTTCTGGAAGAAAACTGTAAGATGTTGTGGGATCCTATTAAAAAAACATCAGATCAGATCCAGTCTTGGAGTCGTAGAACACTTAAGGAAGTAACACTTGATGCAGTGCTCAGGGTGGAGAGAAAGGGATGATGGGAGAGATTTCAAGCAGGGAACAACATGAACAAAACTCTGAGGCAAATAAAAGAATTAGCACATTCAAGGAACTAGAAGAAAGCCAGTGACATACAGAATAAGGGAGAATAACAGATGACTCTGACCTTTAGGAGACTGAGAGGGTCTTCCACTTAGGAAGCTTTTGCAGTTGTTCAACCATAAGATGATGGAGGCTTTGACAAGAGTGGTGGTGAACATAATAGTGGGTAGAAAAGTTTAAGAAATATTGAAGAGATTGACAGACTTACTAATGTAACAGATATGGATGGAGAGCAAGAGAAAAGTCTGTATTATTAGGAGTGATTTATGGGCTTCTGGCTTGAGCAACAGAAGGGCTGGTATTGTGTGAAGATTGTAAATTTGGAATTCGTTTTTTACTTGTCTTTATTGAGTAAATATCACATTTATAAAATATGAGTATGATAGAAAGTATAACAAGGCAATGAGCCCTCTGGGCCATCCCTCAGTTTAAGAAAAAGAACAGTGTGTTTATATTTGAGGTTTCCTCTGTGCCCTTCACTTTTCCATCCCATTCCTTTTTCCTTTGGAAGTAAATACTATCCAGAGATTGCTGCATTGTCTGCTTTGCTTTATAATTTTGCCAGTTTTATCCCTAAACAATATCTTCTTTAGTTTCCCATGCTTGTTAATGTTATGTAAATGAAGTCATTCTGTAGGTATTTTTCCTTTTTTTTTTAATTCATGTATTTATTCCACAGTCAAAATAAGTCATAATTTAAAGCTATAACATTTTTAAAAGATAAAGGAGAATTTGCAGCAAAGCTGTATTAATAAGAGACACCAGTCTAAAGTGCAACACTAAGCAGGTGTTCTCTGTTCCCATGGTGGAATAAATACACACAATTACACATAAGATTTCACTGAAGACAGGAGACTAGGCAAATAACCCTTTGAAATGAACTGCCCAATGAACAGAGGCAGATTACAAATAATTTTTTTCTTTTTTTTTTTTTTGAGACGGAGTTTCGCTCTTGTTACCCAGGCTGGAGTGCAATGGCGTGATCTTGGCTCACCGCAACCTCCGCCTCCTGGGTTCAGGCAATTCTCCTGCCTCAACCTCCTGAGTAGCTGGGATTACAGGCACGCGCCACCATGCCCAGCTAATGTTTTGTATTTTTAGTAGAGACGGGGTTTCACCATGTTGACCAGGATGGTCTCGATCTCTTGACCTCGTGATCCACCCGCCTCGGCCTCCCGAAGTGCTGGGATTACAGGCTTGAGCCACCGCGCCCGGCCCCCACAAATAATTTCTTTTAACTTCTTACTGCAAAATGGAAAAAATCCCTGAGGTGACTACTAACTCCAACTCCTCATTTTATGCATATGGCCTTGGCTTCTGTATTCTTTCCACAGTCACATCCAAATCCAGAAAGGCTTCTGCATCCTGTGCTCAACAAATGCAACCTCAAGTCCCTGAGGCACAGACTGACATTCATGAGTCTGTGTGCAACTTTCACCCAGAACCTCCAGGGAAATCAGGAGCACAAACACAGAGCACAGCACCGTTTCTTTAAACAATGGCTTTAACTGTGGAATGAGCTCTGACAAGCCATATGCATTTCATAAACCAAAATATTGTCTTCGTATCTTCCTATTTTTCTTGCATTTTTAAAAATGTTAAGCCATCCAAGTTAAAAAAAAAAAATGAACAATGAAAAAGGAAATTCAAAGGGTTTATGCCAAAAAAGCAAACCCGTCCTCTGCAGCCTAACTTGTTTTTTGGGCTGTGCAGCCATGTAGAGGGCAATCAGGCAGTAGATGGTCCCTCCCACAGTCAGGGTCATGGTGGTCCAGTAAAGCATTTGGCCAAGCAGGCCTCGTTTCAGGTAGATGGCACACCATCAGCTTTCTGGAAAAACTTCTGCAGCTCCGGAACTCTGTTTTTCTCAGCATAATCATACACTGTGGAATCGGAGGTCAGTTTAGTTGGTGTGGCAAATATGATAGGAGGTGCTTCTATGGGAACTGCAGGCTTTAATCCCTGTGGGCTATAGGCCTCCAAAGCCCATGCTCCCGCCAACTTCTGCGTGAAGCCGCTAAATTTGTAGTACATGACGCCCGAGACTCCGGCTTCCCGCCTCTATAGGTATTTTTCTAAACTTGCTTTTTATGCTCAACATTGTGTTCCTGAAAAACATTCATATGAAGGCCGGGCGTGGTGGCTCAAGCCTGTAATCCCAGCACTTTGGGAGGCCGAGGCGGGTGGATCACGAGGTCAAGAGATCAAGACCATCCTAGTCAACACGGTGAAACCCCGTCTCTACTAAAAATACAAAAAATTAGCTGGGCATGGTGGCGCGTGCCTGTAATCCCAGCTACTCAGGAGGCTGAGGCAGGAGAATTGCCTGAACCCAGGAAGCGGAGGTTGCGGTGAGCCGAGATCGCGCCATTGCACTCCAGCCTGGGTAACAAGAGCGAAACTCCGTCTCAAAAAAAAAAAAAAACATTCATATGATACCTGGAGCTATAATTTATTTTTTCTCAATTATATAGTAATATAGTAAGGACATATCAAAAATTCAATTTTTTTTTTTTTTTTTTTTTTTTGAGACGGAGTTTCACTGTTGTTACCCAGGCTGAATTTTTTTTTTTTTTTAAGACAGGGTCTCACTGTCACCCAGGCTGGAGTGCAGTGGTGCAATCATGGCTCACTGCAGCCTCAAATTCCTGGGCTTACACGATCCTCCCATCTCAGCCTTCCACATATCTGGGACTATAGGCTCATACCACCACAACTGGCTAATTTAAAAAAAAATTTTTTTTTAAGAGACGAGGTCTCGTTATGTTGCCCAGGCTGGTCTTGGATTCCAGGGCACAAGTGATTCTCCTACCTCAGCCCCCACAAAGTGCTGGGATTACAGGCATGAGCCACTGTGCCTGACTGTGTGAAGATTTTTAATTATCAAATAGATTTATTTAATGGCAATTCTAAATTTATGTATTTCTTCCTAAGTTGTGTTACTTTATATTTTTCTACATAATTGTTCATTTGCTATAAATTTAATGTTTTAGCATTATATTTCTTATATTCTTTTTTTTAGTTTCTGGCTTATCTTCAGTCCTAGTAGTATTTATGCATTTTCTATTTTTTTCTAGTTTATTCTTACCAGATGTGTGTCAGTTTGGGAACAAAATTTGACTTTAATTCTTTTCACTTTGTTTTAATTTAACCCACAGTATTCACAATTACACATTTTTTACTCTGCTAGATAGTAGTTCCTCAACTGTAGCCATTATCTTTCCACTTCCCAATTTATGTTTTTCCTAACCTGTATTGTACTTAACATAATATTTTCATGGAATTCACCTTGCTTTTTTTTTTTTCTTAAATAAGTTGTTTTATTGTTGTTTGTTTGTTTGTTTGTTTTGAGACAGTCTCGCTCTATCACCCAACCTAGAGTGCAGTGGTACAATCTCGGTTCACTGCAACCTCCACCTCCCAGGTTAAAGCGATTCTCCTGCCTCAGCCTCCCAAGTAGCTGGGACTACAGGTTCGTGCCACCATGCCCAGCTAATTTTTGTATTTTTAGTAGAGACAGGGTTTCACCATATTGATCAGGCTGGTCTTGAACTCCTAACCTCGTGATCTGCCCACCTTGGCCTCCCAAAGTGCTGGGATTACAGGTGTGAGCCACCACGCCCAGCCCTTTTTTTTGTTTTGTTTTTGAGACAGGTTTCGTTCTTATTGCCTAGCCTGGAATGCAGTGGCATGATCTCAGCTCACCACAACCTCCGCTTCCCCAGTTCAAGCGATTGTCTTCTCAGCCTCCTGAGTAGCTGGGACTATAGGCTTGCGCCACCATGCCTCGATAATTTAAAAAAAAAAAATGTTTAAGATGGGGTTTCACCATGATGGCCAAGCTGGTCTTGAACTTCTGACCTCAGGTGATCCACCCACCTCGGCCTCCCAAAGTGCTAGGATTACAGGCGTGAGCCACCGCGCCCAGCCAATTTTTTTTATTTTTAGTAGAGATGGGGTTTCACCATATTGGTCAGGCTGATCTGTGATCCACCCAGCTCAGACTGCTAAAGCGCATGGATTACAGGCATGAGCCACCACGCCGGGCCTTTTTTGTTTTTTTTTAAATACAGAGTTTCACTTTTGTTACCCAGGCTGGAGTCCAGTGGCACTATCTTGGCTTACCATAACCTCCACCTCCTAAGATCAAGTGATTCTCCTACCTCAGCCTCCTGAGCAGCTGGGACTACAGGCATGTGCCACCATGCCCAGCTAATTTTGATTTTTAGTAGAGGCGGGGTTTCTCCATGTTGGTCAGGCTGGTCTCAAACTGCTGACCTCTAGTGATCTGCCTGCCTCGGCCTCCCAAAATGCTGGGATTACAGGCATGAGCCACCACACTCGGCTGTTCTTTTTTTGTTAACCTGGGCTGGTTTTGATCTCCTGGCTTTAAGCAAGCCTCCTGCTTCGGCCTCTCACAGTGCTGGGATTACAGGCATAAGCCACCGGTCTCAGCGCAATAATTAACATTTATAATGAAGGAAAAAAGGCATATTGGGAGAACTGAAAGGATAGCTTAGTGGCTAGAGCTTAGAGAGGAAGTGGAAACACTGATAGATGAGGCTGGGAAGGTATGCAGGGGCCAGCTGTATAGAGTATATAGTGAACATGAAATGCTGTAAATAATCATTACTGAATATTTAACAAGAATAGCTGAGCATTTACCCTGAGCTCAGTTTTCAAGTGCCTTACAGATAGGGACTCATCAAGGTCTCACAACTACCCTTTGATTAGACATTCTTTTCCTGTTTTACAGACGATAGTAATGAGCACCTGAGATCTAAGGCTAAATGATTTGTTAAGATCATACAGCTGGAATAAATGACAGAGGCAGGATTCAGACTCGTGTCTGTCTGAATCAAGTGACCACACACCCAGAATTGACGCAGTCCGTATTCTAGGACTGTAACTGTGAGGCCCAGACTTGGTAGGGAGTAGGTGAAGAGGGTGGTTATTAGGAAAGGGGCAGGTTTGGTGTCAGGGAATGTTGCTTGGTAGCTGTTCCAGTAGTCCACATGAGGTATAGAGGGCCTGAAGTAAATCAGCGAGCCTGCAGAAGGTTGCATATCGATATGTTGCACAAGAGGCATAAATGGAACTTGGCCACTGATTCTTTTTCTCTCCCTAACTTTGCCTATCACAGTGACCTGTGTAAGATGTGGTGTTTTGGTTTTAACTGGAAAGGGCCATGTATATACCTCTTAAATTCAGATTGATGTGTAGAAGAAAAACTGCGGGCTTTGAATCCAAAAGACCTGGATTCAAATCTTTAATCTGTTACTAATAGCTATGTGCCGTTGGGCTAGTCCCTAAGCTTCAGTTTCCTTGTAAATGGATGTGATAAAGAGTGTTCGTAAGGACTGGACATAATAGGAAGTGCCTGCACCGTTCCCTATGTCTGTCCTTATGCTCTTACCACACTGCCTTGATCATTGTCACTTTAGAGTAAATCTTGAAATCAGGTAATATTATTTCTCCAACTCTTGTATCAACAGTTATTCTTTTCCACGATTGCTGCTGCAATCTTGTTATAGCTGCTGCTGCTGCTCTTGCTATACCATGCCATTACAGTTATTGCTATTGCTATTATTAACATTATTAATAAGAAACCCATAAAGATGGATCAACATAACCAAAACTGTTTTGTTTTGTTTTCCTATAAAACTCACTCTCTCTTCTGTGTTATCTGCCTTGCGTAGTTACCATTCACCCAGGTGGCTGAGCCACAGACCTGGGAGTTGTGTTCAGCCGTTCTTTCCTCCTTACCCCGTCTCTATCCTTGCAGGACTTGTCTGTTACCTCTTTTCATGTGCTGCCCTTTATGCAGAATCCTTGTTGCTCTCCCACCCCCTTTCAGCTAGACTTGCCCATTCACAAGGCCTGATCTGATTCTCCAGTTAATCCCTCCTGCCTCTGATATCTCATAGCACCTTGTGTGTCCCTCTGTTGAAGCACAATTATATTGTTTTGTAATTAGTTGTGTGTCTGTCTCCACCATCAGCCTCCATGCTGGAATTATGTCTGATTGTATCCTCAGAAAACAGCAGATAGAGTTGAGGCTTGATAAAAGTTTATTGAATTGTGGGGAACCTAGTCTTCAGACCTCCCCTCCTCTATCTCTGTTGTCTACCTATGAGAATTCAGGATGGCAAATACTTCTTCCCCAAACCCTACTCCCTGATTGCTGCATCTTATTCTCAGGAGAGATTGGCCAAGTTACAACTGAACATGAAAGTTTATGGCTTGAGATGAAGCAACAGAAGTGTAAGATGAGGGAATTTGAGGTGGCAGAGTATATGTGAAGAGGTACAAGTCTTCACAATGAGATTTTGTTGCCATCCAGCCTTTTCTGGGTAATAATGGGCATCCTCAGTAGGGATGTAAGAACTCGTATATTCAAAGCTTCCTGGATCCTCTGCTTCGACATTGAGCAGTGATTTGGCTAAGCTCTCTGTCCCCACCCAAATCTCATCTCAAATTGTAATCCCCACGTGTCAATGGAGGGACCTGGTGGGAGATGATCAGATCACGGAGGCAGATTTCTCCCTTGCTGTTCTCGTGATAGTGAGTGAGTTCTCATGAGAGCTGACGGTTTTACAGTATGGCACTTCCCCCGTCACTCGCTGTGTCCTGCCACTGTGTAAGACGTACCTTGCTTCCCCTTCTCCTTCTGCCATGCTTGTAAGTTTCCCGATGCCTCCCAGCCATGTGGAACTGTGAGTCAATAAACCTCTTTCCTTTATAAATTATCCAGTCTCAAGTATTCTTTATAGCAGTGTGAGAATGACTAATACAAGCAGCAGTTGAAGATTATTAGTAGTAAAAGGAACCAAGTTAGTCCCAACCTGCCACTACCACCACTACCATCATTGTGAAAGAGATAGACTGAAATAAAATGGGCAGCTGTTGGTCTGAGGCCAAGGTGTGAGAGGTACCTCAGCTCTGCTGTGGTACCTGTGCTGTGAGCCAGGTGAATCTCGTTATTTCCGAAGTTCTCTCTTCAGCCTTAAAGCAGCTGCATCAGCACTGTTACTGCTTTATCCAGCCCCTCAGCTTTCAGGAGCACTGTTCCATGGGTCAGTGCAGGGCAGGCTAGGAGCTTCATTCGTTCTGCTGCCTCTACCAGGTAGGTAATGCCTTTGTTCCAGACTGTAAGTTGTTTAAATTGGGAAGAGTGTTTGCTGCTTGCTGCACTAGGTCTGAGCTAGATGCCTGAGTTTTGCTAGGTTCTAATCTTGGATTTTCTGTGTCCCATTTTCAAAAAAGATCTCTTATCTGCATGTTCTTCTAGGATACAGTTGAGGACAGAATTGCAGGAAAATGTGATGGCCCAAAGAAAGCAGGAAAGAAGGAATAGAGGGCTTATAGTATAAAGTGATCTCTGCTTTCACCTGCAGGTCACTGCTGAAACTCAAGAGAAAGAAGACATTATTACACATTTGCAAGAGAAGGTTGCATCCTTGGAGAAAAGACTAGAACAGAACTTATCAGGAGAAGAGCACATTCAAGAACTCCTGAAAGAGGTAACTTCTGTTCTCTTTGTTCTGGCTGCTGTTGGAAAGGCAGGGTTGATTCTGGTGATTTCACAAATCCTAGAATTTCAGAGCTGTAGGGCCAGCAAACAGCATGGTAACAAGAGAACTGTCTCCAACTTTGGCTTGTCCTGCTTACATCAGGAACAGCCTCATGTCCCCTGTGGATGGCATGCTTTTCTCAGGGAAAGAGAGAGCTGTATTCAGAGATACATACAAACAGATAGCATCTCATCACCAGTACACCACAGCTAGTGATTTCCATCACTTGGGCTGCCATGTCTTTCTGCACTGCCCTCTTCCCACCATTTTGTACTCTGCACTGGTCAAGGAAAATAGCTATACCTGCTTCTTGGTATGAGCAAGAATTACCTTGGGCAGAATTCTCTCCTTCCCAAGGGAAGCCGTTGTGCAGACTGGCCTTTTGCCCAGTGTCACAAGTGAACTTTCTCATCAGGCAGAGCTAATTGTCTGCACACATTCTGCTCTTCCTTCTCTTTCTGTTCCAATGATTGGCCACGCTGTGACAAAGGTGACAGCCAAGGCCCCAGGGCTCCTCCTAGATTAGACCCTCCCTCTCTGTCTTTAGTCAGTTTCAACTAAATATCTCCATCTCCACTGCCACTGGTTGGACTTCAGGGTTTCCAGCAAGTCTAGCCTAGTCTATGTTAGAAGTCTCCAGACTGGCCTACCCAGCATCAGTCTCTCCTTCTTCACCCTCTGACACAGTCTTACATGCTCACTGCCAAACTGATCCTCCTAATCAGCATTGCCGACCGTATCCCTGTCTTAAACATCTTCTACGGTTCCCTTCAATGGATTACAGTAAGTGTAATGTGTGTTCTAGGGAGTAAATTGATTTCTAGAATCAGACTGCACATGCTTGTATTTTGCCTCTTCTACTTACTAGCTGTGACTTAGAGCAGCAGTCCCCAACCCTTTTGGCACCAGGGACCGGTTTTGTGGAAGACAGTTTTTCCACAGATGGGGTTGGGTGGGGGCGGATGAAGAGGTGGTTTCAGAATGAAACTGTTCCTCCTCTGATCATCATCATCCTTAGATTCTCATAAGGAGCTCACAACCTGGATCCGTCACATGCGCAGTTCACAATAGGGTTCACGCTTCTGTGACAATCTAACGCTACCTCTGATCTGACAGGTGGAGTCAGGCGGTAATGCTTATTCACCGCTCACCTCCTGCTGTTCGGCCTGGTTCCTAACAGACCACAGACCTGTACCTGTCTGTGGCCCGAGGGTTAGGAACCCCTCACTTACAGCAAGTAATTTAATCTCTTCGTGTTTGTTTCTTCCCCAATAAAATTGGTTTTATTATAATACTAAACTCAGAATTATTGTTAGGGTTAAATAAGTTACAATATGCAAAGTGCTTAGAATGATGACTGGAACTTAGTAGGGTCTCAGTATATGTCAGCTATTAACATGATCATAATTCTTATTGTGCCATCATCATTATTACAAAATTTAATGTTCATAGAAATTACTTGGGAAGCTTGTTTAAAGTATATACCTCTAGGCCGGTTGTGGTGGCTCATGCCTGTAATCCCAGCACTTTGGGAGGCTGAGGTGGGCAGATCACTTGAGGTCGGGAATTCGAGACCAGCCTGGCCAACATGGCAAAACCCCGCCTCTATTAAAAATGCAAAAATTAGCTGGGCATGGTGACAGGTGCAGTAATTCCAGCTACTCAGGAGGCTAAGGCAGGAGAATTGCTTGAACCCAGGAGGCAGAGGTTGCAGTGAGCCAAGATCGCACCACTGCATTCCAACCTGGGCAACGAGTGAAATTCTGTCTCAAAAATAATAAATAAATAAACAAGTAAAGTATGTATCTCTGGCCCTACCCTCAGAAATTCTGATTTCCTTGGGCTTGGAGTAAGGCCTCAAATCTATTCAACTAGCTGAGATTAACAAATATCTCAGTAGCAACTGTCTCAGCCAAATCTAATGCCAGGGTTTAGAACTTCTACATTTTTTCTTTGTTTTTAAAAACAGTCTCGCTCTATTACCCAAGCTAGAGTGCAGTGGTGCGGTCTCAGCTCACTGCAACCTCAGCTTCCTGGGTTCAAGCAATTCTTCTGCCTCAGCCCCCCAAGTAGCTGAGATTTACTACCACCGGACTTGGTGGTCAGTACCTGTAATCTAATTTTTTTTGTATATTTAGTAGAGACGGGGTTTCACCATGTTAGCCAGGCTGGTCTCGAACTTCTGACTTCAAGTAATCTGCCTGCCTTGGCCTCCCAAAGTGCTGTTATTACAGGTGTGAGCCACCGCACCTGGGCTAGAACTTCTATAGAATCAAGTTCTAACTCAATTTTCGCAGCATTCAAAGCCTCTCATGATCTGGTCCTTTTGCCTATCTTTCTAGTCTTGTTGGTTGACCTAAACCCATCATCATTTTGGCTTCTGAGGAGTTGTAGTTCCTTCAGTGTAGTAGGTTGTTCACATTGCTGTTGGTCATCCCCATGCCTGTGAGGCTCCCCCAGCCCTAGCCACCTTTTGAGTTCAGAAGCCGCTCACCTCTATGGCAGAGGGTATCTCCTACCCTGTGCTTCCTCTTTGTGGACACTAACTGTGCTCTATTATGTAATTTTTTAATTAGTATTTTGTTCCAGCTTCAAGGTCAAAGGACTATTTAAAATTTATCTGTGTGTACTTTATGACATGTGAATTATATCTCCATTAGCTGAGTTTTTAAAAACGTATTAGTGTCTCTTGTGCCTAGCACAAATCATAGTATGTTGTAGATAATCTGTAAATAATTATTCATTTGAGGAATGACAGTCTTCATTTACTTTTCTTTCAACTTACAGAAAACACTTGCTGAGCAGAATTTGGAGGATACCAGACAGCAGCTCTTGGCAGCCAGAAGCAGCCAGGCCAAGGCCATTAATGCCCTGGAGACTCGGGTACTGATCTTACTCCTGGTATTTCTTACATTTGGGTGGTAACCTGGCTGAATGGCAACATGGTGTGACTGAGAATCTTCTTGGTCAGAGCTTTTTCATTGGAAGGGATTATTTTAGGATCTTACTTATACAGGGATGAGTTAGTCATTTTCTTCATTCTTGACACATTACCATGATTGAGTTCTATGTTTATTTCTAACCTTTTATTCCTGTTGGCCTCCCTCTCATAGGAAACCACTCTGGTGTGGTCATATAGATGCATTTATTGTTGGGTTGCCTTAAAATATGTAGCACTGTTTTGTTTGCATGTGTTTTTAATATTTGTAAATGATACAGCTATGGATGTGTCTCGTCTGTTACTTTCAGCTGCCTCAACTCTGTACCCACTTCTTTGTTTGTAGTTATCTACATGGTAGACTTCCAGATTGCTTCCTCCTTCCTGCCACCTCAGATCACGCATAAAACCTAAAGCGACTAAGTATTATAGAACAAGATTGTTCCAGCAAACCTGCACCTGGCTCTCCTTCTCCAGCAGGCATGAGGGTTCCTATATATGCCTCTCTTTTCCAGCATTGACACTTCCAAGCCTTTAAAATTTTTGCCAGTTTAGTGAGTGTGGAGTGGTATTTCATTACTTTAATTTGCATTGGTATGGTTATTAATGAGTTTGGCCTTATCTTCATGTGCCTGTTAATTCTTTGGGGTCTCCTTTTGGAATTGCCCAATTCATATCCTTCCCTTGTTTTCTTTGGGGGTTACAGTCCTTTCTTATTTCGTTTGTAGGATTTCATTGTATATTCTTCTTCCTAATGCTTTGTCAGTTTTAATCCTGAATCAGTCTGTTAACTGTCCATGTATCCTTTGTTGAATAGAAATTTGTAAATTTGATGTAATCAGATTCATCACTTTTTTCCTGTGGAGTTTGAAGTGCCATTTAAGAAATCTATTCCTGCTCCTAAGTCACAGAAATCTGTTTTTTGCCTATTAAGTTTATAATTTTATCCTTCACATAATAGATCTCTAATTCATGTAAAAACTATCTTTCTGTATGGTCTTAGGTAGGGATCTAAATATGCGGAAATTCTCATATTTCTCAAAATCATTTACTAAACAATCTGTCCTTTCTGAATTGATTTTTTCTTGCTAACTTTATCAAATATTGTTTCCGTCTGCACATGGGTTTCTCTCTGCATTCTCTATCCATTGATCTGATTGTCTGCTCTTGTGTAAATACTACAATGTTTTTAGTACTGTAGTATATCTCAACTGTCAATAAGACAAATTCTCTTTTTTTATTTTCCTTTATTTTATTTTTTTGTTTTGTTTTGCTTTTTACACCAACCTGCTTCCATACTAAAATTCTCATTTTTTTTGAAGGCTGACTTTAACTACTTGTGGGCCTTTAAAGTTTTTTAAGTTTTTGAGTTTCTAAAAAAATTCAACTTGAATTTTTATTGGGATTGCATTAAATGTACATGCTAATTGGGAAGAATTGTCCATTTTATAAGATTATATTAATCATTCCTTCCAAGAATGTAAATGTTCAGATTATTTTCTGTGTGTTTTATTAAAATTTTACATTTTTCTCAATAGATGTCTTATTTTCTTGGCTAAGTTGTTAATTCCTAGAAACTTTAGAGTTTGTGTTGATACTGTGATAGTATCTTTCTTTTTTCTTAATTGTACTTTAGGTTCTGGGGTACATGTGCATATCTTGCAGGGCTTTTGCATAGGTACATACATGGCAAATCTTTTTGTTTTTGAGATGGACTCCTGCTCTGTCGCCCAGGTTGGAGTGCAGTGGCTCTGTCTCGACTCATTGCAGCCTCTGCCTCCTGGGTTCCTGTGATTCTCCTGCCTCAGCCTCCCAAGTAGCTGGGATTACAGGCATATGCCGCCACACTCAGCTAATTTTTATATATTTAGTAGAGATGGGATATCACCATGTTGGTGAGGCTAGTCTGGAACTCCTAGCCTCAGGTGATCCACCTGCCTCAGCTTCCCAAAGTGCTAGGATTACAGGTATGAGTTACCACACCTGGCCCTTATTTATTTTTAATTTTTATTTTTTGGAGACATAGTCTCCCTCTGTCCACCAGGCTGAAGTGCAGTGGTCCAATCTCGGCTCACTGCAACCTCCGCCTCCCAGGTTCAAGCAATTCTCCTGTCTCAGCCTCCTGAGTAGCTGGGATTACAGGCATGTGCCACCACGCCCAGCTAATTTTTGTATTTTAGTAGAGACGGGGTTTCACCATGTTGGCCAGGCTGGTCTCAAACTCCTGACCTCAGGTGATCTGCTCATCTCAGCCTCCCAAAGTGCTGGGACTACAGGTGTGAGTCACCATGCCCTACACTTATTTTCAATTATATTTTTAATTTGTTATTTCTGGTTATTCTAGAGAAATGCACCCTTTTTTTTAGTTGATCTTGAATATCACACCCCTGCTGAACTTTTTACTCTACTATTGTGTGATTTTTTTCCCCCAGGTAGATAATCATTGTCCATGAAAAATGACAACATTATCTTATTTCTTCTAATCTTCCCACCTCTTACTCCATTTTCTGTTCATATAGCATTGAAGGGCCTCCAGACTAAGTGAAACAATAATAGGGTAGTAGGAATCTTTGTTTTGTTCCCAGTCTTAAAGGAAATGTGCCTGAAGTTTTGTTACTTGGTATAAAATTTGCAGGGTTTTGGTATGTATATATGTATGTATGTGTTTATTTATTTGAGACAGAGTGTTACTCTGTCATCCAGACTGGAGTGTAGTGGCATGATCTTGGCTCACTGCAACCTCCGCCTCCCAAGTTCAAGCGATTCTCCCACCTCACCCTCTGAAGTAGCTGGGTTTACAGGTGCCTGCCTCCACGATTGCCTAATTTCTATGTTTTTAGTAGAGACGGGGTTTTACTGTGTTGGCCAGGTGGGTCTTAAACTCCTGACCTCAAGTGATCCACCCACCTCAGCCGTCCAAACTACTGGGATTAGAGGCTTAAGCCACGGTGCCATTTATTTAATATATATTTTCCCACCCACCTCATTATCTTAGAGGTTTTTAGCATTTAATCTTTACTGTTTTTTGTTTTGGTTTGGTTTTGGTTTTGGTGGTTTGTTTTTTTTTTAATAGGATCTTACTCTGTCACCCAGGCCGGAGTGCAGTGGTGCGATCATGGCTCACTGTAGCCTTGACCTCCTGTGCTCAAGCAATTCTCCCACCTCAGCCTCCCAAGTAGCTGGAACTACAGGCATGTGCCACCATGCCTGGCTAATTTTTATATTTTTTTGTAGAGATGGGGTTTGGCCATGTTGCCCAGGCTAGTCTTGAACTCTTGAGCTCAAGGTATCTGCCCATCTTGGCCTTCCAAAGGGCTGGAATTATAGTCTTGAGCCACCACACCCGGACTGCTTTTGTTTTTCTTTTTTGAGATGGAGTCTTGCTCTGTCACCCAGGCTGGAGTGGAGTGACATGATCTCAGGTCACTACAACCTTTGCCTCCCGGGTTCAAGCGATTTTCCTGCCTCAGCCTCCCGAGTAGTTAGGACTACAGGTGCACACCACCACGTTCGGCTAATTTTTGTAGTTTTACTAGAGACGGGGTTTCCCCACGTTGGCCAGGCTGGTCTTGAACTCCTGACCTCAGATGATCCGCCTGCCTTGGCCTCTCACAGTGCTGGGATTACAGGCGTGAGCCACTGCACCTGGCCTGTTTTCTTTTGTTTTTGTTTTTTTTTTTTTAATCAGAAATTTTTAGAAGTCTGTCATGTGCTCTACTTGCACTAATTGAAAAAATCATGGCCAGCCATGGTGGCTCACATCTGTAATTCCAGCACTTCATGAGGTAAGGTGGGAGGATTGCTTGAGCTCAGGTGTTCCATACCAGCCTGGGCAACACAATAAGACCCTGTCTCTAGGAAAAATAGAAAAATTAACTGGGCTGGTGGCATGTACCTATGGTCCCAACTACTAAGGAGGAGGAAGTGGAAGGATCACTTAAGCCTAGGCAGTCAAGGCTGTGGTGAGCCATGGTCATGCCACTGTATTCAAGCCTGGACTACAGAGTGAGACCTTGTTTCAAAAATACATACATATTAATTATTTTTCCTTTCATCTATTAGTGTGAATTACATTAATATATTTTCTGATGTTGAACCATTGTTTCATTGCATTTCTGGGATAACTACCTCTTGATGTATTATTTTTGTAATAAATGTTTGAATTTGGCTAGTTAATATTTTGAGTTTTTGCGTCTATATTTAAAATTGAATGGGCTTGAAATTACCCGGTTGTAGAATCATGCTACACTAGCCTTGTTAAAACAGCTGGGTAGCTTTTGTATTTTCTGAAACAATTTATATTAAGATACAATTTATTTAAAATTAATACATATATAAACTTGGCAACTTTTACGTATAAAACCATTTGGACCTGGGTTTTTGAAGGGAGGGACAACTTTGATTATAATTTCAATCTTCATTGCTTATTAGACTAACCTTTTTCTTTTTGCGCCAATTTGACATCTTTTCTTTTTTCTAGACTTAACCATTTCATCTTGATTTTCCAATTTATTATTATGTAATAATCTTAAGATGTATTATCATAGAATAGTATATTTGCCTATATACATATAATAGTGTTTTCTTTTTTAATCTCTCTGTGTTCCCTTTTTCTGTATTTTGTTAATTTGCATATTCTTTTTTTCTTGATCAGTCTTGCCAGAGCTGTTTCAGGATAGTGGAAAGTGTGATCCTTGGGCTAAATGTTGCTGGAAGACATGCCTACTCATTTACATATTGTTTATAACTGTTTTCTTGCTACCATGGCCTAGTGACAAAAACCATGGTATTTATTGGCTTTTTACATAAAAAGTTTGCCAACACCTGAACTATTTTATTAATCGTTTTAAAGAACTGCCTTTGGTTTCATCTGCTCAAATTTTTATTTTCTTTTTAAATTTCTGTCTTTTATTACTATTTTTCTTCCTTTTTTTTTTTGTCTTTGAGACAGTCTCACTTTGTTACCCAGACTGGAGTGCAGTGGCGTGATCTCTGCTCATTGCAACCTCTGCATCCTGGGTTCAAGCGATTCTCCTGCCTCAGCCTCCTGAGTAGCTGGGACTATAGACACATGCCAGCATGTCTGGATAATTTTTTTTTTTTTTAAGTAGAGAAGGGGTTTCACCATATTGACCAGGCTGGTCTTGAACTCCTGACTTCATGGTTCACCTGCCTTGGCTTCCCAGAGTGCTGGGATTACAGGCATCAGCCACCGCGCCCAGCCACTCCATTATTTTTGTAGTTTCTTTTTTTTGGGGGGGTGGGGACAGAGTCTTGCTCTGATGCCCAATCTGGAGTGAAGTGTCCCAATCTCAGCTTACTATAACCTCGGCCTCCTGGGCTCAAGTGATTCTCCTGCCTCAGCCTCCCGAAGAGCTGGGATTACAGGTGTGCCCCACCACGACTGGCTCATTTTATTGTATTTTTAGTAGAGACAGGGTTTCACCGTGTTGACCAGGCTGCTCTCAGACTCCTGACCTCAAGTGATCTGCCCACCTCAGCCTCCCAAAGTGCTAAGATTACAGGTGTGAGCCATCACGCCAGCCAATTTTTTTAATTTCTTGAAGTGAATGTTTATCTCTTATTTTTTTTTTTTTTTTTTTTGAGACGGAGTTTCGCTCTTGTTACCCAGGCTGGAGTGCAATGGCGCGATCTCGGCTCACTGCAACCTCCGCCTCCTGGGTTCAGGCAATTCTCCTGCCTCAGCCTCCCGAGTAGCTGGGATTACAGGCACGCGCCACCATGCCCAGCTAATTTTTTGTATTTTTAGTAGAGACGGGGTTTCACCATGTTGACCAGGATGGTCTCGATCTCTTGACCTCGTGATCTACCCGCCTCGGCCTCCCAAAGTGCTGGGATTACAGGCTTGAGCGGTGCACCGCGCCTGGCCGTTTATCTCATTTTTTAAATCTTTCTTATTTCCTGATAAATACATTTTAAAGTATATTTTTCTAAAAAGACTGTTTTGTTTTACTGTGATTTCAGTTCTATTTCTGAGTATCCTTTATGATCAATTCAGTGTACATTGTTTTACAAATATCACCACTATCCATCTCCAAAACTTTTTCATCTTCCCAAACAGAAACTTATTAAACAGTAACTCCCCAGTTCCTCCTACCCCTAGTCTGGGAACCACCATTCTATTTTCTGTCTCTTTGAGTTTGAATACTCTAGATACCTCATATCGGTGGAATCATACAATGTTTGTCCTTTTATGTCTGGCTTATTTAACTTAGTATGTCTTCAGTGTTCGTCTATGTTGAAGCATGTGCCAGAATTTTATTCCTTTTTAAATCTGAATAATATTCCATTATATGTATAGACCACATTTTGTTTCTCCATTCATTCATTGATGAACCTTTGAGTTCCACTTGTCTTTTTTTAAATTATTATTATTATTTGGTCTTTTTTTCCCCTTTTTATAGAGAACTGAGTCTCCCTATGTTGAAGTCTTCAATTCTTAGGCTCAAGCTATGCATTTGTTTCTCTAAGTGCTGGGCTTGCAGACATGAGCTACCACTCCTGTAAGCCCGCCCAATACTTAGGGAGGCAAAGTATAGCTTTCTTTTTTTTTTTTTTTTTTTTTTTTGAGACAGAGTCTTGCTCTATCACCCAGGCTGGAGTGCAGTGGTACCATCTTGGCTCACTGCAGCCCCCACCCCGCAGGTTCAAGCAGTTTTTGTACTTAACCCTTCCAAGTAGCTGGGACTACACATGTGCACCACCACGCCTTGTATTTTTAGTGGAGGCAGGGTTTTGCCATGTTGGCCCAGCTGATCTTGAACTCCTGGCCTCAAGTGATCCACCTGCCTTGGCCCTCCAGAGTGCTAGATTTACAGGCATGAGCCACTGCACTCAGCCCACACCCAGCTTTTGATGGACATTTGAGTTGTTTCTGTCTTTTGGCTGTTGTAAATAATGCTACCATGAAGTTCCTGTACAAGGTTTTTGTGTGGACTTAATGTTTTCATTTCTCTTAAGTATATACCTAGGAATAAAATAAAATTGCAGGGTCATATGGTAACTTTTTTTTTAATCTCTTGAGGATCTGAATCTGTCTTGAGCTTGGCTTCTAAATTAAGACTCAGATATTTTCTGATCTCAGGAGTGTAAAACTATGTCTTGGTCTTAGCACTACCACCAGTAAAATTTGCAGTCATGAGCTAGTAATGATCCTGTTCTTCCCTGTGGACTAGTAGCCCTTTTGTTATGGGATCATTTCAGTTAAATCTAACATGTGAATGTATGTGAGGAGCCTGGGCCTTAAAAACATTCTCTCCTTGTGTGTCTGCCTCTCCTTCACCAACCTGCATGCAGCCTTCCTTGTGCTTATGTTTAATAATAAAGCTCCCCAAGGCCAGACCTTATTCAGCAATAAGAAGGCTTTATAAGAGAAATTCACAGATACAGCTTGAATCCGGTAAAATTGTCATCTTGGAGAGCCAAGTGCAACTCAGTAGTAGACAGTGAGTCCCTGAGGGCAAGTCTGCATCTGTCCCACTCACTGCATTGGCGTTGTGCCCTGGTGCAGTTCGTGGTATGGAGTCAGCCTTGTTCAGTATTTGTAGAATGAGTAAGTCCTGAATTTATATTGTGAGCAGTAATCCCACTTGAGGGACTCAGTCCTAAGGAAATCATTCAAACCATGTGAAAAAATAGTTGGGATGTTAATTGCTGCATTATTTTAGATGGAAAAACAGCCTAAGTAGCCAGCACAGTAGGCAAATGGGTCAGTAAATTACAAAACACTCTTAAGGAAATAATGATCTGAGTCCAAAGATTACATGCAGACAGAAGGATGTTTAGGAGTAGGGAAAAGATAAAACTTTACATTGTCTTATTAAAACTATGTAAAGTTATAAACAAAAGTCATTAAAAGAGACTGTAAGAAAATACATTAGAATGCTAGTGTTTTATAATGGTAGACTTACGGGGTATCTTTTTTCTCAGGTTACATTTTTATATAATGTGCCTGTTTTATTATTTAAATTGCTTTGCATTTTAAAGCCATTTGTTACCACTATTCAGCTTCTTGTGAACAGAAAGAATGCTTCTGCTTCCCTCTCAGGTAAGAGAACTGGAGCGGACCTTGCAGGCCTCTGAGGAGCAGCTCCAGCAGAGCAGGGCCGTTGTGACTGCTCAGGAAGCTCAGATACAGGAACTCGTAAGTGGTATTGGAGCTGCTGCATTCAGGCCCTTAATGCTCTCTCTCCAGGCCTTTGCAGATGCCCCAAACTCCTTCCCAACTTCGGCAAGGGTACCTGGGCCTGCCCATAGATACAGTTCCTATGTTGGATATGAACAGGCCGGCAGCAGGGGGTGGAGGGAGTCAGGACCTACTGGTGGGCCTGAGTTACCTGGGTGGTAGACCAGCTGCTCCTTTCCACCTGACATCCCACCTTCAGGTCCAGCCCAGTCCTGGGGCTGTCAGAGGTGGCAGCTCCACTAGAAGTCAAACCTCAACTTGCAATCAGGGTCAGGGAGAACAAGCCCAGACTCTGGGGAGAGGATGGCCAGGGCTTGGTGTCAAGTTGGAAGGTGGGGAAATCAAACCAGCCAGTGTGTATTTCATATTCGCCATGTCCCAGGCACTGGGCTCAGTGCTGTGCACGTGTTTTCGTTTAGTGCTTGCAGGAGACCTGAAAAGTATGCGCTGTCATCCTCATCCTGTAGACGAGGCCAGCTCAGAAGGATTGGCTCAGTAGCCCACAGGCTTGCAGCCAGTAGATGGCAAAACCCACATGTTTCTCGTGTCAAAGCCCTGTTCTTCATTACTATATTATACTGCCTCCCCAGGGAAAGCCACAGCCACCAAGGCAACACTGAGTAGTGTGAAGGAGGCCTGTGTCTAAGGGCTGGCTGGTGCCCAGAGCTGTCCCCACACAACTTGAGGATGGAGTGAAGACATCAAGACTCCATCTCCAACAAGCAGAGTCTGCAGCAGGGAGCTCAGCAACACTAGGGAGGAGGGGGTCAGGAGAGAGTTGTTTCTGTTGGATACCCATCTTTTCACCAAGGTCCAGACTGAGGTCCCCCACTGGAAACCAGTGTTACCATGACTGACCATCCTCCGGTCTCCCCACAGGCTGCCGCCAGCCAGGAGAGCAGCCGTGTGCAGCAGCAGGCCCTTGTTCTGGAGCAGCAGTTCGCGGAGCGCACCCAGGCCCTAGAAGCCCAGATTGTGGCCCTGGAGAGAGCACGGGCAGCTGACCAGACCACCGCAGAGCAAGGGATGGTGAGTGAAGAGCTGAGAGAGGTTGGCCCCAGGAGCACCAGGGTCCTGCACAGCAAAGTCAGTGTGCTCGACAGCGCAGCACTCTCTCTGCATGAGGGTACCACTTTAGAGGGCAGTGCTTTTTTTTTTTTTTCTTTCAGACAGTGTCCCACTCTGTCACCTAGGCTGGAGTGCAGTGGCATGATCACAGCTGACTGCAACTCCAACCTCTCAGACTCAAGTGATCCTCCTACCTCAGCCTCCAGAGTAGCTGGGACTACAGGCATGCACCACCACAGCCCACTAATTTTTTATTTTTTGGAAAGACAAGGTCTCACTATGTTGCCCAGGCTGGTCTCAAATGCCTAGGCTCAAGGGATCTGCCACCTCAGCCTCCCAAAGTGCTGGGATTACAGTTGTGAGGCACTGCACTGAGAGCAGTTCTTATCTTTCCAGAGACAACCTGCTCATGAGACTAGATGTAAAAAGACCGCTTTTTACAGAACTCAAAACAGTTTTCTTTTTCCTTAGGCCCCCCAGGGACTTCCTGCTTTCTTACCAGTCCCCTCTCCTTCTTCCTATTAGATTTTAAAATGTATGTTGTTCCTCTCTATACCTTCTTCTTCCTGGTCCATGCTCCCTGTGCCCGAGGGAAATATGGTAGTGAAGACTTTTCTTTTTATGTATGTTCTTCTAAATTGGCAGAGACAACTGGAGCAAGAAAATGCAGCCCTTAAAGAAAGCAGGAGTGAATGTGAACGTGCTTTACAACATCACCAGTTTGAACTAAAGAAGCTGAAGGTATTTATCTAACTGAATCAGTGTTTCACAAAAGCGTTCATGTTTTTACATGTGATTTGGAGTGCCCCACTTCTCATACTTACAGTATGGGAGGAATAGAATTAGCATATGTTCAATAGTTCTGTTAGGCATCTGCCAGAAATTGCCACTTCATTAAGTTCTCTCAGGGATCCAGGACAGTAAGAAGAATTACGCTTATTTGGCAGTTAATGTCATTGAGGTTCCAAGGATAGACCATTTGTGCAAGTTGCATAGTTGGTTAGAGGTGGTGCTAGTCTGACTTCACCCTACCACCTAGGAGGTGGACCAGTGGATCCTTTCCACCTGACACAAAGGCCAGCCCTTCCTCTGGCATCAACAGCTGCTTGAAAGTCATGCTGTCAAAACACTGCTCTGGCTGATACTGCCAGGGAGACCATTAAGCAAGACTTTAAAAGATGTTAAAAGGCACGGTGGCTTACACCTGTAATTCCAGCACTTCGGGAGGCCGAGGCAGGTGGGTCACAAGGTCAGGAGTTCGAGACTAGTCTGGCCAATATAGTGAAACCCCATCTCTATTAAAAATACAAAAAATACAAAAAACAAAAAAAAGAAAAAACAAAAAAACAAACAAAAAAAAAAAATAAAAATAAAATAAAATAAAAATACAAAAAATTAGCCGGGTGTGGTGGTGTGTGCCTGTAATCCCAGCTACTCGGGAGGCTGAGGCAGGAGAATCATGTGAACCCAGGAGTTGGAGGTTGCAGTGAGCCGAGATTGCGTCATTGCACTCCAATCTGGACAACAGTGCAAGACTCCATCTCAAAAAAAAAAAAAAAAGATGATAAGGACCTTTGTTTTGTTTATTTATATCAGGAACCATGTACAGAAATGAAGAAACAATCTGCTGGATTGTTATACTTTCTCTTCTGCAGATTTGGAGCTTTAATCAGATGATGCCTGTTTTATTCCCTAAACATAAAGAGGAGGAAAGATTCTGTCAATTACTTATATGCCCCCAGACTCCCCTGGCCCCTTTCAAAGCACCTTGGATGCTGGGACATTGTAGTACTTGCCCGGCTTGGTCATGACTCAAAGATTTTATGGATCCTTTGGCAGCGATCTCTGAGAGCATCCGTAGCTGAATGCCTGCACCTAGTAAGCTTCCAGTAATCAGATCTGATGAGTGATGCAGATATTAATGCAATAGCATTGCATTGTGAGAAGCATAGACTTTGGAGTCAGATTTTTTTTATGCATTCCTTCAACAAACATTTAAGTATCTGTAAGTGCCAGGCATCATTGTAGGTGCTGGGATGTATTAAATAGCAATGAGCCAGGTGCGGTGGCTCACACCTGTAATCCTAGTACTTTGAGGGGCCAAGGTGGGTGGATCACCTGAGGTCAGGAGTTCGAGACCAGCCTAGCCAACATGGTAAAAGCTAGTCTCTACTAAAAATACAACAGTTAGCTGGGTGCGGTGATGCATTCCTGTAGTCCCAGCTACCTGGGAGGCTAAGGCAGGAGAATTGCTTGAACGCAGGAGGCAGAGGCTGCAGTGAGCTGAGATTGTGCCACTGTAATCCAGCCTGGTGACAGAGCAACACTTTGTCTCAAAAAAAAAAAAAGAAAGAAAAAAAAAAAAAAGAAAGAAAAAAAAAAAAAGAAAGAAAATAGAGCAGGACAAGGACAGCCCATGGGGAGGTGTGGGAGGAGAGGGCTCTTTTCTTTCTTTTTTTTTTTTTTTTTTTTTTATTTCTACATTGGCTCAGAAACAAAGAGAGGGTTCTTTTCTATGTGGAGTTAGGGAAGGCTTTGATGCTGGCAGAAGGGCCTGCCATGTGGATATTTGAGGAGGAATATTCCAGACAGAAGAAATAGCAAATATAAAGGCTCTGAGGCAAGACAAAGTCTGGTCTGTTCAAAGAATAGCACAGAGGCCAGTGTGGCTATAGCTAGTGGCCGGAGGAGAGCATGGCTGGTGGTGAGGAGGGACATAGGCATTTGAAAGAATCATGGGAAGCCAGCCCTGGCAGGTCTTTTTTTTGTTTGTTTTTTTGAGACAAGGTCTTGCTCTGTTGCCCAGGCTGGAATGCAGTGGTGTGATCACAACTGGCTGCAGCCTCAACCTCTCAGGCTCAAGCAATCCCTCCCACCTCAGCCTCCTGAATAGCTGGGACTACAGGTGTGCACCACCACACCCTACTAATGTATTAATTTTTCTTTTGTAGAGACAGGGTCTTGCTATGTTAACCAGGCTGGTTTTGAACTCCTGGGCTCAAGAGATCCACTTCCCTTGGCCTCCCAAACTGCTAGGATTACAGGGGTGAGCCACCGCTCCTAGGCAGCCATGGCAGGTCTTAAGCAAGTGACATGAGAAGTTTTCTTTTAAAAGGATTTCTCGGCCGGGCGCGGTGGCTCAAGCCTGTAATCCCAGCACTCTGGGAGGCAGAGGTGGGTGGATCACGAGGTCAAAAGATCGAGACCATCCTGGTCAACATGGTGAAACCCCGTCTCTACTAAAAATACAAAAAATTAGCTGGGCATGGTGGTGCGTGCCTGTAATCCCAACTACTCAGGAGGCTGAGGCAGGAGAATTGCCTGAACCCAGGAGGCGGAGGTTGCGGTGAGCCGAGATCGCGCCATTGCACTCCAGCCTGGGTAACATGAGTGAAACTCCGTCTCAAAAAAAAAAAAAAAAAAGGATTTCTTGGCTGGGTGTGGTGGCCCATGACTGTAATCCAAGCACTTTGGAGGCCAAGGCGGGCAGATCACCTGAGGTCGTGAGTTCAAGACCAGCCTGACCAACATGGTGAAACCCCATTTTTAAAAAAAGAAAAATATAATAAATAAATAAAAAGAAAGGATTTCTCTGGCTGCCTGTGAAGAATGTTTAGTAAGGGAGGCATGAGCAGAAGCAGGAAGACTGTTTAGGAGACTTTTTAGGAATCTAGGCCAGGAGTAACTAGCACATTAGTGGTGGACTTGGGAAGAAGGACTCAGATCAGGATTTATTTTAGAGATGGAGTTTTTTTGTCTGTTTTTTGTTTTTGAGACAGAGTCTTGCTTTGTCACCCAAGCTGGAGTGCAGTGGAGTGATCTTAGCTCACTGTAACCTCGACCTCCTGGGTTCAAGCAATTCTCCTGCTTCACCTCCCGAGTAGCTGGGACTATCGGCATGTGCCACCTTGCCTGACTAATTTTTGTATTTTTGGTAGAAACAGGGTTTTACCATATTGGCCAGGCTGGTCTCAAACTCCTGACCTCAAGTGATCCACCTGCCTCAGCCTCCCGAAGTGCTGGGATTACAGGCGTGAACCACCATGCCCTACTTCAGATGGAGCTTTTAGAACTTAGGAATGAGAGAAAGAAAGGAATTGTAGATGACATCTAGGTTTGGTTTGTATAACTCAAGAGTTTCTCCACCTCAGTGCTATTGACATTTGAGGCCGGATGGTTCTCTGTAGTGGATGGTTCTCTGTAGTGGATGGTTCTCTGTTGTGGATGGTTCTGTGTTGTGGATGGTTCTGTGTTGTGGAGGTTGTGTTGTGGATGGTTCTCTGTAGTGGATGGTTCTGTGTTGGGAATGGTTCTGTGCTGTGGCGGTTCTGTGTTGTGGATGGTTCTGTGTTGTGGAGGTTCTGTGTTGGGGATGGTTTTGTATTGGGGATGGTTCTGTGTTGGGGATGGTTCTCTGTAGTGGATGGTTCTGTGTTGGGTATGGTCTCTGTTGTGGAGATTCTGTGTTGTGGATGGTTCTGTGTTGTGGAGGTTCTGTGTTGTGGAGGTTCTCTGTTGTATTTGCTGCAGATGTTCATGATAGGCTGCTTAGGAGCATCCACCCACTAGATGTCAGTAGCAACCCCACTTAGGACAACCACAGTGTCTCCAGACATTGCCAAATGTCTCACGGGGGCAGAAGCACTGCTGGCAGAGAACCACTGGGGTAACTGAATGAATAGGGTATGTACCATTCACTGAGATGGGGGTCCAGGGAGGTATGTCAAGAGTGGATTCCATTTTGAACATGTTGAGCTTCAGAGGCCCACCCAACAGGCATATCTGGTTGTCTGTAGGCTGACAAGTCTGGAAATCAAAGCAGATTCTGAGTAGATCTATAAATTAGGAAACTTGTGTGCCTATATCCCAGCTGTTTGGGAGCCCAGGGGGCAGAGGTTGCAGTGAGCCAGGATCACACCACTGCACTCCAGCCTGGATGACAGAGTAAAAACCTATCTCAAACAAAACAAAACAAAATAACAATAAACAACCTTTAAATTAGGAAACTATCAATCAGCATAGCTCATAGGCACAATTACAGCCAAATGCCTATCAGTGAGTATAGATAGAGAAGAGGGTCAAAAGCGAAGGCAAGGGCCACACCAGCAGGCAGAGGCTCAGAACAAAAGGAGGGGCCAACAGAGAAGACGCCAAAGGAGCCGCAGGTAGGAGTGGTAAAAGCAGGAGCATGGGGGGCTCTAGAAGTTCAGGGCAGAAAGCGTTACAAGGAGGACTGAGTAGCGAACTCTGTCATATGCTGCCAGCTGGTCAAGAAAGAAGACAGAGCTGACCATTCTATTTGGCAAGACTGAGTTTGTCGGCAGCGCTGGGAAGAATAGTCACTGTAGGGTCGTGGGGGGACATGGTTGACCAGAGCAGCTTAAGATGAGACTGGAGAGATGCTTCCACTTGCAGTAAAGGCACATTGGGTAATTCAGACCAGCTCACCCGCTGAGGACTGCCAGAAAAACTAGCCAAAATGAGAGAACATCTGCTTGGAGGAGCCTACGAGACAGTGAGGTAAATGGCCAACCCCGCCCAGAGATGGAAGTTCAGCATACAAAGCAGCTTTTGCCCTGGTTGTATCTGCTGATCCTGAAGAGGCTGGAAGTTTATCTAATTTTTCATAGTTTCTCAGAGTTAGGGGAATAAAAAATGGACTTAGTTTTAATTAAACCTTGGATCCAGCCTGGGAGATCCTGAAAGCTTTGGTTAGGCACGCCACAGGACTGCATACCAGAAGTAAGGTTAGCCCACACCCTGCCCCCAGCTTTGATTGCACTAACTGAACGGCGGGGTGGCCCAGAAAAAGCCCATTAGCTAATTTTGGATTAAAGTGATCCCAGGTTATTAGTGCTCCAGGGTGACTAGAAAAAGCAAACAAAATCAAAGATAGGTAAATAAAAATAAAAAACAATACGAACAAAAGAAACACAAGAGCTCAGGTATCGTATGCTTACTATGTTTAAGGAGATAAAAGACAAAATTAAAAATTTCAGCAAGATGTGGAATAGTTTTATTTTATTATAGTTACAATAAAAGACAGCAGTTTTAAAAAAGGAATCAAATAGAATTTTAGACCTGAAAAATAGAATAACTGAAATTAGTACAGTAAATTACAGAAGGACATGAAGCTTTCTGGGGGATGGGTATTTTTACTATTTTTATTATGGTGATGATTTCATCACAGTTCATCGAGGCATACACCTGTAGTCCCAGCTACTCAGGAGACTGAGGCAGGAGGATCTCTTGAGCCCAGAAGGTCGAGGCTGCAGTGAGCTATCATCACAGCAGTGGACTCCATCCTGGGTGATAGAGCAAGAACCCGTCTCGAAAAACATAAAAATTTCTATGTAAAAAACATAGAAAACGCCGGGCGCGGTGGCTCAAGCCTGTAATCCCAGCACTTTGGGAGGCCGAGGCGGGTGGATCACCAGGTCAAGAGATCGAGACCATCCTGGTCAACATGGTGAAACCCCGTCTCTACTAAAAATACAAAAAATTAGCTGGGCATGGTGGTGCATGCCTGTAATCCCAGCTACTTGGGAGGCTGAAGCGGAGGAATCACTTGAACCTGAAAGTGGAGGTTGCAGTGAGCTGATATTGTGCCATTGCACTCCAGCCTGGTGTCAGAGTGAGACTCCATCTCCAAAAATAAATAAATTAATTAAAATAAAATAAAATATTTTGAAATAATGCTGGGCTTGGTGGCTCACCCCTGTAATCTCAGCACTTTGGGAGGCTGAGGCAGGTGGATCACCAGAGGTCAGGAGTTTGAGACCAGCCTGACCAACATAGTGAAACCCATCTCTACCAAAAATATAAAATTAGCTAGGCATGGTGGCAGGCACCTGAGGCAGGAGAATTGCTTGAATCCGACAGCCAGAGGTTGCAGTGAGCCAAGATTGTGCCATTGTACTCCAACCTGGGAGACAAGAGAAAAACTCTGTCTCAAAAAATATATATATTTTTTGAAATAAGTGATTTCATAAATACTATTGATCAAAAGTGGTCGAGTATAACTAAAGCAGTGCGTAGAAGGAAATTTCAGCCTCAATGGCATCTCTTAAGAAGAAAGCCTGAAAACTGAGCCACGTGTGCATCTCAAAAAGTCAGAAAAAAGCACATATCAAACTCAAGGAATAAATTATAAATATAAGCATACAAATTAATGAAATAGAAAATAAAATGGGAGTCAGACGCAGTGGCTCATGCCTGTAATCCCAGCACTTTGGGAGGCCGAAGTGGGCAGATCACAAGGTCAAGGAGTTCGAGACCATCCTGGCCAATATGGTAAAACCCAATCTCTACTAAAAATACAAAAAATTGGGCCGGGCGCGGTGGCTCAAGCCTGTAATCCCAGCACTTTGGGAGGCCGAGGCAGGTGGATCACGAGGTCAAGAGATCGAGACCATCCTGGTCAACACGGTGAAACGCCGTCTCTACTAAAATACAAAAAAGTTAGCTGGGCATGGTGGCGCGTGCCTGTAATCCCAACTACTCAGGAGGCTGAGGCAGGAGAATTGCCTGAACCCAGGAGGCGGAGGTTGCGGTGAGCCAAGATCACGCCACTGCACTCCACTCTGGGTGACAGAGCGAGACTTCGTCTAGGGGAAAAAAAAAAAAGAAAATGGGCCAGGCGCGGTGACTCCTCTGTAATCCCAGCACTTTGGGAGGCCAAGGCAGGTGAACCACCTGAGGTCAGGAGTTCGGGACCTGCCTCACCAACATGGTGAAACCCCGTCTCTACTAAAAACATAAAAATTAGCCAGGCATAGTGGCACATGCCTGTAATCCCAGCTAGTTGGGAGGCTGAGGCAGGCAAATCACTTGAAACCAGGAGTCAGAGGTTACATTGAGCCAAGATCGTGCCATTGCACTCCAGCCTGGGCAACAAAAGTGAAACTGTCTCAAAAAGGGAGAGAGAGAGAGAAAGAAAGAAAGGGAAAGGGAAAAAGAAAATGAATGGGACCCTCTCGTAATAGCAAAGACTGCTGATGCCTGAGGTGGTCAATTTGAAGGTGAATAAAATTGCTAAACTCTAGGTGAGATGGACCAAGGCCATATTTAGTTTAACAGTCGACTTGTTCCTTCAGTTACTGAGAAGGGTGTGGTCAATCTTGCACTAGGGTGGTGGATTTGTCTCTATTCCTTTAGTACTACTTGTCTTTGCTTCGTTTATTTTGATGTGCTGCTATTAGGTGGACATATATTTAGAATTGTTTTTATCCATGTTCTTCACAGCAGCCGTTCCCTAAGCCTATCCTGGAGAAGCATCCCCAGGGGCAGAGGCAGCCGTGCGTGGGTGGCCTGGTGGTTGCTGCGAGCTGCAGGCCTTGCTTTGTGCCACAGTGAACCTGAGCAGGCACTGTCAAGCCTGCCTCCCACAGTGCTGGATCTTATGAGGCTCTGAGGCACTAGCACAGGCTTTGGAGCCACACAGACTCAGTTCTATCTGCCAGCCTAGCCCCTCACTAGCTGACGTTTGAAGGAATCCATTTTCCTGCAGCCTTGACCTCCTGGAATCAAGCAATCCTCTCACCTCAGCTTCCTGAGTAGGTGGACTATAGGCATGTGCCACCAGGCTCGGCCAATTTTTCTTATTATTTATAGAGACAGGTCCTTGCTTTGTTGCCCAGGATGGTCTCAAACTCCTGGGTTCAAGTGATCCTCCCACCTCAGCCTCCTGAAGTGCTGGGATTATTGGTGGGAGCCACTGTGCCCAGTCATTGCTGCTTCTTCTTTCCGTAACTAATTGTTCCAGTCCCCTACTCCACTCATGTGGCATGTGAGTCTGACTTCTTGTTCTTGGCTAATGGCCTTAGACCAGCTCTTCAAGGATGGGCCCCTAGCCTCGGTGTGGGTCCTGGCGGGGGTGCTTGTGGGATAGTTGATGCTCAGTGGTGTTCCATTTCCAGAGAAATCGGTGGGTTGCCTGCCAGGACAGCTCTGAAAGGGACAATGAAGGCATGGCAGGGAGGGGCCAAGCTGGGACCCTGGGGAAGTGGGAAGAATGTTGGTCTGGTTCTGCAAAGCCGTGCCCTGTCTGCTGGGCTTCTTGCATGGTGTACAGCTAAAAAACTGTGAACTAAGTTTTGGGGCTCGGCGGTTTTCTGCATTGTAGGAAGAATGGAGCCAAAGAGAAATTGTGAGTGTGGCGATGGCTCAAGCCCTGGAGGAGGTGCGGAAGCAAAGGGAAGAGCTCCAGCAGCAGGTGCGCCCTGTTTCACACTGAGGAGGATGTCCCCCTGCCATCTCACAAGCAGCAGGCCCCGTCCTGCTGTGGGACTGTCAGAGAGGCCCTGTCTCTCCAGGGTAGGGGTTGCAGACACAGGGCTCAGGGAAAGCAGTCAGCCACGTGGGCCCCTGTGCTCTCTTGGAAGCTGCAAGACAAATGTTATAAAGAAACCCTCACCCTGTAGGATGCCCTTTTTGATGTTTCATGGTGAGTTTTTAGTTATAAACGTTACCTGGAAATTGGTCCATGCCCAGGGATCTGCTGGGCTCTAATTCTGTGAGGTGACCCATCACTGCCCACCTGCCCCAGAGGCTACATAAGGTTGGGTTGAGTTTTCCGCAGGAAGTATGGGAAAGCCCCCCTTGAAGGTAGACTTTGAGCCTGACCCCAGAGCTTCTAGTTAAGTGGCTCTAGGCCTTCGGTTGGTCCTTAACAAAGCTGAGCCTCCTCTGATGAGGACTCTAGTCCTTCTGCTTACACCTCTGGGAAACTATCATATAATGAGGTAACACATCTGATGCGGCCTAGTGCTGGGCATGCTGCAGGTGCTCAGGAAGCGGAAGTTATGCCAGTTTGTTGGGCTGGGCAGAACGGCCACGTCTCTGGTTGACCCACTGTTGGCCAGTGGGGCAGTGGGAGGTGACTGTCCCTGTGCAGGGCCCCTGCCAGGAAGAATGGATTTGTGCACGTACATAGGAACAGAGCTTAGCTGCAGCTTTGTTCTGGGTCGTGGACTTCAGGGAGGGATTCATGGTAGACCCCGAATAGCAGGAAAGTGGAGATTTCTGTGGGGAGATAGGGTCACTGCTGGCAACCTTCTCTCGTTGATTTTTGTCTCCAAGGCAGCTAACCTGACAGCCATACTAGAGGAGAAGGAACAGAATCTGCAGGAAAAAACGGAAGCAATTCTCCAGAAAGAGCAGGAGATTATGCAGCTGGAACGAGGTGAGGAGTCTGTCCCTGGCCGAGCCTATTCTCCTTTTCAGGCCCAGCAGCCTGCCCTGTGAGGACCTTGCCACCAAGCAGCATGGAATCACTGGGCTCACATGCGCCCCCCACCTCCTCCCCGACCTAGGTCACAACTCTGCCCTGCTGCAGATGCACCAGCTGCAGGCTGAGCTGGAGGCCCTGAGGACCCTGAGGGCGGAGGAGGCTGCAGCCGCCATGGAGCCGGAGGACCTGCAGAGGCTGCGGGGCTCATTGCAGGCAGAAGTGCTCTCAGTCAGCGAGCCGCAGGTAAGTGCCAGCTGCACCTGCATGGGTGCTACAGCAAGATGCAGGGCAGGTGCTGAGAGTGTCCCCTGAGGAGGCAGCAGTGGGAGACACGGTGGGCAGCACGCTGCCCTGCATGTAGGGGCTTTTCTTTGAGGGAGGCACTCATATGGCTAGGAGGCTGTGAGGCCTGAAGAGGCCGTCACAGATGGCGCCCTTGTCAGTAGGCAGGTGGAGAGCAAGCCCCTTCATCCCAGCAAAGACTAGTTGTGTGATAGTTGTGGGCACTGGGCATTGGATCTTCTCCAGGAATTTGCTTCGTGGCCAGTTGCCTATTGGAGCACACTAGGCCACACCTGAGGGATGAGTCTGGCTCCCCTTCCCTGTACACCTGTGGCTCAGCTTGACCTTACCTGTCGTGGCTCTCAACTGGCTGCCACCACCTTGTAGGTCACCTCGAGGGCCATGCAGGACCCTGTGTTCCAGCTTCCTGCTGCAAGAAGAACACCAAATGGTGAGGTTGGGGCTGTGGAACTTGCACAGCTACAGAAGGAAAAACAGGACTTGGAGCAGCAACTTCTGGAGAAGAACAAGGTGAGGATGCCCTTTACATGTCTGTTTCTGTCTCCACCCGGTCCCTGCCCTCATGCCTAAAATGACCCAGGCCATCCTTGGAGGGTTTTGTGGTGCCCCCTGAACCTCCTGGGAGCCATGATCCCCTGCTCTTCCATCCGTCATGCACTGTCCTCTTCTCCCCACCACCTGGAAAACTGGCCGAGTATCTAGCTTGGGCAGCTGCAAGCCTGTGTGTTCCCTGCCAGCTCTGCTGTCCCAGCCAGGCCATAGTGACAGTCCCCTTTCCTCTGTACTTCCGTTCTACAGCTGTGGCAGGACAGCACTGATATCAGCCTTTAAGGGTTTGTTTGGGTGGGAAGAGGGGGGTATAAAATGAGGGTATTTGCTAACTGTCCTGTAAACTGTATAAACTTTCTGGTATTTGGTAGAGGCTCAATAAATGTCATGGTCCACACCCCTGACCCTCCAGCTTTCCCACCTGTAAATGCAGGCTCTCATTTAATCCTGGTTCTTCAAGTGTCCTGTGAAGCTTCGTATGCCAGCCAACTATTACTCTGGCTTGAAATTCTGCCCCTAAGTGTGTGTGTGTGTGTGTGTGTGTGTGTGTGTGTGTGTGTGTGTGTGTTTCCCCTTTTACAAAGGGGAAAAGTGTTCATTATCTCTCCTTCCTCTCTCTCTTTCATTTAATCTTTTCCTGTGAAATATAAAATACACATAGAAAAGTATACAAAACAAATGTGGGCCTAAATGAATTAACAGAAAGCAAACCCATGTAACCACCCCAGGTGGTTATGCAAATCAGGACATTGCCAGCATCCCAGAAACCCAGCCCTCTGGGCCCCTCACAACCCTGTCAGTCACTTCAATCCCAGCCCTTCTGGCAATGACTGACTTGTTTTTTTCCCTAGTGTCACCACCTTAGCTCACATTGCTCAACCCCACAGTTTCACTTTGCCTGTTTGTGAATTTCCCATATGCCCCTAGGATCTCCCTCCCTTGAGCCTCTGGCCTTACCGGCCATGCTGCCTTCCTGCCTCCTTGCTCAGCTTTGAGACCTTATCTGTCGTGGGACCACTGCCTTCCTGACACCTGCGGTCCTCTGGCCTCTCTCCCTTTCCTCAGACTGTCCTAGCCAAGCTCTGGTTAAACTAGGGCTAAACCCAATTCTTCCCTGCAGCCACAGAGCCAGACCTGGCTGGAGAGTAGCATCACCTGGGCATTCAGTTCCCCTCGAAGCTCAGGACTATGGTCCTGCAGGCAGGCCAGTGTTCCCCACCACCCCGCTTCATCCCAGGGGCCTTCACACCCCTCTGCCCCTCACCCCAGCTTCATGTCTACCTTCTCTCCTCTCTTCACCTCAACCCTGCCTCACCTGCCCTGGCACTCCCACCTCCTACTTCTCTGAGAAGGGACACGCCACAGCCTCTCCTCATATTCCATTCCCCCACCTCCCCATGTACTACGCCAGCCACTTTCTGCTTCTTGCCTAGGTCATCATTCTTTCTTGGAGTCGTCCCATCCACTGAGAAGTGCGCCATTGTACAGGCGCCTGATGAAAGCCCTCAGCTCACACCCCCTTGCCCTGCCGCTGTGGCTCTGCTCTCCTCCCGAGCTGACTTGAAACTTTCTACATCTGCCATCTCCATTCCGACTCCTCATCTCTCTCAGCCTTTCCCCTACCACTCCACAGAAAAACGCTCTTGTCAAGCTCATCAGTGACATCCTCATTGCTAAATCCAGAAGGCAGTTCCTAATTTTCCCTCTGCTTGGCCTGTCTGCAGCTTTGGACAGGTGTCTCTTCCCCCTCCTGAAGCTCCCATCCATGGCCTGCTCCTTTTCCCCCTCCTCTGATGGGCCAGTCTCCCTCCCACTGCTACCTACCATGTGCAAGGGCAGCCCTCGTGCCTCTTCTCTGCACTGCTTGCCCTACTCTGCCATCTCACCTGTGTTCCGTGCAGCTAGCTTCCCCGTCCCTGCCTCCAGCCCGGACAGCTCCCTGGACACTAGCCTCATGAACCTGTCTCCATGTGAGCTCTAAGGTGTCTGCAACTCAAAACATCCAAAAACACACTTCGGCTTCACTGTGCTCCCTGGCTGCCACGGCCACCTTTCCCATCTCAGGAGGTGACAAAAGCCTTGGAATTGTCCTCTATGCCTTGGTTCTTTCTCTGCCGGTATCCAGGCCATTAGCAGATTCCTTCAGCACCCCCTTCACACACTTCCCAGAATCCACCACTTCACATTGCTGCCACCTGCTTCAGGTTACCATTGTTTCTTCTCTGGAAGATGTATCAGACTTCCAGCTGGTTTCCCTGTCACTCCTCTCTTAGACTTCTCATGACTTCTGTATCTCTTGATGAAAGCCAGAGTCCTTGCAGAGCCCTGCCGAGCCCTATGTGGTGTGGCCCTGATCACCCCTGCCAGCTGAGCCCTCCTGTCCTCACCACTCCCCTCTGCCCCAGGGTCCTCGCCTCCCATCAAGCACCCTCCCAGCTCAGGGCCTTGGCACTTGCTGAGCCTTCCTTCTGGAAGTGCCTTCCCCTGATCCCCCTCACTTCCTTTATGCCACCCTGACCAGCCTTACCACCAGCACCCCACCCCTCACTGTGCTGCATTTTCTCTGTGCCTCTTAACACCCTCTGATACACTGCAGATTTGATTTGTTTATTCTTTTTTTTTTTTTTTTTTTTGAGACGGAGTCCTGCTCTGTTGCCCAGACTAGAGTGCAATCCCAAGTAGCTGGGATTACAGGTGTCCGCCACCACACCCGGCTAATTCTTTTGTATTTGTAGTAAAGACGGGGTTTTGCCATGTTGGCCAGGCTGGTCTCGAACTCCTGACCTCATGATCTGCCCACCTTGGCTCCCAAAGTGCTGGGATTACAGGCATGAGCCACTGCACCCAGTCTGTTTATTAATCTTTTCCCCCCTGAGTGTGAACTTTTATCTTTTTTATTGCCGTTTTCCAGCCCCTAGAACAGAGACTCACTAATTATTAGATGAATTACTGAGTGAAAAAAAACCCAGGAAGCCAATAACATAAAGTAGCAAATGTACTTTTGGGGCAGTGTCCAGCCTCATGGTCAGTCAAGAGAATAGAAATCGAAGCCACAAGGTGCCATATCACAAAATTGGGTGTGTGGAAGGTCACTGAAAATGCCTCAAAGGAGAGAAGTTAGAGCACTTTTGTGGTCCTCTCTGAGTCAGTCATTTCATCCCCAAGAGCAACAGTGGGGATTCCTAGCTTGGGGAAACAAATCTTATTCCACTTTGTTTTAAAGTGGAAGCCACACAGATAGACAGGGCATCCCTGCGAGTTCCTGTCACATTAGATGTTACAATCAGGAAAGCTGGAGGAGGCAGTGATGACTCTGATACGTGAAAAATGTATTTACAATTCCAGCCATGCAGCACAAGAATGGTGATATGGACTGGAGGTACATGGAAGAATGCATTTTGATATATTACCATTGTAAGACTTGGAATACATTTTTATTTAAAACCAGTCGCAGTGGCTCACGCCTATAATCTCACTTCTTTGGGAGGCCATGGCGGGTGGATCACCTAAGGACAGGAGTTCTAGACCAGCCTGGCCAACATGGTGAAACCCCATCTCTACTAAAAAATGCCAAACATTAGCTGGGTGTGGTGGCGTACACCTGTAATCCCAGCTACTCAGGAGGCTGAGGAACGAGAATCACTTGAACCCAGGAGGCAGAGGTTGCAGAGAGCTGAGATGGTGCAACTGCACTCCAGCCTGGGTTACGAAGTGAGACGCCATCTCAAAAAAAATTTTTCCTATATTATAAAGTTTTTAGTTGGGAAAATAGGGTTCAGCATGTCTACTGAATAATGGAATGTATGGAATGTGTAATAAATTAAATGTAAAGGTCATAATACTAATTAAATATAAAAGAATTAGCCAGGTGTGGTGGTGCACAGCTGTAGTCCAAGCTTCTTGGGAGGTGGAAGTGGGAGAATTGCTTGAGCCCAGGAGTTCAAAGATTGAATCCAGCCTGGGCCACATAGTGAGATGCTGTCTCTTAAAGGGGGGGAAAATAGGCCAGGCACGGTGGCTCACGCCTATAATCTCAGCAATTTGGGAGTCTGAGGCAGGTGGATCACCTGAGGTCAAGAGTTCAAGACCAGCCTGACCAACAAGGTGAAACCCCGTCTCTACAGAGCGAGACTTTGTCTCAAAAAAAAAAAAAAACGAAGAAAATAAATTATTTTCTATATTATTTATCTAAAAATGAGTTGTGCAGAAAAACTGTGATCTATTTAGGCTCTTCAAAATAAGCATTGCAGATTATTAATGTATTTCAGGAGAGCAGTGGTGATGAGAATTGTAAATCCTCGCCTAAGTTTCCTACTTGGGGTTCACAGCATAAAAATCGAATTCTGGCCGGGCGCGGTGGCTCAAGCCTGTAATCCCAGCACTTTGGGAGGCCGAGGCGGGTGGATCACGAGGTCAAGAGATCGAGACCATCCTGGTCAACATGGTGAAACCCCGTCTCCACTAAAAATACAAAAAATTAGCTGGGATTACAGGCACGTGCCACCATGCCCAGCTAATTTTTTG